>NC_056748.1:39615752-39978252 GCF_019279795.1 Protopterus annectens | reverse complement strand
GCAAGTAATGCAAGTCGATTTTCCAATTCTCTTTTATTTTTTGTGAGAACACTGAATTAAGTTGTGAAGCTCCAGGTTATTTTAATTGTTCCTCAACTGATATCGCTTCTTGTATCTTTGACCTGGCATTTTATGTTTGGTGAATCTTAAGATGGCTGAATGACAGTATTTATGATCACAATTACATAATTTAAAAAAAGTCTGGTATTATAATGGTGCCATTTAGAGAGGATATCAGAAAGGTGGATTTGTGGTGGGCTAGAGTTTTAGGTAGGAATAGTAAGAGCTTAGTTTTGGAGGGGTTCAGGATAAGTTGATTATTGGAGAGCCACTTCTCAATAGAGTGAAATGAAGATTGGGTGATATGGTGGAGGTTATTGATAGAGTCAGAAATGGAGATCAGAGTTGAATCCTCTGCATACTGTATGATAGAGGAGAGGCTGCTGGACGTGTGTAGGTCATTGGAGATCAGAGGTGAGTCATCTGCATACTGTATGATAGGGGAGAGGCTGCTGGAAGTGTGTAGGTCATTGGAGGTCAGAGGTGAGTCATCTGCATACTGTATGACAGAGGAGATCAGAGCTGAATCATCTGCATACTGTATGATAGAGGAGAGGCTGCTGGAAGTGTGTAGGTCATTGGAGATCAGAGGTGAGTCATCTGCATACTGTATGATAGAGGAGAGGCTGCTGGACGTGTGTAGGTCATTGGAGATCAGAGGTGAGTCATCTGCATACTGTATGATAGAGGAGAGGCTGCTGGAAGTGTGTAGGTCATTGGAGATCAGAGGTGAGTCATCTGCATACTGTATGATAGAGGAGAGGTTGCTGGAAGTGTGTAGGTCATTGGTGAAGAGGTTGAAAAGGAGGGGACCAAAAATTGAACCTTGAGGAACACCGGTCTGAACTGGCAGAAAGGGTGAGAAGGAATTTTGCCATTTAACTGCTTGTAGGCAACTGGACAGGTAACTTCAGAACCAATTTAGAGTGGGGATGGAAATGTTCAGCTGAGAAAGTTTATGAAGTAGAAGGTTGTGAGAGACAGTATCAAAAGCCTTTCAGAGATCTAAGAAGAGGCAGGACACAAGTTTATTATTGTTTCTGGCCTTGGCAACAGTATGAGAGAAGGATAAGAGTGCAGTGTTAGTACTGTATTTGGGCCTGTTTTGAATAAGGTGGGAAAGCAGTTGAGAATGGATACGCTTTTCAAGAATTTTGGAGAGGGGAGAAATAACTTTGCTTAATAGGAGGGTGTCAACTGTTTTATAACACATCTTATGGAGTATCGATTACTGGAAAGAAATCTGTTGTGAGACAAAAGCTGTTACTGTGTTTGTTACTTTAACAAAAAAAGTTGGTTTCAAGGACTAATGCTTGAGTTCAAGTGCATTTTTGTTGATTTGTTATTCATACAAAAGTTAAACAACAAATATCTGTTTATTCTTGCAATTTGAATTATTCACTTCTGCTATGCTCGTACATGTTAAACTAAGTTATTTACAAAGTTTAACAAGTCACTTCTGCTATGCTTGTACATGTTAAAGGAAACCTCTTACCCAGCTGAATAAATCACTGGGGGTTGGGAGGGTGGCCTAATGGTTAAGCTGTTTGCCTTACAAACACAAAGTGCAGGGTTTGAGTCTCACAAGGGATAATTGGCTAGACTTAAAATGGTTCGCAAGGGCAGTTAGCTTAGTACTAAACTATGCTTACATATGACTTCATGTATGTGTAAGGAGTGAAGAAAGGAGCTGACAGGCCATAATCAGGGCTCAGGTGCAATATCGAGGCCAGACAGAGTTCTGCAATGGCTTGCAGGACAGATCAAGCAAGGGAAGTTTAATGACAATCAAAATAATGCACCAGTTCTCAAACGTTCATAAAAATGTTCCATCAGTTTACGGAATGCCTTCCTGGACCACCAGAAATCCACTATTTCTCCTCAGACTTTGAATATAGTTTTTGAGTACAGGGGGATACACTGCACAGATCTCCAGAGAAGACTAGAGTTTTATCTCCCGTAACAGTTCTTGCTTCACAATAGTGACTAGAAATGGCCATTTGTGTCTGCTAGGTGTTACTTGCTAACGAAAACACATAAATAATGCTCCACAGCTAAGCACATACACAGCAATGGCTTACTTTTCTGAATGGAAGTTTGACCAAATGGGTGAGGATAAGTGGCACAAAAAGGCGCTCCACAAACCTACTCTAACGGCCTAAGCATTGCCACATGGCAGATACACTGTACGTTACTAGTAAGATTTCTACCCGACCAACTGCTGTGGGAAGTTGGAGTATGGTGGATGTCACAACTGCAAAAACAAGAAGTGCAAGTGACTAAGAAGGTGGGGATAAGAGCTACAAGACGAAACGCCACAAACTTAATCTAACAGCCTAAGCATTACCACATGTGGGATGGTGGAGTGTAGTGGAAGCCATAACTGCAAAAAAAAAAGTGCAGCAGTGAGTTTCAGTGGCAGTCGCTAGTTCTTAGTACAGTGAACATAAACTGCGTGTTAACAGTAACAACACCTACAAGAGGAGGGAGACACTAACTATTGTTGGAGTGCAACAACTTACAGGGTTTCAATCCTAGGAATGAAAAATACACAAATCAGAGGCATAAGTGCAGATGTTGAAGACATCATTTATTTTTATTTTTTCAGAAAGAATGATGAACACCAGAAATAATCTACTGAAATTTAAAAAAATATGAATGTGGGTTTCGATTTTTGACTTTTAATTAAACTGAGTGGTTTGTCTATATGCGCTTTATATCCTTTAACGTGGATGTTATTTGGGATACTCTGCAGCCATTCTATATGGACATTAGGCTTGGTTTTAAGCTCTGTGTTTCTAAAGTACAGGCTAAACAATTCATTTTTGCTTTATATACTGAAGAGGTAAGAAAAAGGGGAAAACACGGCATGTCTACAACTAGTGGGGTTTGACTTATTTTCCAGAATGCATCCATAAAGACTTAAAAGCCAAAAGTAAAAAGTCATGGGCATTAAGAAACTATTTTGCCGAACAATGGTACCACAGGATCATAAGAAGTTACTAGGCTATTGGCCCTAAGGCCCTTACAAGCATAGCCATGAATTTAGCCCATGTTCCAACAAGTCAGCACCCTATGCCACTGTCCAGCAGGGACACAGGTGGAATCCCAGGGGTGTATTTTCTGTTCCCCATCCAGTTATCCAGGTTCTGCTTAAAAAGGTTTAATGAGGTACTCTGCTTTATGTTGGGAGGGAGTCTATTCCACAAAAGGGGGAGTCTCTAGGACACAAATTTGTCCCACCAACAAGTCATATTGATGTCACAGACCAGGCTGAGGTCGCGTGCAGGTTAATCGAGTGGAGCTTGACTTGCAGATATGTAATCAACTCCAGGGTATGTTCTTAGTGGGTAATTTGCATATATCCAATGGGCCTCCACTACTGGAGGTTTAAGGTATTAAACAGTAAAGACTCTAGCTTGTCTGAGTCTTTCTTAAAGTTTTAGTGATTTTTTTGCATTTGTGACATTTTTATTCTTTGACATTGGTATGAAAAGGAGAAACTGGGGTTATAATAGGTGTTTACTGTGTTACCAATTCTGCTTTGCTTGAATATGAAATGCCAAATGCAAAATGGCTACTTGGTGATAATGAAAGCACATTACTTTTACTTAAGGTACATTATCTTCCATTAAAAGAAAAATGGATTGTTTACGTGCTGAATAAATAAACAGTGTTATGCATAAACTTTCAGGTCAATTGAGTGGGGGCATGTCCCCTTCCCTCCTAAGACTGCAGTAACCCTGGAGTTGATTACATTTAGAGATCCATGGTTTCAGGAGACAGTTTGGCTAAGCAAGATGAACATGTTGGCCATTCAAACTATAGCAAGCTGCTCTGAACAGCACTACCCTTCCACAAAGAAAGTTCATTACAACTTTGAAATAACCTTATCCCATGAGTAATGAGCCTGCTGCTGACCTCTGACCTCAAGGCATGCAGCCCACTTGTGCCTGCTCCTAATCACTTCTTAATTAGGCACACACACGACTGAGTCGGACACCAAGGGTTAAAGATCAGAGCAATATATATCATGCATGAGGAAAGTTTTAATATCAAAGTTAAAACTTAACTTACTGTAGTTAGCTTAGAGACCATACGGTATTTTTACAAGCACTTCTTCAACTTCTGGCCATTAAATGGTGTGGGGGGCACAGATCAGCTGTAATTACTTCAAAGTTCAGTATCAGTGCATTCCCATTGGTACTGTTTTCAATGTCACTGTGGTCACCTGTCAAAACACTGGAAATCAGCTGCTACCACTATAAGGCACACTCTAAGGGTACATTTTTTGTAAAGTAGAACACACAACATGATCTTAAGAAATGGGCACGTTGATAACACTGTAAATATTTTACTGCACTTTTCATTCTCTTGTAGACGATTCCCTGTCATCTAAATCCACATGGATTCTTTAAAAAAACACTCCATGACTATGGTGTAAACCTTCGTAAAGGCATAAAAAATCTTAATCACTCATAAGTAAGTCCAGGATTGGAAATGTACTTATTTAGAAAGATGCCTTTCATATGGCAGATGATACACATTCTAGACATTTACAAGAGCTATGATACAGCATGATAGACAAGACATCAAATAATCACAAATCAGAGGGATTTTATTAAAAAAAGAAAAGTTAAAAAAAAGTCTGAACTGTAGTCAGATGTCAATACACCTTAAAAGAGGGTAACAAATGAGTGGCATACCACAATGTGGAAAGCTACAAGGGCTATTCCGAACTCTGTTACTGTGTCAGGTATGAAGCACAATAGACATGTTCAGGGATGACACTCCTAGAAGGTGTTCATGTCTGGTAAGACACAAGGTGTCAGCCCATCTGTAACAGCAGTTTTGAATAGTTGCACACCATAGCAGAAAACAAAACCTCCTCTGCATATGAAGTATGTAGTACATCAAATGATTGGAGTAAAGCATTCAGTTTTAGGTTTGCACTTTTCTTGAGGGCACTGGAAACAGTCTTTGGTTGTACATTACACTTTGCACAATCATATAACCCACCAAAGCAAACTGCTTTACAGCAGTGATGTGCATATGTCCTTACGAATGCAGCAGGTGGGATTCTGTTTGTTAAAGCTTTTCATATTAATCACCTGTGCTGACTGGTCACAGAATGAAAGCAGTCAGACTGAAACACCAGGGCTATGTTACAAGAGTCATCTGTGGATACTTCATATACAGCATCACAGGCAGAAATGTGATCAGGGGTGGACTGCTGTCTCCTAGGAGTGTTTGATACAGCATGTCACCAATGACGGAAAAATCCAAACATGAATTTTCTGCTCTGCTTTCCTGATCGCAGCTAACCTTAATGCATCCTGATCTGTGGCAGTGGCTTTGTGGTGAGCTGCACTACCTTAATGCATCCTGATCTGTGGCAGTGGCTTTGTGGTGAGCTGCACTACCTTAATGCATCCTGATCTGTGGCAGTGGCTTTGTGGTGAGCTGCACTACCTTAATGCATCCTGATCTGTGGCAGTGGCTTTGTGGTGAGCTGCACTACCTTAATGCATCCTGATCTGTGGCAGTGGCTTTGTGGTGAGCTGCACTACCTTAATGCATCCTGATCTGTGGCAGTGGCTTTGTGGTGAGCTGCACTACCTTACTGCATCCTGATCTGTGGCAGTGGCTTTGTGGTGAGCTGCACTACCTTAATGCATCCTGATCTGTGGCAGTGGCTTTGTGGTGAGCTGCACTACCTTAATGCATCCTGATCTGTGGCAGTGGCTTTGTGGTGAGCTGCACTACCTTAATGCATCCTGATCTGTGGCAGTGGCTTTGTGGTGAGCTGCACTACCTTAATGCATCCTGATCTGTGGCAGTGGCTTTGTGGTGAGCTGCACTACCTTAATGCATCCTGATCTGTGGCAGTGGCTTTGTGGTGAGCTGCACTACTTCATAAGTCCCTGTCTTGGACATGGGATTTAAATGTTTCATTCAAGAAAGCCATGCTTCATACAAAGCCTGCATTACTCACAAACATTACACTGTGTGATTGTATTACTTATAAGTTACACTGTGTGATCACATTACTCGCACGTTACGTCATGTGACTGTATTACTTGCACGTTACATTGTGTGACCACATTACTCACATGTTACGTCATGTGACTGCATTTACTTACACATTACATTGTGTGACTGCACTACTCACACACATTACATCATGTGACTTCATTACTCACACATTACATTGTGTGACTGTATTACTTACACTTTACACTGTGTGATGCATTACTTACACATTATATTGTGACCACATTACTGACACGTTACATCATGTGACTATTACTCTCACTCATTACATCACGTGACTGCATTACTCACACACATGATATTGTGTGCCTGTATTACTTACACAAGTTACATTTTGTGATGTACTACTTACACGTTACATTGTGTGACCACATTACTCATACACCTTACGTCATGTGACTGTATTATTCTCAAACGTTACATTGTGTGACTGTATTACTTGCATGTTACACTGTGCGACTGATTTACTTACACATGTTAAATTGTATGACCCCATTACTCACACACATTACTTTGTGTGATGTATTACACATACGTTACATTGTGTGAATGTATTACTCACACACATATTGTGTGATGTGTTACTTATGCTACACTGTGCATGTTATACAGTGTGACTGTATTACTTACACACATTACACTGTGTGACTGTATTACTCACACACATTACACTGTGTGACTGTATTACTCACACACATTACACTATGTGACAGCATTACTTGCATACAGCATTACTAAACATATGTTACATAGTTTGACTGTATTACTTACACACATTACACTGTGTGACTGTATTACTCACACTTGTTACACTGTGTGACTGTATTACTTACACGTTAGATTGTGTAACTGCAGTCACAGCCTTCATGCAGTTAGATCTCTAGATTTTTTAACAAACAAAATATTTAAGTTTAGCCCAACAGAAAGTTCAGTGTGCTAAACTTCCCAGGATCCTGCTACTTTTGCTTATTAACTTGTTAAATCGGTAAATATAATGGTGTTTCCCTGACTGTTCAGTCATTATTAGGGCCATAACAGCAAGGAGAATGCAGGTATTCATGCCATAAAACCATTATTCTGCAGGAAGGCAGCCTCAGTTTCCTAATAAGCTTCCCCCACTTTCTTGTATACACTAAATGCATGACAAATACCATTGTTTGTAGTGAAATGCTACAAATGTTATGAGGACACAATGGGTGCTTTAAGTATACGCTTACTCTATAACAGTGGAACAATGGTTAGCGTACTTAAGTAAGCATGGGTGTCATTAAGGTGGCGCTAGTGAGTCATTGTGAGGGTTTTCTTTGTTAATGTATACAGTCAATGCAGTACATATTCATTTGTTTTTCATTTAGTAGCCAGTATACGCTGAATGAGATGAGAAACACACCCTTCTCAACCGCATCCTGTGGAGAAAAGCCCCAGTAATGTATATTAAGTAATAATACTGTCAACAAAACACAGACCAAACTATACTAAGCTGTTGTGGTGGCATCCTAGACAAATAATTTGTACCGATCTATTGTTATGGCACCCCGAGCCAAATAATTTATACGATTCTAATGTTACGGCACCTGAGCCAAAAAATTTATACTAATCTAATGTTATGGGAACTGAGCCAAATAATTTGTACTAATCTAATGTTATGGCACCTGAGCCAAATAATTTGTACTAATCTATTGCTACGGCACCCAAGCCAAACAATTTGTACTAATCTATTGTTATGTGGCATCCGAGCCAAATAATTTATATTAATCTAATGTTAAGGCACCCGAGCTAATCTAATGTTATGGCATCTCAGACAAATAATTTGTACTAATCTAATGTTATGACACCTGAGCCAAATAATTCATACTGATCTATTCTTACGGCCCCCAAGCCAAAAAATTTGTACTAATCTATTATATGGTATCCGAGCCAAAAAATGTGTACTAATCTAGTGTTATGGTACCCAGGCCAAATACTATGTACTAATCTAATGTTAAAACACTCGAGCCAAATAATCTGTACTAATCTACTGTTATGGCAACTGAGCCAAATAATTTATACTAACCTACTGATATGGCATCTGGGCCAAAACATTTGTACTAATCTAATGTTATGGCACCCAAGCAAAATAATTTGTGCTAATTTAATGTTATGGCACCCAAGCCAAACAATTTGTGGTAATCTAATGTCAAGGCATCCGAGCCAAGTAATTTGTATTAATCTAATGCTATGGTATCTGCATCAAGTAATTTGTACTAATGTAATGTTATGGGAACCGAGCCAAATAATTTATACTGATCTATTATTATGGCTGTGATGATGTGAGGTATTGCCAATTCAACTCTACAGCTATGTCAGTGGAGAGTCTTATTGGGGGTCTAGAGACAGGGAAACCCAGCCACTGGACTGAATGTGCTCCCTGTGTGTTCTTAAAGGAAACTGTGCTTGGTGCAGTTTGCTGCATCTGTAAATACTGTATGTATCTATTTCTTTTCCAAGAGAATGTCCCTCACCAGTGTCAGTGGTGAGGATTCAGGCTCCTTGATTACTGGCCCAGAGCAGGGATGTCACAATGGCATTTGAGACAAATAATTTATACTTATGGAATCCTAGGAAATCATTTGTACTAATCTACTGTTATGGCACCCAAGTCAAATAATTTGTACTAATCTAATGGTATGGGAACTGAGCCAAATAATTTGTACTAATCTAATGTTATAGCATCTGAACCAAATAATTTGTACTTATCCACTGCTATGGCATCCAATACAAACAATTTCTACTAATCTATTGTTATGGCACCTGAAAGAAATCATTTGTACTAAGCTGTTTTATTGAGACATGTTGGTAGTTACTGCTTTACATATCCATTAGTTGCTGCTACACTTTTAATATATATATATATATATATATATATATATATATATATATATATATACGGGTCTACTTCATATGATCGAAAGCTCATATGATCAACAAACTTGTCAGAGGGACCAAAACACCTAAAGCTCAAAACAACAAAAACTCATTTGGTCGAAACCTCATAACATCGACACATGAAATTCAAAGCATTATGCCCTTTCCCCACTGTAGCACGACCCTGGAGTTAGAATAAACAGATGGGGGGGCGGGGGGGGGCACAGCCCCCCACATATGTGGATAGTTATAACAAAAATGACAATATTTATCTAAATAAATATATATAAATCTCAAGAACCCAGAGAAGCAGAAGAAAAAGGAGTCCGTAAAAAACAGCAATTTATTGAAATTGTAAGCACTTTCGCGATGATCAACACCACTTCATCAGACATAAAATCAATAATAAAACCTCCATGTATATATATCACACAAATTAATTGATTCACCTATCAGCATGTTCAAAATTCCCTCCAAAACCTTTACTTAAGCAATATAACATCCAAGACAGCTTTAAAGGAACATTACATATATACACAGGTTATACATTCATTTTGGCTTTCTAGACTTTAATACAGGTTTCAAGGGATGCAGTCATTAGACCTAGTCCCCTATGAGCCCACTGAAGCTCAACACTCTCAGTTTTAGTAATAAGATCCCCTAAACTGTCATTTTCATCTAGAACATGCAGGACTTGAAAAAGGAATGTGTGTTGATCACCCAGAGTAAGGGCATGTTTATCTAGGGCACTGTACTCTAGTTCTTGCTTCATACAATAAAGATGGTCCCTCACTCATTATTTAAGTTGGCGGGTCATTTTGGCAACATAGAATTTGAACCAGATAGCACAATGTGCTACTTATAGCACATTCTTGGTACTGCAGTTGGCCGTCGCTCTCAGTTGCCATAAATGGCCAGATCCCGGATGTTTGAAGAACCTTGACTCATCTATATAATCACAGTACAGACAGGTTCCACATTTCTGTATGCCTCCTAATTGTCCAGCTACTAGGATATGCATTCTAGGGTAGCATAAGTGCTGCTTCAAATTCCTCTTATTCTTATGAACAAATCTAGGTTGAGGACCAACTATATCTAGTGTTCTATCATCCACTAGTAACAAGCAGTGTTAATCACAGTGAAAGCGCTTACTACTTGTCAATAAATATTGCTGTTTTTTATGGACTGCTTTGCCTTCTGCTCCACTGGGTTCTTGAGATTTATTTCCTTAGTATTGTGGATTTATTCGCTGTGTTTGGGGATTTTCTGTGTTTGCATACTGTCTGTGGCGAATATGACAGAAGACACTTCTATGTATGGATTTGGAGAGATATCTTGCACTTTTGGTGGTAAAGTCAATAATCGTTTACTCAATTTTATGAGTGGTCAACGGAATCCATTATTAACAAGTGATCTTTCGAGTTTTTCAACTGAATCAGCTCAGAATAATAATGTAGATTAAAATGTACGAGATTTGAAACAGAACCTTGAAATTCACCTGTTTAGGTTTAAGAGGCTCCAATGCCAACAATTTCATCTTGAAGCCTGTGTAATTTGAATGTTATACCAAGGGGCCTTCGGGTATTGAATATGCCCACATATGGGTATACTTATCCCTCCATGTTAGCCTAGTGGCAAAGGATCAACTTAGAAACCAGCAGGCCATAACTGAAGTTACTTATTGACATTTTCACCCAACAGAACTGGATTTGTGTGATAAAATTCACCAACAGTAGTGTGAACTGTTAACAGCTGCCGGCAATGAGTACACTGACATATTTCTCAATTAACTTATTGAGAAGGTAGTGGGATATGAGAAAAGACTTTTACAGCAAAAAAAGAAAAAACTAGCAAGGGATTTGCAGGATTTCACAAACTATCATGTATTTACTTGGCCCAAGGCTCAAGATAGGCTTGCGATGGACGGAGCCAATCAGAGGACTGCCTCTGTGAATTTGACCAACCAGCCTAAATCTGTTGTAGCATTCTCCAATCTACCACCTCAGGAAGATGTTTCATCCCCAGAACCAATTGCTTCAGTTTATTCGACGTCCCTGGTGGAAGCCCTGCCTCCAGCAGGAACCAATTCATCTTCAGTTGCCTTAGATGTGGGTCCAGTGGTGAGATGAAAGATCCTTCCCACTTCCAAGGAACAGGTTTTTCCATTACTTCCTCTTCCCTTTCAAAATCCAAGGAAGAAATCTGTCAACCAGGATGTTCAGCGAGGAGGGCAAAAACAAAAGGAGCCACCAGTGTCGAACCAGATGCGAACGCTGAAGAAAATGTGGGGTCTAAGCCACGAGGACTAGTTTGGAAAATTTCAAGGTATGAACTGAACAAAGCTGAACAGACAATGTTAACAAAAGGTCTGGGTTTTATACCTTCTGTTAAGACTGATATTAGTGACATTAACTGAAGTACGTTTATTTGTATGAAATGTAGAGTTGATGTATAACAGCAGTGAATCGGATTTAAGGACTACTTTTAAAAAAAATGCAGTATTTCTGTACCTAATTTACCATGCAACATTGAAGCTTTTTTGAGAGCTTGTGAGAATGATGTATACAATAGATTTGATGTAAAGAAAGCAAAGAGGCATAATAGTAATCTTTCTAGAACTGAGCAGCAAGTGCTTTATGATCTAAAGTCAAACTTAAATATTGTTATTCGTCCATCTGATAAAGAAGGGCCTGTAGTAGTCTCAGATTCTGAATACTACTATGAGGAAATGTATAAAATGCTGTCTGATGTTAATGTTAAAGGTTGTTCAACTAGAAATTGTTCATAAGATGAAGGAATACATCCTAAATGCTCTACGTGAAAGCATGTATATGAATTTAATAAGTAACAAAATGTTTGAATTCTTCAAGGTAGAGGAACCATTGATACCCCTGTTGCATGGCCTCTCCAAGATACATAAAAATCCAAGCCATCCCACATTCAGACCCACAGTAGCTGAAGCTGGATGGTTGACGGAACCTATTTCTGTGTATTTCGATTCCCAACTAAAGGAAATTCTTAATGATTATCCAACTGCATTAACAGACACAGAAAATGTCTTACCTGACCTGTATCATGCTAAAACTGGGCCCAGAGCTGTAACCTTTGATATACTGCTCACCTTAGATGCGGTCTCCTTGTTTACATGTATTCCAATCAGGAGCATTAGTATGGTTAAGCAGTTTTGGTAGATAACGGTAAACTCATGGCGTCACAAATAGATTTTCTTTGTATGTTGCTTGAGTTGGTCCTGAAACACAATGTTTTTTGTTCAAGGATACCTACTATTGGCAAACTGCGGGAGTAGCCACGGGTACCGGTTGTGTCAACTAGTATGCCAACCTAGTTATGGTGAGGTGGGAGCAACAACACATCTTGGATAGAGGTGGCCACCACATCTGCTTCTATCAACAATGTGTCGATGACCTCTTTATGGAGAGGTGATGAACAAGCTCTGTCAGTATTTATTCAAAATCTCAATAGGAGTAGTGGGTTCCTTACGTTTGCCATGAACAGTTCAGCACACTGTATAGATTTCTTGGATGTAACCGTCATTAGGAAAGATGGTGGCTTATCTATTAAACTGCACAGGAAGAACTGTTATACGCCAGCCTTTTTGCACAAAGGAAGCATGCATCCCCAACACATATTTTCGAATATAGTGATGGGACAAGCCATGAGGGTATCATGCCTCTCATGTGAAGACTCTGACTTAGTTCAAGAGTTGCAATATTTAAAGGATGCCTTCATGGAGCGAGGGTATAGCCAAGAGGAAGGGAATCAGGCCTATGTGAAAGTATGGAATGAAAGGGAGAGACGAGCTAAACCTTATTTTTCTGACTCAGTTAGAGACAGGGCAGAGAGAGAGTGCAAACATCACAGCACCTTCCTCTAGTCATATCCTACACACAGGATGTAGGCAGAGTAATGGATATAATCCAAAATTACTGGCCCATAATACTAGTGGATGATAGCGACGGCCAACTGCAGTACCAAGAATGTGGTATAAGTAGCACATTGTGCTATCTGGTTCAAATTCTATGTTGCCAAAATGAACCGCCGACTTAAAATAAGGAGTGAGGGACCATCTTTATTGTACGAGGCAAGGACTAAAATATAGTGCCCTAGATAAACATACCCTTACTCTGGGTGATCAACACACATTCCTTTTTCAAGTCCTGCATGTTCTAGATGAAAATGCCAGTTTAGGGGATCTTATTACTAAAACTGAGTGTGTTGAGCTTCAGTGGATACTAAGGTTGGGGGCTCAAAGGGGACTAGGTCTAATGACTGCATCCCTTGAAACCTGTATTAAAGTCTAGAAAGCTAAAATGAATGTATAACCTGTATATATATATATATATATATATATATATATATATAATGTTCCTTTAAAGCTGTCTTGGATGTTATATTGTTTAATTAATGGTTTTGGAGGGAATTCTGAATATGCTGATAGGTGAATCAATTAATTTGTGTGATATATATACATGGAGGTTTTATTATTGATTTTATGTCTGATGAAGTGGTGTTGATCATCGCGAAAGAGCTTACTCTTTATCAATAAATTGCTGTTTTTTACTGACTGCTTTTGCCTTCTGCTCCACTGGATTCTTGAGTTTTATTTCCTTAGTACTGTGGATTTATTCGCTGTGTTTGGGGATTTTCTGTGTTTGTATATGTATATGTGTATATATATATATATATATATACATATATATATATATATATATATATATATATATATATATATATATATATATATATATATATATATATATATATGGATCTACTTCATTACAACAATCCCACTTCACCGAAACCCAAAACAGCGAGACCACATCAACGAAACCCAACAACAATGAACATTCACAACAATGAAACCCAAAACCACAAAACACTAACACAAACATCACAAACACACACATACACACAAAACAACCCCAAAGTACCTAATACACAATACTACAAACCGTACAGGCAGGGGGGCAAGCCCCCTTGCACTCCCCACACCCCCCTTCTTTATTATTCTAACTCCGAGATCGCACTAACACACAAGGCACACTCACACCCACACATTACATTCCCTCACAAACACACACCATACTCACAACACACACTTACACACACCACTACCCCTCAAACAGACACTTACACATACATATATACTTACAGGCATCGGAACACCAGAAGCGCTAAACACAATCCCGTAATGTCCAGATTTTGAATTTCGATGTTCTGAAGTTTCAAACTTCTGGTCCTGCTCTTCCAGGTTTCGTTCATATGAAGGGAATCCATATATATATATATATATATATATATATATATATATATATACATACATACATACATACACACACACACACACACACACATTTATATATATATATATATATATATATATATATATATATATTCACTTCAGAAGCTTGAAATACTGAAATCTTGAATTTCAGTATCTCGAGCCCAAGAAGTGGAATCCAAACAACGAAAACTAAAAACCACGAAATTCAAAACTTCGAATACCGGACGTTTCACTTAAATATTCTCACTCCGAGTTCGCATTACATACAACCACACACAAAACACCACCACACAAGCTACTTTCTCTTTGCACACACACATCACAGCAACAAAACACACTGACACACACCACAGCCCCTACTCAAACCCCTTAACACACTCACACACACACCTACCTGAATACATAACCATATCGGAACTTTAGAAGCACGAAATTCAAAACTTCCGGTATAATAGCTTCTAAACTTTCGCTATTATGTGGATTTGGCTTTTTGGGTTCGAAATACTGAAATTCGAGATTTCAGTATTTCGAGCTTCTGAACGGAAACCATATATATATATATATATATATATATATATATATATATATATATATATATATATATATATATATATATATATATATATAATTGTAACTCTGGTGCTTTGACTCATTGTTCATTCTAGTGTATAAACCCTTCCTATAAAGTCACTTTCTCAGCCCTCATTAATACTTCTTATTTCACAAGGCACTAAATATCACAAAGTGTCAGTTTACCTCACCATTTGTTGCCAGCCTGATAGCAGTAAGAACATTTAGGCAATGTAAGAAGCGCCTTATGATCACCGGCAACTGCTCGACTCTTCCTATAAACTGTCCCATATGTGAGAGGTGCAAGTATATAATAACCTTGGAGGCCAACCTCTCATCAAAGACTTTAGACTTTAACCAGCAAGTTGTCATTTCCAACACCCACCTCACATAACTATGCCCACCATATCATAAACAAACAAGTAAACCCCTGTCTAAACTACAAAGGTTTCCTAGATGAAGATTTGGTATACAAGACACTCAGTATTATACTAACAGGCAAATAACATGCATCCAAGGCTTATATTCAAACTGTCAAGATTACTGTATCTATCCAGCTAAGATAAAATAATATTTGAATATAGAGTGGCATTTTGAAAGAATGAAGCTCAAAGGAAGGACGATAGACATTATGTTCTGGTCAGTTACATTTAAAAAGATAATACAGAACGTTGATGTGTGTAATGTATCAGAAGGAACATTAAACAATATACTCCACAGGTGGCCAGCTAGTGACAAGCATCATCACCATCATCATCATCACCATTGTCGTCCATGAGTAAAGTGAACAGGGACGTGTTCCAATTTAAGGAGGTTACGTACTTTATATACGTAGATTATTACTCCAAGTATTTTGACGTGATCAAAATGACAGACACTGTGTTCATGGGACTGCACATACGAAATTTCCAAGTGGCATCAGTTATATTGATGTAATTTATAAAAAACTCACTGATTTATCTGATAATACTAGTACTTAATGTAAGACAATTATACAGAAGTATAACTGGCTGAACATAAACATTTTACAAACTGAAATCACTGAATTGGATCAGTAAATTAATAATCATGTCGATTTTCATACACACAGCACTGAAAATTGGGGACCTTTTTTTCCAAATATGATAGACACGTACCAACTAATGTCAAATGTAAAACTAGCTGGCATACTCTGAAGGTATGACCTATCAGTTCCCTGAAGTCAGGAGACAGAGTACCATACTGATCAATCAGAATACAGCAATGACAGAGGAAGTGGACGAAGTTTTTAGGTGAAGCACCAGACTAGTTTCCTTGACTCAAGAGATCCAAACATTTAGGAGCGAGATGATCCATGGGTGTATCTCACAAAAATGCACACAGGAATGGAGTAAATTAAGACTCAGACAGCAAACAGTGAAAAAAAGCAGGATCTGTTACAACCGAAGAGGGAAAGGAAGAGGCATGGACATCACCTATGTCCTTTGCAACGTCCACTTTAAATTAGCCAACGTATACTGGGTGAGATGCACTAAAAGGGCAAACAAGCTTTATTAGAGTTATGCTTATGTGCTAGGAAACTGAATCAACAAGAAATTAACTTTCTTGGGTGGTGTAAGCCAAGGAACCTTGTTGGCTAGGCTTACTTAGGCCCTTGGGCCGATAGCCTAGTACCTACCTATGAACATCTTGAAAGACATACCTACTTTTAACACCTTATCTAATACAATTTTCTGAAAAAGAAGCACTTTCTATCCTGTGCTTAATGCAACACTATATACTTATGCTTATTTTGTGATTCAGATTTGATAAGAATTGTTAACAAGAATCCTGTGCAAAAATATCAGAATCTAAATTTTGATAAAAAAAATGTGTTAGCTGAATCAAAAGCACACTCAGACCTTCAGTTTATGAAGGCTATTAAAGGCAATGATATAGCTGCTATTCAGAAAGACGGTGAAATTCCTTAAAAATCAAATGCTTTAATTATAGACAAGTACCTTTTCATGAAGTAATAGTCAGTTATAAGAAAATAAGATGATTCCTTGTTAGATTAACTTGCACAAGGACATACTGATATGGAGGTTTATACTTATCTGGTGGTAAATGATCCCAGGACAGGAGACATTTTTTGAGGTCCCCAAAAATACAAAAAAGTTATAATTATGCTACCATTTAGGCCAAAAGGCAGGGGAACAGCCTCCAAAATATAATACATTTCTGTATTCATAGTCATTACATTAAACCTGCTAGCACAAAAGGCAGATTCTTACAGGAGATTGTCTATTCCTGCATGTGTTGAGCGAGTATATGTTTAGGACTGTGAACGAATACTTTGTTATTTACAGTGATCAACTCATTATATACCTCTGTATCACTAGATTCAGGCCTTCAGTTTGTTAGGCTATATTTGAGTCATAACACTAGTTTTACCACTACTAAGATTAATATGTGTTTATTTTTAAAATTATTCCTAGCCAACAATTTATTTTTGGTAAGAAACACTTCCATTAGATAAAATGACTTGCAATGTAGACAACTGTGACACCAGCATTCTCTAACTTGGTTTTACTGGGATAATAAGTTATTGTATATGAATTCATAATTTGAATATGTCAGCTTTTACAAGAGGTATATCAATGACATAGTTTTATGTGGACTAGTTGCAATGGTAGAAATTTCAATAACTATACGAACACATGCATTAGTTTCTTAATATTCACTTGAAGGGGCAAGGTCTACTTTTTGGATACAGTAATAAATATACACACAGAGGCTGGCAATTTTCTTTCAAAGTTACATGACCTTTGTTAATAATTACATCCATTTGGACAGTAGTCACTCAGTTAAGATGAAATATAATATAGCTATGGGCCAATATATCAGACCCTCTACACTTATTCATGACATTTTATTTAGAAAAGAAATTGATTTCCTCATAGTCTTTGAAAAAAGGGGAGATGATCAAACCTGACTCTATAAGATCTTTGAAGAAGTCTTGGATAAGAGAAATACAAACTACTTATCTTTATTTAGAAAATAAATTGATTTCCTCATAGCCTTTGTTTAAACAAAGGGGAGATGCTTGAACCTGATGCTATAAGATAGTTGAAGAAGTCTCAGATAATAGAAATACTAACTACCTACCTTAGTGGCTGGCATGTCTCAGAAAATACAATGGCAAAACAATGAATTTCATATCAGTTTTGCAGCACCTCTGTCATTATCAAATGGAGCTATCAAAGACGTATTATGTAATAACTGGAAGGTAGGGAAGAATGATCCAAAATAGTTGGTCCAAAACCAGTGTGTGTGTGTGTGTCAAAGAGAGGTAAACATATAAACAGGATGTTTCAGAGAAATTATTTCGGATTACTCTGTATAATGTCTGATAAACCTAAGGGTACTTTTGTTTGTGTTTTTTGTTAAGTGTTGTAGATACATAAACCAGTCATTGGTCATTCCTTCTGGGTTGAGCCTGTAATTGGTCACTGTTTAATTAACATTCTACTTCAGTAAACACATTCAAATAAATAACTATAGAGACAAAATGCTACGTCTTGCTCTTCAGCATTTAAATAGAAAACATGGTGTGAACCTTCATTTTAAGTGTCATTATAGGAATATGCATGGCCAAGATTAAATGAAACCATTAACAGACATTTTCAGGAGCAAGGAAGTGTTTAGTAATAATATTAAAGTTGAGCACTTTTGTTTCAGACATTAAAGGAATTTCATCAGAACTAAAGACTGTCATAAACAGAAGATACAATTCTATTAATTTTTTTAGCACTGTGAATACTTTACTTGAATTACTTACTTCACTTTTATTTCTAAGGGTATGTGTTTATGATTATTCTGAGTCACATGTAATCTGTAAGGTATAAGGATTCTGTTTATGACGGTCTTTAGTTCTGATGAAGTTCCTTTAATGTCTGAAACAAAAGTGCTCAACTTTAATATTATTACTAAACACTTCCTTCCATTTTGTGTGTGTGTGTCTGTGTTTTGGTTTATTCACCAATTTGTCTGGACTGGATTTTTCATTTTAGTCGAAGAAGCTATGAACCTAAATTCCACTTACAAAGGACCCTCAACAAGCATAAGGGCTTTACAGGCATTTACCTCATGTCACAATGTCGACAATCTCCATATCCCACCACTGCAACCACATGCTACTACAGTTTTAGAACAGTCTACTGTAAAAACAGAATAAAATCAAGTCTGTCACTTTGGTGTAATATGAACAATGTTATCACCTATACTGCAGTCATCACCAATACAGATTCCTTTACCTTTTCCGCTTCCTCTAACCTTCCTTAAACAGCCTCTAGTTTCTTCTAAATGTGTTTCTTATTACTTATCACTACCTCTTTATACATACTTCTAATTCATACCTTTTCCTCTCAAATCACTTTTCATCTTAGCCTTAATATTACAAATACCTCTATTTCTCAACCTTCTTCTCAGGCAAAAAGCATAATTCTTTTATCTTCTAGATAAAAGTAGACAATCTGTATTCTGCCATCATCTGCAAATATCTATTTGCCACTAGATATTTCAATAGTTACACAAACTTCAAACTTACTTGTGCATTATCTCTTTGTTTCAATTTATTTATTTTTATTTAACATGTATTAACTGGATAAATGAACTGGCTGACCAGAACCCAGGCCACAAGGTCAAGAACAAAGAGAACATAAAATATATAATTTAGTGTAGATAATCAACCAATATGTTAGTGGGACACAGGAAAAAAAATTAGACAGTAGTAGGGCATGCAAACTTCACAGAGACTGGAAGTCAGAATTGAACCCTGGAGTTGTGAAACAGTCACCTTACCATAATATCAGCATTCTGCCATGTTTTAGGTTCTCAAGCGCTACTAAAGGCACTACAGAACTAACAGAAAAGATACTTATACAGAGCTGTGCTGCTTTATTTGATGATGGCATCTGCAATGCAAACTAATGTTTAACATGTAGAACATGACTATAATTTCCTTTGTATGTGACTGTTATACACCACCTTGTTTTTCTGTTGAACTACTATGAACATTACAGGCAATTAACATTCACTCATTAGATTCTTTTTTTCCAGGTGTGGATTGTAAACACAATCTGGTCAGCTTGATATCTCCTGATAATGAGCAAATAAACACAGATATACGTAGTACATGAAGCACCAAGACTGAGCTGCAAAATCGGGAGAAGACAAACTTGATAACCACCTTTCTGACAGCAGAAAGGTGCATAACAAGGTTTTGTTAAACACACCTCACCACGTTTATGCTCTAGTCCTTCACTAGGAAATTAGCAATCATCATTGCAGAAGACCAGCAGGAAGATATTTTCTTCTGTGAAGGCTAAAAAAAGGAAGGAGAGAAAAAAAAGTCTAAATGAAGATGTGACATCCCTCCTCTGGGCCAGTAATCAAACAGCCTCAATCCTCACCAAGGACACCGGTGAGTGATGTTCACCTGGAACAAAAATAGATAAACACAGTGCTTTCAGATCCAGCCCTCTGCACCAAGCACAATTTCCCTTAAGAGCATACAGGGGATGCACTCAGTTCTGGGGTTGGGTTTCCCCTCTCAAAACCCAGGCCCCCAAATAAGACTCCCCACTGACACAGCGGTAGTGTTGAGTCCTCAGCAGAGTGTTCCAACCCAAGTCCTCCACCACCCTCTCTGTAAAACCAGTGTTGTGTGTCCCTGGTCCAAGTGACTGACACACATACTCTTTGAGATTTGATTTTCACACACACACACACACACACACACACACACACACACACACACAGACCTGGGAAGGGTTGGCACAGATTTGCCAACTATGTCCCCCTTGCCCAGACTATAAGGTAGATACTGCCACCAGAACACTCCAAAGGCAGCTACTATAAGGCTGTTACCAGAGTACCCAGTTACACTGAGTAAAATTAATACTAATATAAATGGTAGTGTTTGACCAATGCAACAAGACTTTCAGAAGCAGCCACAGTGTAACCAAATAGATATAAGTACTCTCAAAGATTAAAATATTCTCTAAAAGACCAGCCACAATGAAAAGTTTAAATATATTTAATAATAAATAAATGGCGTAGGAGGTATCCTGAAGGAACAGTATGCTAAGAGTGTTGTGGAGGTGAAAAGAGTGTCAGATAGAGTGATGTTTATGAAGCTGGAAATTGATGGTGTAATGATGAATGTTGTTAGTGCATATGCTCCACATGTTGGGTGTGCGATGGATGAGAAAGAAAAATTTTGGAGTGAGTTGGATGAAGTGGTGATGACTGTACCCAAGGGTAAGAGAGTGGTGATTGGAGCAGATTTCAATGGGCATGTTGGTGAAGGGAACAGAGGGGATGAGGAAGTGATGGGTAGGTATGGTGTTAAGCAAAGGAATGCAGAAGGTCAGATTGTAGTGGATTTTGTGAAAAGGATGGACATGGCTGTGGGGAATATGTATTTTAACAAGAGGGAGGAGCATTGGGTGACATACAAGAGTATAGGAAGATGCACACAGGTGAATTATATCTTATGTTGGAAGGCCAGTTTGGAGGAGATTGGAGACTGTAAAGTGGTGACTGGGGAAAGTGTAGTTAGGCAGCATAGGATGGTGGTTTGTAGGATGACGTTGGTGATCAAGAAGAGGAGGAGGAGTGTGAGGGCAGCACCAAGGATCAAATGGTGGAAAATGAACAAGGTTAATTGTGAGGTGGAGTTCAGGGAAGAGTTAAGACAGCCACCTGGTGGCAGTGAAGAGTTACCAAATAGCTGGGTAACTACAGCAGAGCTAATAAGGGAGACGGCTAGAAAGGTGCTTGGTATGACATCTGGACAGAGGAAGGATGACAAGGAGACATGGTGGTGGAATGAAGAAGTACAGAGTATACAGAGAAAGAGGTTGGCAAAGAAAAAGAAGTGGGATTGTCAAAGAGATAAAGAAAGTAGACAGGAGTATAAGGAGATGAGGTGCACGGCAAAGAGAGAGGTGGCGAACTCTAAGGATAAGGCATATGAAGAGTTGTATGAAAGGTTGGACACTAAGGAGGGAGAAAAGTACCTGTATCGATTGGCTAGACAGAGGGACCAAGCTAGGAAAGATGTGTAGCAGGTAAAGGTGATAAAGGATAATGAGGGAAACATATTCACAAGCGAGGAGAGTGTGTTGAGCAGATGGAAAGAGTACTTTGAGGGGTTGATGAATGATGAGAATGAGAGGGAGAGAAGGTTGGATGATGTGGGGATAGTGAATCATGAAGTGCAATGGATTAGCAAGGAGGAAGTAAGGATAGCTATGAAGATGATGAAGAATGGAAAGGCTGTTGGGCCACATGACATACCTGTGGAATCATGGAGGTGTTTAGGTGAAATGGCAGTGGTGTTTTTAAACAGATTGTTTAATAAAATCATGGAAAGTGAGAGGATGCCTGAGGAATGGAGAAAAAGTGGTTTGGTATCGATTTTTAAGAATAAGGGTGATGTGCAGAGTTGTAGTAACTACAGAAGGATTAAATTGATCAGTCACAGCATGAAGTTATGGGAAGGAGTAGTGGAAGCTAGATTAAGAAGGGACGTGATGATTAGTGATCAGCAGTGTGGTCTCATGCCAGGAAAGAGCACTACAGATGTGGTGTTTGCTCTGAGATTGTTGATGGAGAAGTACAGCGAAGGTCAGAAGGAGTTGCATTGTGTTTTTGTAGACTTAGTGAAAGCATACGACAGGGTGCCTAGAGAGGAGTTGTGGTATTGTATGAGGAAGTTGGGAGTGTCAGAGAAGTATGTAAGAGTGGTACACGATGTGTATGAGGGTAGTGTAACAGCGGTGAGGTCTGCGGTGGGAGTGACAAATGCATTTAAGATGGAGGTGGTATTACGTCAAGGATTAGCTCTGAGCCCTTTCTTATTTGCAATGGTGATGGACAGGTTGACAGGCAAGATCAGACAGGAGTCCCCATGGACTATGATGTTTGCAGATGACATTGTGATCTGTAGTGAGAGTAGGGAACAGGTGGAGGAGAAACTGGAGAGATGGAGATATGCTCTAGAGAGAAGAGGAATGAAGATCAGCAGGACTAAGACAGAATATATGTGTGTGAATGAGAGGGAGGATAGAGGAATGGTGAGGATGCAAGGAGTACAGGTGGTGAAGGTGGATGAGTTTAAATACTTGGGATTAGTAGTTCAGAGTAATGGTGAGTGTGGAAGAGAGGTGAAGAAGAGAGTACAGGCAGTAGGAGTGGGTGGATAAGAGTGTCTGGAGTGATTTGTGAAAGACGAGTAGCAGTAAAGAGTGAAAGGGAAGGTCTACAAGAGGGTAGTGAGACCAGCTATGTTATATGTGTTGGAGACAATGTCATTGACAAAAAGGCAGAAGTTAGAGCTGAATGTGGCAGAGTTAAAAATGTTAAGATTTGCACTGGGTGTGACGAAGGTGGACAGGATTAGAAATAAGTATATTAGAGGGTCAGCCCAGGTTGGAAGGTTTGGAGGCAAAGGCAGAGAGGCAAGATTACATTGGTGTGGACATGTGCTGAGGAGGGATGCTGAGTATATTGGTAAAAAGATGCTAAGGATGAAGCTACCAGGTAACAGGAAAAGAGGAAGGCCTAAGATAAGGTTTATGGATGGGGTGAGAGAGGACATGCAGGTTGTTGGTGTGACAGAGCAAGATGCAGAGGGCAGGAAGAAATGGAAACAGAAGATCTGCTGTGGCGACCCCTAATGGGAACAGCCGAAAGAAGATGATGATGAATAAATAATAAAAGAACATGAAAATACTAAATATCTATTTACAATAAACACCAGAGTTTCAATCACAAAAAATATTAAAAATAACAGAGATGGAAAAGTTCACACTAGATACAGAAAAACAATAATTAACTAATCTCACTTTATTTTTCTGACATATCTAAATAATTACTGTCCCCTAATTCACTTACTAGAGCAAGGCAAGATGAAATGGGTAAGTGGTCTTGTTAGTTCCAAAACAGACTGCCCTGAGACTTCTGTCTCATCTAGTATTAAAACATCATTTTAGTGCTGGCATACAGAATATGGTCATCTGACTCTGGTTCTCACATTTTACTTCTTTTTACTAGAAACTGAATCAGAATATAGCAAATATGTGTCATAATATACACACACACAGCTTTGCTAAGATGTGTTATAGCATCTGGAAGCTATAAAATAATTTCAAAAACTTCCACCCTTCCAGGGTACCAGTTAGTTCACCCCTAAGGACAATACAGTAAGATTCCTAGTCCTGGTTTTCTCAGACATTTTGTCTTTGGCTACAATAACTGTAAGATACAATCTTTATGGCCTAAACCAGGTAATTTAATTTCAGACTATTTTTCAAAGTTAGCTAGACTGAGTTTGACATCTTCTCTTCCAGTATCCTCTGTTGCAATATATTAATTTCAACAGTTACAATACAGTCTGACATACAGGTGTATTTCTTTTCTGTCCAGCAGGACCCATTGTTGGTACAATTCTAACACAAGCAGCTTTAGAAATACATTTTGCAACACAAGCATCTGTACAAATCAGCTTGATATACAAATGATGCATAATTCTTTACAAAAGTCCAGCTAACTATGCTGGCATATGGTACACATGCACAGCACTACTCTCTCTGGCATACTACCTCATATCTTCACAGAAGAATTACACGACTCCCATTCTTTTGTGGTGGCCACTCTCTGTGTGTCAGCAGTGAGTGTATTACAGTTTTCAAAGCTACAGCACTTTTTTCTTTAATTATTATAGTACATGGAAGCAGGTAAAGCTCCACAGACTACAAAGAACTATAATCAGGTTTCTGTCATCCTAACCCAGCCGGTAAGTCTTCTAAACATGGCTATCAAGATTCATCTCATGAGAATTTCTTGACATCCATCTCTTGAACAAATAACAACCTGGTTATGATTGAAGATCCAATCAGAATCTGCTGTGTACACATTGTACACCAAATGCCACCTGCTACCAACTGACTCTGCTTCAAGACATACACAGCCACACAGGATGTTAGCTTTCCCATCAGTAATTATGCAATTATCCATACCTATGTACAACCTAGCCTGCTTCTCTAACCACAATGTGATGTCTGACTGACAAATTCTGAGGAGGGTTGATAACAGCAGTAAACCCCGAGACATCTTGGAAATCTCTTGTTTATTTATTTATTTATTTATTTTACATTTGCTAACCAGGTAAGTGAACTGGTGCAAAGGCTTTCTTTCAGCCATGACCTGAGCTTTAATAGCAAAACATCACAGCCATAAAGTAACATACAGAAAAATGCAGTACAGAAATATGACTACAAAGATTAGAATTAACACAGTCAAAATGATTATGAACATTTACAGATCTGAACACACACTATCAATGGGCAAAAAGATTTGGCAATTTTAAATCAACAGGAGATCATTAGATAACATTTTGAGCAGTTTTAGCTCTTGTGAATTGTCAACAGATCACTAAATATCTTGATTAAAACACAATTTAAACTATATTCTGTAGAATTTGAAAGCTTAACTCAGCATTTGACAGGTGTATCACATGAAACATAGTACACAGTGAAATACTAGCACTGCATAATACTCCATGCAAGAGTCAGGAAAGAGAGAGGTGTAGTGGAGTCCTTGTGTTTGTAGGTATCTACTGGGAAATAAGAAATAATGCTATAGGTTCACAGGTAAGTACTACACTATCATTCTGCAGGCAAGCATAGCTAATGACCAGAGGTCAGACTCAAACCCTGTACCTGGCATCCTTGAGGTTAAGACCATACCTGTTAAGTCAGCTCTCCCTATAGGTAATGCTAGTTGTGCAAGATTTTCATGCTATATTCAGCCACTGCCTCTGAAACATTTGCTGGCATGTTCTTTTTTCAGAAAGTCTTTTATTTTCCTCCTAAAAGCAATTTATCACCTATAGCCTTTATTTCATCAGGAGAACTACTGCAATATACAAGAGTGCATTTGGAGAATGTCCTCTCTCTAAAATTTAGTCCGAATGGAGCCCTGGGCAATTGTTGGGAATCTGAACTTATTGAGCTGTACCTGTACTGTTGTTCCCTGAATGAAAAGTTTGTTTTTCAGGGCCAGACAGTGGTACAAGTGGAGACGTTTAAATGTAAGATCATTAAGAAGAAGAAGTACAGATCTAGCTGAAACAGACAGCCATTTACTTCACTTAAATGTTGTACAGTAATGACCACTGTTATTACAGAAGTGTATGAATCGGAGTATCTTATTTTCAGTTAACTGTAGCAGATTAGTGTTATTTCACAAGTGTGTGGTTGTTAAACGTAGAATGTACTGTAGTCTGTGTATGAGAATCTTAATCGCTATGGAACATCTGGTTTCAATAGTAAAAACATCAGAAATTGAACAGGCTGCGTTCAGTTGTGTGATTCTGTGTGTGACATGAAGGACAGAGTCTGATTAAGTCCCATTCCTAGGTATTTCTGGTTAATGGTTCACGGGAACATATTACCAGAGAGAGCGTTGATAACCTCTAACTGTTAACCTATGCTTGCAAATCCAGTTCTTTAGTAGTTGAAAGTCAGTTTGCAAATCAAGGATGATAGCTGATGGTGTTTTACCCAGTCTTCTTATAACTACATCATCTGCATACAATACACAATTTAGGTTTGGTAAATCCCAGGGTAGATTATTTATGAATAATATAATAATATTTATAAATAAGAAGAGTAACAGGAGACCAAGCACAGAGCCCTGTAGAACACCTGTACAGATTCTAACTGACTGAATTTAAGATGTTGGACTAAGTACAGTAAAAGTTCTGTTGTTAAGATAATCCCTATACCAGAGGAACACTTCAGTTGAAAATCTGTTGTCTTTTATTTAATGGTATGCTATGCCCTGACTGACTAGGAGTTTCTAACTGGAGTACTACTGGTTGTCATACTTCAATGTGTCCTCAAGAATTTAATCATAATCTTTTCTAGGATTTTTGGCTAGCAGGCGTAGGTTAGCTACTGATCTGTAATCAGAGGTCTTGGGGACTGGTAGAGCATGTTTAAAGCTTTCCCAACAGAAAATACAGCTATATACTATCTTCTGTCTTTTATCAATTAACCAGTTCATCCTTTTTCTCATAAACAGGGGATTGCAAAAAAGTGGACATTTGGGTTTATATATATATATATATATATATATATATGTTGTGTCTTTCAGCTTTTCCCGGTTAGGGGTCGCCACAGCAGAACTCCGGTCCACTAATGATTGGCAGTTGATTTTTACGTACCGAGTTGCCAGCCCTGACGCACAACCTTCAATGAAGGAACGCCCATTCACACATGTCTGCACGCAGAAGACGCTCTAGCTGAGAGTCGAACCGGACAGCGTCTTACTGTGAGGGGAAAACGCTACCGCAGCACCACCACCGCGGATATATATATATATATATATATATATATATATATATATATATATATATATATATAGACACACACACACACATGTACGTACATACAGTGAGTTCTAGTTATAATCCTGAGTTGAGATGCTGTGTGAAATAAAACAAAACTCGAAAAAAAACTTAAATGTACTAAAAATTTTAATCTCCCTTCATGTTCAGTCTGCACATATAGAAGGCATTTCATCAATAGAGATGGTTCTATACCAGCAGAAACTGAACACAGCTGGGGAAGGGGCTACTATGCAGTGGGGCAGACCAAAAAGAAAGGACTGTTTTCCTTCAGAGATAAGACAGGATCTTTTTTCTTTATTTTAGGTAGGGAATACTGGACATCAAAATATCAATCAGTGTTCTTAAAAGAGGAGTGAATACTGAGGAACTGGGTGGTCCATTATCAAATATAAAAAAATAAGTGTGAGAAAGATAAAGAATATATTACAGATCCATAGTAGGTTACTAGGCTAACTGCCCTAAAGCCCTTACAAGCCTAGCCATATTTATTCCTACTTGCTCCAACTGTCAGTGGTTAGGTGAGTGAAGTTCGCAGAGGTAAAGATCTATGGAAGTTAATACCGACTTTCTCTATCCAGGAGGGACATGAGTGCCACCCCAGGAGTGAATCTGCAGTCACCCATCAATTGAATTAAGTTGCTTTTGAAGAAGATCAGGCAGAGGCTCTGTTTCACATGAATTGGAAGCTTGTTCCAGAGAAGTGGCAATCTCTGGGAGATGTATCTGTCTCTCCAGCGTGACCTGTTCATGTCAGAGGCTAGCTTATGATCCCTGGAGTGAGTGACCCTCCTGCAGTTGGATTTACGAATGTGTACCATTTCCATCAGGGCCGGGTGAGATACTGCCATGTAAGGTAGGCACAGGTATCCCCTTAGCAACCTGTAGGAGACAGAGTACAGTGCCAGGGCTTTCAGTCTTTCCACACAAGACTTGTTTTGTGTGCCCTGTAATTTCTTGATGAGAAACCTCTGTGGGTCCTCTAATTGTTGCAGGTGTCTGGTGAGGTACATGACATGCAAAAGGGAACATTCTATTCAATTATTGGTCTGATGAGGGCCGAGCATAATGGAATTATAACATCCTGAGATCTAGATATCATACCTTCACTTATACGATGTGCCACATAGAAGGACTTCCTTACTACTGTGGATATATGATGGTCAAAGTTCAGGTTGTCGTTAACCTGAGTATCCAGTTCATGTACCACTGGGTCTACATTTAGAAGGGAGATGACTGGAAAGAACAAAGGGGTGAAGCTGGCTCCAAATCTGTCAGCTAGCAGGTTGGCTATTACCTCCAGTTCAGCACACGGCTGGGTATTCTTTTTTTAGATTTGGCATGTAGTTAAAGAATGCCTTGTTATTATCCTTAGCTAAGGAGGTTATTTTTGCTTAGTTGTTAGCTTTGGAGACTTGACAAGCTCTCTAATTTGTTTAAGATACAGATAGATTTCTTCCTCTGCGGAGCCAGTTCCCTCTTGTTCTTGGACATTAGTTTCTTTCTTTTGTTGTACAGTCTGTTTATACTAGGGGTCCACCCGGGTGGTTTGTTTGTTCGGCATGACGTGGTTTTAATCAGATGAAGTACAGCCAATTCTATGCAACTGCTTAAGTGGTTACACAGGGCACCTCTGCATAGCAGTTTGTGCTATCTGTGTTCAAGGGGGCTTTGAAACTTCTTATACTTATACCATCACTTAGTAGGAGGTAATTTACATTCTTAAGCATTTTTGAGCTTGATGGAGTATCTGGTCGAACAAGACTGATTTATGGTCTGATTTTACCAAGGAGGACATCACACGTGGAGGGTGCAATGCTCTCCCATGTTAGTGAGCACTAGGTCCAGGAGCACTAGGTCCAGGACATTTGATTCTCTTGTTGGTGTGCAGAATAGCTGTTTCAGAGCATTTCATTGACGAAGTCCAAGAACCTCTGAGCCAGCATGTTTGTAGATGTGTGTGTTTCTCAGTCAATGGTAGGTCAATTCAAATCACCCATGAATAAAGTGCTGGGCTGTATGGCAAGTGACTCCAGTAAGTCCAGCTACGCAGTATGCTTTTCCTGTTTCATGGTTGGGGACTATAGCTAGCTATGATGTGGTGGGGGCTTTGCCATTAGTTAATTGGACATGGAGTAGCTCAAGAGAGTCACACTGTTTAACCAGTCTTGAGGTTTACCTATCCTTAATGAAGATGGATGCGGGTCTATATTACCTTTTTGACAGGGCTGTTCATCTAACGCTCTTTCATCGACACATATCCACCAAAATACCAAAACTCCAAACGCCGAATGGCTACATAAGCAAATTTTTTTCCCAGGTGAAAAACAAATCGCTTGTCCATTGTCGGCAATTTGCCCTTTCCTCAACTGTAGTGCAATCTCGGAGTTGGTATATTTCAGTAGGGGGAGTGTGGGGGGCACAGACCCCCACTTCATTATGCCTGCTGGTTTGTTTTGTTTATTGTTGGCCCAGTGATTTTTTTCCCTGGGAAAAAAATCGCTTTTGTGGCCGTTCGAAGTTTTGGTATTTCAGTAGATATGTGTTGATGAAGGGAGTTTGATGAACAGCCCTGTCAATATCGTAATATAGACCCGATGGATACACCTCCTCCTTTGGTTCTTTCATGCTCAGTTTGTTGCCTGAACATATGGAAGGAATGAAATTACATTTCAGTGTTACTGCTCAGAATGGATTACCATAATTTATTAAGGCTACAGAATATTTATTTGAAAAACAATGAATTAGGTTTATCCTAAGTACTAGTGCAAAGGTGTTCTTTCATCTTTAAATGTGAAATGTGTTTACAAGAATATTTCTGTCTTAGAAGATATTTTAAATTACCTTCATGAAGGGAAATTACAGGAAACTTTAATAACAGTACAGAAAGTCAGCAATTACCAGAAATGATTTTTCATTAGCAGGTCATTTAAGCATTAAATATAGGGTTTTTAAAAGGAATCTGTAAGGAATGCCCTCAAATGCTAGTTCTCAGTGTTACTAATACTGTAATATTTTCTACTAACTAGGATCTTCTAGGTAAGTGTACAAATTGAGCAGGTTGCAATAACTCTGCTCAGAACCAAACAAAATACCATCCTTACAAACCCTTCTTCAACCCTATGTTACCAATAGACCACTTCTTCTTCTTTTGGCTGCTCCCATTAGGGGTCGCCACAGCAGATCATTGGTTTCCATTTCTTCCTGATCTCTGCATCTTGCTCTGTCACACCAACCACCTGCATGTCCTCTCTCACAACATCCATAAACCTTATCTTAGGCCTTCCTCTTCTCCTGTTAACTGGCAGCTTCATCCTTAGCATCTTTTCCCCCAATATACTCTGTATCCCTCCTCAGCACATGTCCAAACCAACATAATCTTGTCTCTCTGGCTTTTTCTCCAAACCTTCCAACCTGGGCTGACCCTCTAATATACTTATTCTTAATCCTGTCCATCCTCGTCACACCCAGTGCAAATCTTAACATCTTCAACTCTGGCACATCAAGCTCTGACTCCTGTCTTTTTGTCAATGCCACTGTCTCCAACCCATATAACATAGCTGGTCTCACCACCCTCTTGTACACCTTCCCTTTCACTCTTACTGGTACTCATCTGTCACAAATCACTCCTGACACTCTTCTCCACCCACTCCATCCTGCCTGTACTCTCTTCTTCACCTCTCTTCTACACTCACCATTACTCTTAACTGTTGATCCCAAATATTTAAACTCATCCACCTTCGCCACCTCTACTCCCTGCATCCTCACCCTTCCTCTATCCTCCCTCTCATTCACACACATATATTACCAATAGACCACTACGTTCCTCCAACAAACAAATAAAAACCTACTTGTCCAGAAACCAAGCAGAGGATTCCCTATTTGTTAACTACATAGGTAAAATCTGGAATGAACTGCCAGTTAACATTACCTCCGTTACATCCATACCTCTATTCAAAACTAGCATAGAACAACACTTCCTTACCAAATCACTCTGCTCACGTCCCACCATCAGTTGACAGATAGCATCTCACTCTCTACTGTCTCCTCTATAAATCTTCCTAGCTAATTAAAGAAACAGTAACTATATCTTTTAACATCTTAATATAGCCAACCTTCTAATAACCTACTTTTATTCATTATTGCTTAATGATACAGTTACTCACCTTGTGATGTTACTCATACTGCAATTTGTTCACCTTCACCTTCTTACTATCACTATCTTCTCATGCCTGCATAAATTCCTTTAATGTACTACTGGATTGCCTAACTCTTGTGAGCATAGCACACTGTAGACCAATTTACTACAAACTGTTTTCTCATCCTTTACTTCTGTATATGTCACTTTTAAATTATTTAATGTAAATGCTGTCAGTTTTACTTTGATATGTCTTGTCTCCATATTTGCTGTTATTCTTATTTGTATGTATTCGTACGAACTGGAGCTTTTCTCCCTGGTACTCCTCTGAAAAAGGACATGTGTCCAGCCGGACATTCCCGGTAAACAAATGTAAAAATAAAAATAAATAAATAACTTAAGTAGTCATAGAAAAGGCATATGCCCACCAAATAAAACCATGCTCTCATCCTTGAATTCAGTGATCCTTTTATAATCCTTAACGTCATTAGGTTCTTCATTCACACTTATCAAGAACGTGACGATAAAACCCATACTACCAGGTCTCAAAGAGCAATGCTACTTACATAAGTGCAGCTCACGCAATTCCCACACAGCCAGTGTACGCCTGCTAGTCAAGCCCCACCAAACCAAAACTGTAACCATCCCTCTAGTTTGACAATTAGCAGAGCAACATAAAGTGCACCATCATGTAACCAGGTGTGACTACTTTATTAGGTATATTTTCCTCCCTACTTTATGTTTTTTCATCTACTGTGGCATGGAAAAGATCATACCTACTGTAAACCTTGTCACCTGCCTCTTGCTGAGGATGCCCCCCCCCCCACACACACACACACACACACAAACACACACACACACACACACACACACACACACACACACACACACACACACACACACACACACCCTGCTGCAAATTCACCCTCTGTATTACCCTCTGGCAGACTAAGAGCCCCTGTGCCTTAAATGGGGCAGGTGGCAATGGCTGTTAATCATCTGTTGCTCCGCAGGGGGTGGTCTTCATTCAGCCAAAGGATGGATCCTGCAGACTCTAGACCATCTAATGTCTTGGATGCACAGAAACACCGCTGAGGGATGAGTGCACACTCCCACAATGCTCATCACCATGACACCATGTGTGACATTTCTGAAATATTTCATAGGCCTGGAAGGGATTTCTGACAAGTCTGAGGTTTAGCTCGGTCACAATTTACAACTACAGAACCTGTCACAAGTGAATAAAACACTCAGTCCACTTTCTAGCGCACACATCATGAAAAGCCTGGGATAACAGTCAAACTCACCAGAAGAGGTGGAGCATGCTGGGCAGCTGATACTTGTTTCAATGTATTATACCCTGTATCTGAGATAATGAACCGTATGCTTGCCTCGATGTACAACCATAAATTCTCATTCTCCTGATGCGGTGCATTACTATTTACTTTGAATTTTCTTGGTCTTGCCATAGGCTGTACCAATACAGACGGATATTCTACTCTAATTTCCAAAAGAATTAAATAAGATAATAGAAATGGAACCTGCATCATGAAAACCTCATTAAATCCATTAATAATAGAGTTTAAGCAAAGTTCTAGCAATAAAAAAATTAGCCTAGTGGAAGTAATCTCAATAAACTATTCAATCCTGTTATTGTCTAAGAAAAAAAGCTTTTTAAATGGAGATTTCCAAAATGTTTGTAATAAGTGTAGACATCTCTGTCTAGTTATGTTGTTTAACAAGCAAACCCAAAGGGTATGAGGTTATCTATATTCTGACAGGGAGAGTAGCAAAGCGAAGGAGTTCCTTGACTGAGAATAATCAGTAATTGTACTACACTGCATGCCACGAAAGCCAGTTGTTCTGTGAGACAGAGAGAGAAAGCGAGTTATTACTCTGAGTAAACTGCATAAGATGATGATACGAATCACAGAAGTACACCAGAAATAGCAATACATTACGTGCAACTCAAAGACCTACTCTGCATGAGGCCACTTCAACTTGGGGAGTTTGTATCACATTTTGAAATGGTAGGGAGAGTTTGCAGGCACAGCCTATATAAAATATGGATCTACCTGACTACATCGACACGTCATAACACCGACAACGACTTAGAAGATCGACAAGTCAGAAGACCGACGGAGGAAAACACGAGAACACTGAGATGGGGAAAGGATGTGTATGCGGTAGTGACAGCCGTTAGTGCGGCGATGTTGACGGTCTGTAGGGATAGGGGGATAAGTGAGTTAGGGAGTTATGCGATGTTGGCGGTCTGTAGATAGGTGGGATAAGTGAGTTAGGGTTAGGGCGGGTTAGGTAAGGGTGCAGTAGTGATATTTTTTGGGTTATGCGGTGAGTTAGGCACGGGTTAGGTGAGTGTGTGATAGTGACGGACCTTAGGGTTAGGCCGGTTAGGGTTGTAGATAGTTGTGTATGTAAGGGTTAGTGTTGGTTTGTAAGGATTTTGGTGTGCTTGTGTTGTGTGTGTGGGTTTTGGATATGGGATTTGTTTTGTTTGTTGTTATGATGTGTCGAGTGTATGAGGTGTCGTGTTTGTGAACTGTCGATTATTTGGTGTCGGTGAAGTTGTTGTCGGTGTTGTGAAGTGTCGATGTAGTCAGGTAGATCCATAAAATATACGTTAAATAGATGTTACCATATTAAGTCAACAGCTAACACAGCAAAACAAGGTTTACTGCTGAGCAACCACAACTCATTAACAGAGAATCCCAATACAAAACAAACAAATGTACAGTGCAGCTTTTAACAAGGCCCGAAATATCAACAGCTTCTGTACATCCTGTCCCTTAGGTTTCCCTGTGCTTATGTACCTCTCCTAGATTATCTTAAGCTTACTCAGCTGTGTTGTTTAATATTCCTCAAGTCAAACAGATGAAGGAAAGAAAGAAAAAAAAACTTTTGTAATCTTCCTGTGATCCACGGCTAAAAACAGGAAATGGGTCCAGAAACATTATTGTATTGAACTGACAAAACATACCACTCAACCTCTTAGGAATAAAAATCTCGACAAAGCAAAAAATAATGGGGGGACAAAGGTCCAAAAAATATGGACAGATTTTAAACATTGCTCTTATGAAATTCAAAAGTTGGTAGAATAACAGGATTTGTATTAGCATGCAATTTCTGAAGGTCATGAAGTCTGCAACTCAAATGCCTGTCATTATTTAGTAACCTCAATCCTTAGTAATTTGCCAAAAAAAACACACACTGTATGAGGAACAGTCCAAAAATATTAGGAAAAAATCTGGACATTCTGCTAAAATCTGGACAGTTGAGAGGTATGCATGATTGCTGTTTTGCTTGTGATATTTGAATGATCGGTGTTCTACGAGCAGAAAAGATATTTGGAATAATAATCTCTAGTCAAAAAGGTATTTATTTATTTATTTTATTTTTTGTTTTTTAAGCTTTTCATGTTTAGACAGCTTTCTGTCTTAAAATCAGAAAAATTGCTGCCTACGTTTATCATGTTCTTTACATAAAAATGTCCTAAATGAGTCTAATCAGTTTGGAAACCTGTTCAACTGGCCACTGGAAAAACAGATTTATACAACAAAGGATCATGATCATTAGTATTCAAAAACAAGCACACTGTTTGGACAGCCTAAAATAATACACTATGATAGGCTGCTTTCTGTCATGTGATTGCTGCTGTTCTCATGGATGTATGACCTCCAAGTTGAATGTTATAATACATACAAACATACAAATATTTCAAGCACGGGTATTAATGTCCTTCTAGCCTGCCAATATACCAAAACACTTGTTCCCATAATAAGTGCCCAGGCTGTTCTTAAAAATATCTAAACTAGTGCTTGCTTTTATGTTATTTGGTGGTCTGTTCCACGCATCAGCTTTTCTCCTATAGAATCTTCTACATAGGCTGTCTGATGACTCTCTAGTACTTTTGATAACCCCAAACATTCCCAGAGGTAGTTGTCTCTAAATGCCCTATATACCTAAATAAGATCTCCTCTTAGATATCTATAAGAGACACTGTACAAGCTCAGACATTTTTGTCTTTCATAACTTAAATTGGTACTTTTCCATTAAACCCCTACCACGCGTCTTGGTACCTGGACTGGCGTGTTTGCTGAAGTCAAATCTATATAAATTACATCACAGCACAATTTTTTATTCATAGCTATTATTATATTGTTATAGAACATCATGTTACAGGTGGTAATAGATCTATTTGTCAAATATTGCAAAATGCCTGCTGCAAAAATTTTCTTCCCTGATCTTGACAAATGCACGCCATCTTGTCTGAACACATGTACCCAAAACTATGCTTGGGTGCTCTACACTTTTCCATTTTTTAAAATGGGACATTTTCACCATGTAGGTATTTACCAACAAAAATATTTTCATTCATAGTGACCTGACTACCCTTTCTATATGTAATTTGTGAAAAATATGTCCTAACAGCAGTACAAGCTATATTATCTAGGAGGGCTATAAATTCCCTAACAGTCAGGGAGTCCTTGCAAATGAGATCATTTGTACTGGCATGATTGCAAAACAGATCCATACTTCCTTACATTAAGACATTCCAAGGCTTGTCTCACATCTTCTATTTTTGCTCCTGACAAGCATAACACTATTCGGTGTTCATTATCTTCTCTGCAAAAATAAGTATCAGTTCCTCTAATAATTTAATCTCCAACTACAAGAATATAATTTCTGACCAGATCTGAAGAATCTTCAGGTTCTAATACAGTAATATCTGCTCTATTACTTGTTACAAAGGAATGATCTTCATCACCATTAGTCTTATAAATCCCACTGTTTTCATTGTGCATTAAATTTGCAAGCATACAATTCTCATCCAGCTGGCTTTGTAAATCCACAGCTTGAGCTATGTTGTCAACATCTGTATCTCTTCTTTTTTTTCTTACCATAATGTTATTCAGTCCTTCAATGTTCAATTTTGATTTCTTCCTTTTCGCCTGCCTCTTGCCTCTTTTTTCTACCTTCTCTTTTGGAAAATTATGCCTTTTTCTGTAGACTGAGGGTTTTCTGATAGACAGATATCTTCATTCCCTGTAATCTGTGTGTTACATAACAAAGCAGAATCCTTTTTACTATGTATTCTCTTTCCTTTACAGTCATTGGTCAGTTTATTTTTCTTCCTTGTTATTTGCTGTGAATTTCTTCCTTTCTTTCTTTTTTTGTTTCCTTCTAAACAAACCAGATCCTCAGACTGCTGAATACTTGCACCAGAATTCCAAAGTTGTCAGGGGCATCGTCTTGTTTCATAGGAGCTGAATGATCTTTGCAGACAACAGATGCATCATTTCCTAAATCTGTTCTATTTGTTCTTTGCCTAACATTATTTAGTTCACCAGTCCAGTCATTAATATGATACAACAGTTCTCCAAGCCGTAAGTGCAATCATCATTAAGTCTAGATTTACTTCTAACAGTGGCAAGCAAATCATCCAACTTTTTACATGAGGAGCACAGATCACCAGTGTTATCAGGCGTTACCTTTAAATATGCATAGCAGTTATAACACTGTACAAGATACTTGTGCTTTAGCAAATGATTAATGGCATACTCATTTAAGGAATCCACGTTCAGCTTCAAATGAATAAAAACTATGAGAAAAATCACACAAACAATATACAACCAAATACTAAATTACGGGAAAGTTGTTGCTCTGACCATACAAGTTCTGAAAGTCAGACAAAAACTGTAACACCTTTACATTGCTATCACTCTCAGTAGCACTTCTTTTTAACAGTAAAGATCAATAAATCACAACACAAGAGAGGATTGTTTAAATACGCTCTGTATTGCCCTCTCTGCAGTCTATGTGAATTTATAGCTGACTAGGCCCCTTGGGATGGCTACAGCTTGCCTGTCTAAAACATGTCCCTTTTTAACAACCAGCTGTGCAAATTAAAGGTAAAACAACTAAATATAAATCTAAGTAAATCTTCTTGTCTACAATGTTGAGTGGTTGCTACGGGCCATATGACTACTATTAAACTGCTGGATGTGAAACCTTATGTGCTTTCTTACTGAATTCTAATAAATTGTTCTTCTACGTTCCTGCACTTCTTCTGTTTTGTTGGTTCCACATTAAATTATCAATCCACACTTAACTGATAGTTAAATACATTGAACATTAAACAACTGCACAAACCAGGAAGCACACAAACAATGAACTGCACATTCTAGACTAAAACAATGTTTTTGAAAGGTGAAGTGCACCTGCACCCAGACAAAATTAGATATACCAACTCTGAGATTGCACAGCAGAGGTAAAAATGAGAAATTCCCTTACCCTACTGTCTCCCAAGCTCTTCAGAAATACACATCATACTATCCCCTATCAGTGCCAATGAATGCCATCTGCTCGTTTACTTACAACGTTAACTAAGCAGACATGATGTGCATGTCATTCATTAATGTAAGCACAGTCAGTCGAATGAGGGAAGCATGTTTGATGATGAAATGCCAATTCCGGGTGACACAGTCCATGTACTTAAGAGTTTGGAGACTGCACTAAAATGCAAGCTATAGATTTAATGTACTATAATTTGAAGTTTGACAGTAATTATTAATGAAAGTCAATGGAGAATGTTTAAGGACAGTTTGAGTTCTCTTAAGTTAACTGTGGAGGCAAAGAATGGCTATAAACAGGAGTATCTATCAAATGTTATATGCAATGTTATGGGATTTCATAAATGTGTCAGTCTGTATATAGTTTCTTGTACAAGATGTTATTCTTTGATACCTAACTGGAAAGTTTAAACACATGATGTTAAAAGGAAGCAGAGTGCCTCAAACTTTGAGACACTATTAGCACCTCAGTATTTGATTGAAAGGGATACCGGAGTTTAGTCAATTTCTGTACCTCCTCCTTCAGCTTCAGCTTCAGCTATTTTCCTCTGTGCGAAACAAATAAATTCAAACAATCCAAAACTAGGGATAAATTCTAGAGAACCACTCAGATTGGTAACAGCAGACAAGGCATTGGATATACAGAATAATTTGTACCCCTTATTTACATTACGGACAGAATCACATGCTACTTCAGTGACAGAACAAGCTACACACGTTGATGCTCGTGTTCAACAATGTCTACAAATGGTTACTAGTCTTGAAGAGAAAACGTTTAAGGTTCAGAAACTGTAGTAGCAAAGGTTTGCATTTGATGCATATGTAAAGAGGCACATTGTCCCAAGTGGCATGAGTTATTAAAATGAAAAAATAAATAAATAAGTAAATGAAAAACAAACAAAACAGAGAAACTACTGGTCTTAAAACTTTGTCGATGAGCTCAGTCACAACAATTTCCAAAAATCATGAAACCCAGGTAGTGTTCCAAAGCAACAAGCCTTTTGCTTTGCAACATTGCCTGGGTTTCATGATTTTTGGAAATTATTGTGACTGAGCTCATTAATGAAGTGTTAAGGCGACTAGTTTTTCTGTTTTTTTTTTTTTTTCTCAACACTTGTGTTGATGAGGTTGGAACTAGACAGACTCCTGTGCTTGTTCATGTTTTTTAGATTTATTAAAATGCCAACATAGAAGTATGTATCCAGTTTTGTTGAAAAAATGCCAAATATTAAATCTCTGTATAGGTGAGGATTGTATGAGGCTAATGAATTACTTTTTTTTAATCGTCTTGAGGCAGGTTTATTGGATGAGATTAATAACTTGGATCAAGAAGCGAGGATGTATATTGATCACAAGATCACTCCAAGGAAATACAAAGAAGTCATAGATAGTGTTGCCATTTTTGATTGTCATCTAAAAGCTACCTAGCTGAGTATGCTGCTCAGAAACATAAATGAATTTAATAGTAACCATATCTTCTCTTGACCCAAAATGCAATGCTTCCCTATGGTACATGTGAATAATGAATCGGAGAATCCTAATAAGGAAATATCACATACAAGAAGTGATTCTGAACCATTAGCTCCACAAATTGATATAGCCAATATTGAAGATTTTCCTACATTACCACAGACACTGGGGAAGTTAGTGTTTCAACAAGTAGCCAGTTGGAGCAAAAACAAAGGAGGATTTCAGGACTGGAACAAGACTGGTGTTTACATGAAGACATGCAGCATGTTTAGATGCCAGAGGAGTTAGTTAATAACATTTCGTTGGTAAAATTAAATAAGGAGCAAATTAATGTCTTAAATAAGTGACTCTCCTTTATACACTCTGTGGACAGTAAGTCAAATGATATTATTACTGATTTAAGATTGTTTGTTAGAAATGTAACTCTTAAGACTGTATTTAAAATACTAATCAATATCAACAGGCAAATATATTTAAAAAACCTAGCAACTTCATGACCAAAAAACATTCCTTGTTGAGTAAGTTTTTGAAAACATATAAGCACCAGATTTATGAAGCATTTTACCAATAGGTTAACAGGTTAAATTAATTTTATAATATGATTAAAAATGAGAAGGAAGTTTATGAATACATTAAACAGAACAGAAACACAGAAATTAAAGGTGCTGATAAGGGTGGGGCTATTGTGATAATGGATATAAGTTTTTATGTATGTATGCAAGATGAGTGAAATGTTGGAATGATAGAAATGCATAGAAAAGATTTCTCAATATTAAGTCATGGCCATGACTTCTAAAGTGAAAACTGAGTTGTATGGTATGTTTATGGAGGGGGCTTTGACCCCAAATTTAGTTCAATGTTTTTATGTATCACATCTGTTAATATCATTGATTTATAGATTGCCGAAAATATAAAAGTCCTTTATTGCCCTGCCAATGTGACCTATTCTTTCTGGATCTGTTTGGCTCAAAGAACCTTTAACTATTTATGCTTAAAACAGTTAAGACCAATACTGGATAAAATTCCTATAGCATTAAAAGATATTAAAATTTTTTAAAATAATTTATTTGAATTGCATAATATCACATCTTGAAAGATTTTTATTTGCTACTGCAGATATTTATTTATTTATTGCTTTTGTTTACCGGGAAATCTGAATGGGCTCAGGACCCATTTTCAGCAGAGGCCTGGGAAAAAAGCTCCAGCACAGTACAATACAATAAAATAAAAGATTGACAGTGACATCTAACATAGATACTATATACTTACGCATGGGAAGGGGTGGTTTTATGCTATATATATATATATATATATATATATATATATATATATATATGGTCTACTTTATTTGCTTGAAGTCTGAGAATATCAAATACGATATTCTCGACACGAGTACACCGAAAGCGCAAAACATCGAAAATGTAAACAGAGCTGGAGATTTCTGTTTACTTCAATGTAGTGCAATCTCGGAGTTGGTATATTTAAGTAGCAGGGGGTGTGGGGCACACTAGTTTAATTTTTTTTTTTAATTCGATTGTTTAATAGTTCGATGCATATGGTTCGATCCATATGCATTCGAGCTATTAAACTTTCGAGGTCCTAAAGTAGACCCATATATATATATATATATATATATATATATATATATATATATATATATATATATATATATATATATATATATATATATATATAAACCATGGAGAACAAGAAAACAGTAGTGGAATTATATACGAACAGGCATACTCTTTTAATGGCAGTTCATTACATTACAGAAACAGTATTCAGAAATATTGCAGGTTGTAATTTTATGCATTTACTCTGTTTTAGAAAGGATAAAGAGTTTGACAAATGGAACAGTTAGAGAGAAGAACAATTTAATCTGGTGGAGAGCTTTTGCAGTGACACATGTTGAGTAGGTGTGTTATGAGCTGAAGCCTGAAAGACGTTAGTGAAGAGTCTTGTCTCACTGTAAGGGGGCTGGAGTTCCAGGAGCTGAGCCTGAAAGACGTTAGTGAAGAGTCTTGTCTAACTGTTAGGGGGCTGGAGTTCCAGGTTGTGGACACTTTGTGAGAGTACAAGAAGCAGCCAGCCAAGCTGTTAGATTTGGATATAAGCACTAAGCCTTTGTTGGAAGAGCAGAGAGTCCTAGTGGGGTGGGAAGCTTTTATTAGGTTTGTTAAGAATAAACAGTTATTTGATTTATATAGTAGATATAAAATAATTTTTTACAGTAATACCGAATACATATGGAAAAGAGAACATGTTAATATTTATCAAGAAATAATGACTATTCTAATTCTCATATTGATTTAATTTATACATGAACTGAGTTAATTTTAGAAAATAATATTTTATGTTTTAAACAGTATATATTTTTACAGAACATAGGAGTTGCAATGGGTATGTAGTGTGCTAATAGTTAAGAAAATTTAACTTTAGCAGTATGGAAGCAAGGAATTTTGTTTCAAGGCCATCAATATGTTAATAATATTGCATGTAACTTCAAGTTTGTGGAGGATGTGTTTTTTTTATATGGGATGGTAGTTGGGATTCATTAGATCAATTTATGAAATATTTACATGGAGCAACTGATTTCTTTAGAGTTTCTGTGCCTAGTTTTTCATATTATACATTTTTTAGATGTTAATATTTCTTAAGATTCCAATGGTTGAATATTCATTAAATTATTTAAGAAATCCTGTAAAAAGAACAGATTACTTCATTGGACTAGTATGCACCTCTCTCATATAAATATCCTTAAAGAACAGCTGATTAGGATTTCACAATAAGTGATCTGGATGAAAGTTTTCAGGATTTGAAATGGTTTTATGAAGAGAGGTTACCCACAATATGAGATAGACTGATGAACAGAAGATTTGAGGAAGTTGAGGAAAGGGAAAGCCTTTTTTGTGTCCACTGCTGTACAGCGTTCCATATATATATATATATATGTGTATGTGTGTGCGTGTGTTTTGCACTGTAAGAATAACAAGCCGGCAATAATTTCTTTCACTTTCTAGCACAATCTTCATCAGCATTCCTATTACACATGTGTGTGTGTGTGTGTGTGTGTGTGTGTGTGTGTGTGTGTGTGTGTGTATGTGTAGGGGGGTTATAAGTGTAACAAGATGACCATACTTTCTTTCACTTACCATCACAAACATAGACCTTACACACGACAGGTGGCTATAGTTGTTGGCTTGGAAGGAAGAGGACGTGTATGTGAGAGCACCTCTTCATTGCCACTGTGACACAGTGTGTAGCATTGCCATTTCAAAGTGCTTTGCACCGGTTGAGTTCTTGGCTATGTGGAGTCTGCAAGCCCTCCTTCTGTGTGTGTGCATCTATCCATGTACTCTGGTTAACCCCAGCACCTCAGAAACATGCAGCAGGTGAAATTAAATCCATCTCTTTTTCCCTGAAGGTGTGTGTGTGTGTGTGTGTGTGTGTGTGTGTGTGTGTGTGTGTGTGTGTGTGTGTGTGTGTGTGTGTGTGTGTGTGTGTGTGTGTGTGTAAAATGTCACTGATTTTTTTACCCGTGCAGACACACACATACATAGTACATACATAATACATACTTAGATATCGCTTCTGAGTAGCAGTAAAAATGCAATTAATGAGTAATTATATTTCAAATGTAAGGCATAAAATACATCAAAGAGCACTCTCCTTTTAAGTTTGCATTTGACTGTTACCTAGATCCAGATGAAGGATAACCACACAAATACAAGCTAGCAAAAACAGACATGCATACATAACAGACAAAGTGTAAATGTCAGAAAAAGCAAATGACAACAGCATGCTATGAAAGACACATGGTGCTGGGGGTCTACTTCATAACGGCGACCCACAGTTCACTGACTGTCAAAATGGTGAGATGAAAATGCCGTAATTTTACAAGCATGAACTCCCAGAATATCGTACATCCTCTCTGGGAAAGTAAACACTTGGCCACCAACAACAACATCAGAAATGGTAGCAAATTACACCCACTGAAGTGGAGGGCTTTGTCCATCACACCCTCCTACTTAAATATACCAACTCCAAGATCACACTACAGAGGAGAAAGGGCAGAGTTCAGCATGGTAGCCAAGTGGTTACTTTCCCAGAGAGGATATATGATGTTCTGGAGTTTGTGCTTGTAAAATCAAGGTGTTTTTGTTTCAAGGTTTTGACAGTCGACAAACTGTGGGTCGACATTATGAAGAGGATCAGTTGCTGGATACACTAATGCATGTTCATCAGCTATTATGTAATGATTTATTTTTGTAGTTTCCTAGCAAAGTAAGTTAAAATCTACTGATGCTTACCACACAAAAGGTCAGATTAGGTGAAAGAAAAGGATGAACGTTTGTGTATTCGTAATACAGAGTGCTGCAGATAAACACTGCTCAACGACTAGGAAAATATGGAAGAACAGCACATGTTCCTTTATAATTACATAACTGAGCAAGTTATAAAGTGTGAAATGTTAGAGTGTGAGAAAGAGAAAATAACAACCAATTTATTTGTATAGAATGCAGTGCAGGAAATATTAACACTGTTTTTTAGCTGAGATGAGAATATTCAATGTTTTCATAGCACCCTTAATATTTGCAAAGACCACTGAATCACTAATTACTGCGGGACGTCATACCAAAGATTGTGGTAGAAGAAAGAAAATGATGTTTATGTGGCTATAGAGTGGTGGACATACTATAAATGCTCACTGCCAATCATGAGCGGACAGGTGATCCGCTGTGGTGACCCCTAACCGGGAAAAGCCGAAAGAAGAAGTCATTATGAAAATGTCTGCTATTTCCATTACCAAGTAAATTACAGATTACTGAATGATATCTGAAAGGTAAGGATATCAGGCCATCAGTCATATGCTAGAGATACCCATAGCCTGTTATAAAAATATTTGATATTTTACATCTCTTTCCAATCTATAGCAAGTTTTAAACAGATGGCTATTGAAAGGTAAAAACAGCAATAACAACATGGCACTGAGACTGTAGAGCACACATGGTAATGGAAATATGAAAATGGGTCTGTCAACTGTTACAGAGATACGCATTAATTTTTGGTTTACTATTGAATGCTTGAAAGGTCAAGTCTAGCATTCATCATAACCTTTCCTCAAAAATAAGCATGCCCAAAAACTATACTGAATGCCAAAATTCCCTACCACTCTGGACCCATGATCAAGCACTAACATGGGTCCAGAAGGGAGGCAAATTCAGACAGTAGGTAGTGTCGGTATTCAATATTCCAAGAGTCGGCATGTGGAGTTCATACAGCTAAATTGACCTTACAAGCATCAAGCATATGATTGTAAACCTTATTTTTATTAACAGTTTCATAACCAAGTGGTTAACGAAGTAATGACTGATGCTGTGAGAAATCATTTACACAGGCACAATCTATGTATAACACATGGCAAAGAAGACAGATACAATTACTTATTTAAGACTTTAATGAAAACGTGCACAATTTTAATTTATTTTTCCATAAAACAGTATTGTAAAAATTGCTGAGGGACAACATGTGAAAGAATAAGTATAACTAACTAATACAGTGGAGCTACTGTGCATGCGCATGTGTGTCTGGGATGCACTGAACTGGAGGTACTAATACTCGTCAGCCATTAATAATGGAGAAAAAAAACAAATGATTAGAAATGATTGCATGGTGTCAGCAGGAAGGGTCTAAAAAGCTAGAAATAAATATTTTCATATTTCTGGAAATATCTCAAAAAATGATAACTGACACTATCTGAAAGCTCATCTCTGAACAAATCAAATTGTTGCTTACCATATGCATATAGGTCATGTTGCTCCTGTGATGAAAAATGTTTACAAAATTTTACAGAACAAAATGCCATTTGTTTTGCAACATAAAATGGAAGAGAAGAGATTAAATCAACTGAATATTGCAATTCTAAAGGCAATTACAGCTGAACAATACATTTATTTAATTAATTGTGTACAGACCCTTATGCATATTTTTCCGTTGTCACCCAGCCTACAATGTCAAGGACAACTGCAGCATATGCATACAATTTAAATTAACCACCAAATCAGCGTGCATCTGGGACCCAATGAAACTTGAGTTTCCAGAGAAAATCCAAGTACATACAGAAAGAACAGACAAACTCCATGCAAATAATAACTGAAAGTCAGCCTTGAGACCCAGATCCTCCTTTGTCAATGTGCCACGCAACTGTAATGCATATACTTTATCACAGCATTCATGCATCTCCTGTACCATTGTGCCATGCACCTGTGATGTATACACTTTATCAAAGCATTCACGGAGCTCGTCACCGTGCCATGCGACTGTGATGTATATACTTTATCACAGCATTCACGGATCTCTTGTGTCACTGCTCCATGCACCTGTGATGCATATACTTTATCACAGCATTCACGATTCTCCTGTGTCACTGTGCCATGCACCTGTGATATATATATACTTTATCACAGCATTCATGACTCTCCTGTGTCAGTGTTATATATACTTGTGATATATATACTTTATCACAGCATTCATGACTCTCCTGTGTCAGTGTTATATATACTTGTGATATATATACTTTATCACAGCATTCATGGCTCTCCTGTGTCAGTGCTATATACACTTTATCACAGCACTCATGGCTCTCCTGTGTCAGTGTTATATATACCTGTGATATATATACTTTATCACAGCATTCATGGCTCTCCTGTGTCAATGTTTTATATACCTGTGATATATACTCTTTATCACAGCATTCATGGCTCTCCTGTGTCAGTGTTATATATACCTGTGATATATATACTTTATCACAGCATTCATGGCTCTCCAGTGTTATTGTTATATATACTTTATCACAGCATTCTTGGCTCTCCTGTGTCAGTGTTATATATACCTGTGATATATATACTTTATCATAGCATTCATGGCTCTCCTGTGTCACTGTTATATATACCTGTGATATATACGCTTTATCACAGCATTCATGGCTCTCATGTGTCAGTGTTATATATACCTGTGATATATATACTTTATCACAGCATTCATGGCTCTCCTGTGTCAGTGTTATATATACCTGTGATATATATACTTTATCACAGCATTCATGACTCTCCTGTGTCAGTGTTATATATACTTTATCACAGCATTCATGGCTCTCCTGTGTCAGTGTTATATATACCTGTGATATATATACTTTATCACAGCATTCATGGCTCTCCTGTGTCAGTGTTATATATACCTGTGATATATATACTTTATCACAGCATTCATGGCTCTCCTGTGTCAGTGTTATATATACCTGTGATATATATACTTTATCACAGCATTCATGGCTCTCCTGTGTCAGTGTTATATATACCTGTGATATATACTCTTTATCACAGCATTCATGGCTCTCCTGTGTCAGTGTTATATATACCTGTGATATATATACTTTATCACAGCATTCATGGCTCTCCTGTGTCAGTGTTATATATACCTGTGATATATATACTTTATCACAGCATTCATGGCTCTCCTGTGTCAGTGTTATATATACCTGTGATATATATACTTTATCACAGCATTCATGACTCTCCTGTGTCAGTGTTATATATACTTTATCACAGCATTCATGGCTCTCCTGTGTCAGTGTTATATATACCTGTGATATATATATATACTTTATCACAGCATTCATGGCTCTCCTGTGTCAGTGTTATATATACCTGTGATATATACTCTTTATCACAGCATTCATGGCTCTCCTGTGTCAGTGTTATATATACCTGTGATATATATACTTTATCACAGCATTCATGGCTCTCCTGTGTCAGTGTTATATATACCTGTGATATATATACTTTATCACAGCATTCATGGCTCTCCTGTGTCAGTGTTATATATACCTGTGATATATACTCTTTATCACAGCATTCATGGCTCTCCTGTGTCAGTGTTATATATACCTGTGATATATATACTTTATCACAGCATTCACGGCTCTCCTATGTCAGTGTTATATATACCTGTAATATATATATATATATACTTTATCACAGCATTCATGGCTCTCCTGTGTCAGTGTTATATATACATGTGATATATATACTTTATCACAGCATTCATGACTCTCCTTTGTCAGTGTTATATATACTTTATCACAGCATTCATGGCTCTCCTGTGTCAGTGTTATATACACATGTGATATATATATACTTTATCACAGCATTCATGACTCTCCTGTGTCAATGTTATATATACCTGTGATATATACTCTTTATCACAGCATTCATGGCTCTCCTGTATCAGTGTTATATATACCTGTGATATATATACTTTATCACAGCATTCATGGCTCTCCTGTGTCAGTGTTATATATACCTGTGATATATATACTTTATCACAGCATTCATGGCTCTCCTGTGTCAGTGTTATATATACACCTGTGATATATACTCTTTATCAGATCATTCATGGCTCTCCTGTGTCAGTGTTATATATACCTCTGATATATACTCTTTATCACAGCATTCACGGCTCTCCTGTGTCAGTGTTATATATACCTGTGATATATATACTTTATCACAGCATTCATGGCTCTCCTGTGTCAGTGTTATATATACCTGTGATATATACTCTTTATCACAGCATTCATGGCTCTCCTGTGTCAGTGTTATTTATACCTGTGATATATACTCTATCACAGCATTCATGGCTCTCCTGTGTCAGTGTTATATGTACCTGTGATATATATACTTTATCACAGCATTCATGACTCTCCTGTGTCAGTGTTATATATACTTTATCACAGCATTCATGGCTCTCCTGTGTCAGTGTTATATATACCTGTGATATATATACTTTATCACAGCATTCATGGATCTCCTGTGTCAGTGTTATATATACCTGTGATATATACTCTTTATCACAGCATTCATGGCTCTCCTGTGTCAGTGTTATTTATACCTGTGATATATACTCTCTCACAGCATTCATGGCTTTCCTGTGTCAGTGTTATATATACCTGTGATATATACTCTTTATCATAGCATTCATGGCTCTCCTATGTCAGTATTATATATAACTGTGATATATATACTTTATCACAGCATTCATGGCTTTCCTGTGTCAGTGTTATATATACCTGTGATATATACTCTTTATCATAGCATTCATGGCTCTCCTATGTCAGTATTATATATACCTGTGATATATACTCTATCACAGCATTCATGGCTTTCCTGTGTCAGTGTTATATATACCTGTGATATATATACTTTATCACAGCATTTGTGACTCTCCTATGTCAGTGTTATATATACTTTATCACAGCATTCATGGCTCTCATGTGTCAGTGTTATATATACCTGTGATATCATGGCTCTCCTGTGTAAGTGTTATATATACTTTATCACAGCATTCATGGCTCTCCTGTGTCAGTGTTATATACCTGTGATATATATACTTCATCACAGCAGTCATGGCTCTCCTGTGTCAGTGTTATATATACTTTATCACAGCATTCATGGCTCCCCTGTGTCAGTGTTATATATACCTGTGATATATATACTTTATCACAGCATTCATGGCTCTCCTGTGTCAGTGTTTTATATACCTGTGATATATACTCTTTATCACAGCATTCATGGCTTTCCTGTGTCAGTGTTCTATATACCTGTGATATATACTCTTTATCACAGCATTCATGATTTTCCTGTGTCAGTGCGCTATGTGCCTGTGATGGATATGTTTTATCATAGCATTCAAAGATCCCTTGTGTCACCGTGCCATACACCTGTGACATATATTCTTTATCATAACATTCATGGATCTCCTGTGCATTCAAACATCTTCTGTGTCACATTCCTCTGTTGTGTATACTTTATGGTAATATTCATGGATCTCAAGATACTAGGTTTGTTTGAGGTCTGCTGCTATAACCTAATTTTTCAGAGTCAGGATATTAATATTATAGTGAAGACCTCCACATGGTCAAAAGACAAATGCTCCTAAGCTAGTTTCTGGTACTTTTCTAGACGTGTAGCTGACCATCAGTGGTCTGTACAGTATACAAGGACTTTAAAGGGTGGAAGGACATGGACAAAAATGGCAACTGAGATGCATTTTAACAATGCATGAAGGAAAACCTAGTCTAAGGGAATGCACTTTGCATCTATTATGCTAATAAAAATAACTAGTTATACTGCAGGACATCTACTCTATTTGCAAGAGGATGGTCAATGTAACAAAACATAGCTCCAGTCTTTAGATGATGTGTTTTTATTGATTGCTTACATATTTCAAGTCCTAGATTCAACTACCAATGCTTTTTACTGCTGAAAACTGCACCAATATTCTTCCTAAGAATGCAACTTTGTTGGATGGAAAACAGAACCAATAGCAGCTTGTGATCTAGAGATAACAGACCGATTAGTGTTGCATACTGATGGTTCCCTACAACCACAGAAGGACAGTGTCCTACTTCAGCCCCTATGCAGGTTCTACATATCATTTCAGATGCTAGGAAAACAGCAGCATTATTCATGTTAAGACATGCATCTTAACTTGCACATTTCATTGATTTTTTTAATCAATATATTCCTATATATTTTGTCTGTATGTTTACAAGCTTTGCAGAAAAAAATAGTTCTTTTTTTGTGTGTAATGTCCATTGTGATAACACTGTTGACTGGCCGGTCTCTTGTTTTAACACTATGGCACTGGTAATATCCGAAAAAGGGTCCCTGTAACACTGCACCAGCCTGGTCACCAAATGTTGAATAAAATAAGCTCTAATGAGTCACTGTGAGTGTTTTTCATGGAGTTTTTACCAATCACAGTGCAATTTGGCTGTGTAAGCAATTAGTGCAGGGGGTCAGAGGCTAGTAGTCCAAGTTCGAGACATGACAGTCACTGCAAGGAAACAAGCTCTTTTTTGCTCAATATGCAGCCATTGTAGAGTCGGTTATTTATTTAAGAGGGTACAGGGGTCACAGCCCTGTCGAGGTGTGTGAAGATTTTCCTTACTGACCAAAAGAAATAATAGTCTTTATACAAAAACAATTCACAGAACTGCTTTCAGATGATCCATACCCACAGCCAAGTCATCCAGATCCCCTTACTGATGTATAAAAAACAAGAGGTCTAACTTCTACAGATATGGAAGCAAAGAGTTAAGAAACAAAAACAGTTCTACTGTAAAATATATTCATAACACTTCATTGTATTAGGATACTTCAAAGACCCTGGATGTATATCCAGATTCCAAAACAAGCGTTCCATTTTATACACAGGACATGATATTTTACTGACTGTACTTTGTAATTTGAGCTCTGACATCCTGTGAGAAGCATATTCCATGTACAATGTACTGTATCACTTGGCAAATCTGCAGCTCTTTATGATTTAACTAACAGCATTGTCATTTCCATAGTACTGGATGGCCTCAAATTTACATCAAAAGCAGTTTTCCTAGCAGATGACCTTACCAAACAATATTATCAGACACCCCCTTAACCAGATGTCAAAGCAAATGCCATGTAGCCATGTTCACTTAATGAAATCCATGTTTGTCTTTTTTTGCTAGCTCCTAATATGAACTCCTTAGGTATTCAGGCCCTAAACTTGCCAATGTATTCAACCAAGATTTCTTTTTTTAATTTATGAAAAGTTTCCAGAACACCAGTCTCATAAATAACAGCTATACATTCTAATACCACATCTGGACACGATAAATGTTAACTGTGACTTCATCCTTCAAAAAAATGTTGATACTTATTCAGAACAGAGATACAACGGGCCTAATCTGCCTGCCAGCATATTAACTAAATGTTTTCAGTACTGTTGTTTAACAAGTGGGGCATTGCAATGTTGTGGTAAGGGGTGACCAGCCACAAACTCACAAGTATGAATTACTTTGGTGTCAGTATGAGTATTAAGTAACTATGAGCAAGTCTTCAGACCTTCACATGTTCCCATGACACACCTGTAGCAACAAATATCAGCTGTGTCTCTTTCCTCATTACCTCCCACATACATAACATAAAAGTTACCTACACTCCATAGAACACAAATTAGCTGCAATCAATGGCAATTGTGCAAATCGAATATTTCTGTACCTTAGATAACAGCTTGAAGAAAGTGTTAATTTTTCATGCATACAGTTTCAGTAATGAAAACATTAAAACCATCTGTAGTCTTTATGATGGTCGTTGCCATTTAAATGGAACAGTTTTACAAAAGCCAGACTCAGAATGCAATACTGTCACTTAAAATAACAAAGTCATTCTCTATGAATTTCTGATGAAGTGCACAAAGATCCACTGTTGACATGCTTTTCACAAGCAGTACTGGCCACTGTAAGAAATATAAAAAGACAATGATGCGTCTCCAGGCAGCTAATCCTATACTAAAAAATCAGCTTAACAGCTATTAAAACAAACTCTTCTGCAGAATATGTGAGACCTATAATGTACACAGTAACAGACAGATAAAAGAATGTGTGGAAAACACAACTTTAAAAAGCAGATCGGCTTGCAGTATGCTAGGTATCAGCATTAATTCTGAATTCTGGAGGCTCAGACTATACTTCCAGTGGGGTACACAGTTTCCATGTTACCTAAAATAATGGTCTACAACTGTCTCATAGTGACCAGCACTGTATCTGAAATATCTGTCATACTGTCTTACAAAAAAACACTATTTTTACAAGGTACTATCCATTTGTTCTAGATACAAGGTACACAGTATACGAGACACAAAATTCTGCCAAGGAAGATTCGGACCAAACCGTAAATGAACCTACATTTCAGGCAGTGACATCACAAAGGCAGAAGTCCACAGACAGAGAGTCAATTTCCAAGGTGGCAGACTACATTCTTCTCCCAAAGCTGTGATGCAAACAGCCTTCAAGTATAAGATTAAAAAAATGTAGCCTCTGGCTTCTTTATTTTAACTGTAGTCATGAAATATTGTATCTTTTGCAAACATTCTCTTCCTACAGTGATGCAATAAAACAATAACAATTTGTAAATTTAACATCCTAGTGTTTGCTGTCATGATGGCACTACAGGCCAACAAGAATATTCCCCTTGAATCAGCTTACTGCATGTAAATTATGCAGAGGATTTAAGAACTTGCTCAGGAAGATGTAATAACAGATAGCGTGTAAGGAGTGTTATACTAATCAGAGATTGTGCATTACACGTTGCTGTAGAAGCTGAAGGTGTTCACCATTCATTCTAAAGTAAAGGGGCCCAAGAATATAACCATTTTCAGTGGCACAATCCATTGTTATAAACAGTGACATTAAATGAATCACCAGCAGAGCTGCCAATTTTTTATAAAGCACAGTGCAGGCCCTGGACACGTGCATGGGATGAAAGTGCTTAAATGACCCCGTATGCCCTATATTCTCCTTATATGAAAATAAGCAATGTTTCCAGATGTTTGTGTCTGTACAGGCACTGGCACAGGGACAGTTGTGTGCATCACCTATACTCAGCCAGAAGAAATAGCAAATTTTCTGGCCTACAAATTCAGCTTAAATTTTACCACCCCATCACCCCCACTTCTCCCAAAAAAATATCTTCCACCACTCCACCACCAGTTATCACTAAAGAACAGGTTGCCACTGTGCTCTCTAAAGCTAAAAACTCAGCTTCAATGGGGCCTGACAACATACCAGGTTGCCTCTTAAAAAGCTTAAATCAAGATTTATCAGGCCCATTAGGATCTCTATTTAACCACAGCCTCTGGATTGGCTTTGTCCTGATAGAGTGGAGAACAGCAACTGTCATTCCTCTGCATAAAGGGGGACCATCTACTTACCAAGGAAATTACAGACCCATAAGTTTGACTAGTCTTATATGTAAGGCCATAGAAAGAATAATCATAGACCAGATAAATACTGACATAGGAGACCTCTACTGAATCTGCTGGATCTCTTTGAGAATGTCACTAAGGCCATGGATGAGGGTAAAACAATACATACCACCACCTACATCGACCCGGCCAAAGCATTTGACAGAAGTCCCCACTCAGGTATTATAAATAAACTCATAAAACTGAGCGTAAATCCCTATGTCACCAGATGGATAGCCAATTGGCTCACAGACAGGACACGGGGTTAAAGTGGATGAATCCAGATCCATCAAGAGGCTAGTTACTAGTGGTGTGCCACAGGTCTCAGTGCTGGGACCACTGCTGTTTGGAATATGCTTGTCTGAAGTCAAGACAAATGTGGAAAGCCTCTGGATGACAACATTTGCCAATGACTGTAAGCTAGGGGCAATCACTGAATCACCTAACAATGAAGATATCCACCAGAAGGGTCTAGATCAGACAAATGATTGGTGCCAGAACCATGTCCTAAAACTAAATGCAAAAAAATGCATTATCATACCCTTTGGGAAGTCAAATACCCATACAAATTACAACATCAGCAGCACGGCCCTTCAAGTGAACTTAGAGGTGAACGATCTAGGTACAAAGATAGATAGTAGCCTGAACTTTGACCACTGTGTGTCCACAGTGGTGAGGAAATCCTTTTATGTGGTACAACTTATAAGTAAAGGTATGGCATCCAGATCCAAGGAAATTATAGTCTCACTATACTCAGCCATCATTAGGCCAATAATAGAGTACAGTGCAACATTTGGCATATACTTACAACAGCTGCAGTGATGTCAGAGGTTCCTCACAAAGAAAATACAGGCTGTAAACAACATGTCCTATGCGGATAGACTAGAAGTCCTATCCCTTTACTCTGTCTCCTACCGACTATTAAGGAGTGACCAATGCCTGACCTACAAAACACTCACAAATCCAGCCCTGATGAAGCTAATACACATCCACAAGTCAAACAACATCAGAGTCACCCAAACTAAGGTTCTAAACTTAGTCAACAACTCAAACAAAACATGCTGGGGAGAGATATTTGTGTCTCAGAGATTGCCCCTTCTTTGGAACAGACTTTGTGTTCATTACATTAAGCACAGCCCTTCCCTGGGCCTCTTCAAATGCAATGTATGGGGAATCACAAATTCACACCTGGGGTACTGCCTATGTCCCTTATGGACAGAGGCAATCTGTAAGATAGTCAGTGCATGGGCAAACATCCATGCCATCCCATTGCTTCTATGGGCCATATATTGGGTTAAATCTGGTTATATTGGCTAGGCTTGTAAGGGCCCCTAAGACACTAGCCTAGTAATCTCCTGTGACCCTATAAAGACCCAGTATGTCATATATTCTGCTTAAATGACCTGGTATGCCCTATATTCTGGTTAAATGACCCGGTATGCCCTATATTCTGGTTAAATGACCCAGTGTGCCCTATATTCTGGTTAAATGACCCAGTGTGCCCTATATTCTGGTTAAATGACCCAGTGTGCCCTAAATTCTGGTTAAATGACCCAGTGTGCCCTACATTCTGGTTAAATGACCCAGTGTGCCCTATATTCTGGTTAAATGACCCACTGTGCCTTATATTCTGGTTAAATGACCCAGTGTGCCCTATATTCACAGTCATGACAGAAAAGAGCAGTAGAGCAGTACTCCCAGCTACTGGTTACCTGTGTGTGTTACCAGCTATGTAAGGGAAACAGATACTGAAAAGGTGCACATTCCAGGTCACCCCTACTGTGCTTCATCAAAGGTGCAATGGAATGGTTTGCTGTATTACATATGGCATTAAACAGTGGGAATCTACAACTCTCACCAGAAACAGCAGAGAAATACACCAACGCTATCAGAAGATGTGCCACTTCCAATGCATTCTGCTGCTAATTTAAGGGCAGAAACTTCACTATATAAACAACCCCCCACCAAAAAAAAAAAATTAATCTAATGGCAAAGCAGGAACAACTGCTATGACTGCATTCAGCAAATACTTTCCACATCATCATTTTGGACATGATGATAAATAAATGACCAGAGCCAAAATGTAAGAAGAGTACTTGGCAACTCGATCTGCCAGTGTGGCATAACAGAGTTCTGAGAATGTGTTGAATAAAAATGTTTACACTGGACTTTACAGCCGTCTCCAAGTCCTGGTGTTTTGCTTTTTATTCTTGATCTGTTTTGTGCAGGACAAGTGAGTTCTAAGGCCTTGGTGGCAGTCTTGTGTTTTTGCTTTTTACTTCTGATTTTGTGTGCTACCTTAGCTTTGGATATTAATGCTGAAGGACAAGATGTTATAGAACTGGATTATAATCCAGGTGGTCAGCAACAAAATATTCAAGTGAATCCTTTGATGAAGGCAGTTAATTATGTTTGCAATCCTTTGCTGGACTGTACCATTGATGAAGGTGAGACTAGAGCAGTTGCTATAGATTTGGCTGGTCGTAAAAAGAAGTTGCTGGCCTTAGAAAAAGACTTGTCTAAATTAAAACGAGCACAATTTGAAAAATTTCATATGGAGGTTTGCCTCCTAAAAGGCCTTGTTCCAAGAGGTCTTAGAATTTTAAAATGCCTTATGTGAACTGTGACAAGGAGCTACTTGTTGGAGACAAAGCCAGAGAGGCAAGATTATGTTGGTTTGGACATGTGCTGAGGAGGGATGCTGAGTATATTGGGAAAAAGATGCTAAGGATGAAGCTACCAGGTAACAGGAAAGAGGAAGGCCTAAAATAAGGTTTATGGATGTGGTGAGAGAGGACAGCAGGTGACTGGTGTGACAGAGCAAGATGCAGAGGACAGGAAGAAATGGAAACAGATGACCCGCTGTGGCGACCCCTAACGGGAACAGCCAAAAGAAGATGATGATGATGATAATGATGACAAGGAACTACTTGTTGGCTGGCAGAAAGGGAATTTATCTACTAGTACTTCTTATATTAAACTGTTGATTTCACCAGCAGAGAAAGAGATAGAGGTGTATACTCTGTCAAGTGAAACAAAATATGCTGAACTGATTTCTCTTTTTGAAACTAATCTAGTAGATAAATATTTACTAGATGTCCTGGACACACTTTCAGTTTATGAACGTAAGCTGACCAGACAAAAACTGAGGAAAATAGTCAGAGACCGTCGTGATTTTGAATCTGGGCATATTTTTTTCCTGGCCCAGGTTCTCAGAAAGCAGAGGCAAGTCGCATGAGTCAAGAATGACCTCAGTGGAAGCTTCAGCCAATGATTTACAAGCTGTAACTGTGATTGATAATGAGGGCACGCTCACGAGTAATGTCACAGCTGTTACAACGCTGACTGGTGTTGAAGACAATACCACTAGTTCAACGACCACTGTTTCTTCAATAAATTCACATTTTATAACTTCAAATGGGACAGGAGCCAGACAGAAGACATTTGAAGTTAAAGCAATTGTACAATGGTCAGCTGAGAAGACGACGCCTTCCAGAGGAACTGACTTGAACACTAAATTCCCTTTAGGGCAATGTCAGCTGTCCTTTCATTTTCCTGTGAGGGATTTAAACAGGGTGGAAAACCAGTGCCCGAGAAAGAGGAGCAGATCGACAGAAGAGAAAGACAGATGACCAAATGACGAACCAGTGGAATATAAAGATGGTCTTCTTCAAGGAAGACTAGTGTGGAATCTTCCTGACTATGTTTTAAATGAGAATGAACTTAGTGTTTTACAAAAAGGACTTACTTCCTACAAGGTACTGTGATTTAACAGATGCTATTTTTGACATCAAGTGTTTTACTAGAAATGTGATGTTGAAATTGTTACATAATGAAACGAAAATGTCATTAATACTAGTGTTAATATTTATAGGAAACCTAGTCTGTATGTACCACGGCTAAACCCTTTGTTAAATGCCTTTGAGCAACTTTGCATAGATTATTTTCACAAGATAGCTGCTAAAAGTCACAACAGGAATAAACATGAGTTTAATTTAAGCAAGCAAGAACATCTTGCCTTGAAAAATCTGCAAAAGAATGAAGACATGGTTATAAGACCTGTCGATAAAAGCGGCCCTATTGTAGTACTGAATACAGTTGCATACAATAGAATGATGCATGAAATGTTGAATGACAACACATTTTATGTGAAAATTGAAGTTCATCAAGTTAAACAGATGTACAGTAGGGTAGTCACTAAATTAAAGGAGATATGGCAGAATGGGTTGATTAGTAAAGACATGTTAGACTATTTTGTTGTTGAACATCCCACCACCCCGGTTATAACAACATACAGCACATTTTAAGAGATAGAGAACATTTTCTGACTGATTTGTTCATGTATACATGAGACTTTGAAGTGATGCAGAAAACATATATGGTAACCCTTGATGTGGTGTCTTTATTTACACTGAGACCGAATGAGGTAGGAATAGAGAGACTCTGCACTTTTATAAGGGAGATGTTCATGGTTGATTCACGTACCATAGAGTAAGTTAGTCAACTTTTAAGTATTGTGTTAGAGAACAATGTCTTTGCTTTTGGGGGAGATCATTATTGGCAGTCTAATGGCGTAGCTATGAGCACCTTGTGTGCCAACAGCTACGCCAATAACGTAATGGCAGTTTGGGAAATCAGGTTTATATTGAAGGGTCCCTATGCAGACAGAGTGTATTTTTTAATGAGGTCTGTGGATGACCTCTTCATTTTGTGGAGAGGAAACACTGAAGAATTGAAGGAGTTTGTACACTATATTAATCAAAGCTCTACATTTCTGAAGTTTACACGTACATATTCCATGAAGACAGTAAATGTCTTAGACGCTAGTGTTGAAAAGAAAAATGATGGCACTGTGCTTACCCGTCTGCACGAGAAAGAGTGCCACGTAAACCACTTATTAGCTAAAGATAGTATGCACCCCCCATATAAAGAATGCCACGTAAACCACTTATTAGCTACAGATAGTATGCACCCCCATATAAAGAATGCCATGTAAACCACTTATTAGCTACAGATAGTATGCACCCCCATATAAAGAATGCCATGAAAACCACTTATTAGCTACAGATAGTATGCACCCCCATATAAAGAATGCCATGAAAAACACTTATTGGCTAAAGATAGTATGCACCCCCATATAAAGAATGCCATGGAAACCACTTATTAGCTAAAGATAGTATGCACCCCCATATAAAGAATGCCATGGAAACCACTTATTAGCTAAAGATAGTATGCACCCCCCATATAAAGAATGCCATGTAAACCACTTATTAGCTAAAGATAGTATGCACCCCCATATAAAGAATGCCATGTAAACCGCTTATTAGCTAAAGATAGTATGCACCCCCATATAAAGAATGCCATGTAAACCATTTATTAGCTAAAGATAGTATGCACCCCCATATAAAGAATGCCATGTAAACCATTTATTAGCTACAGATAGTATGCACCCCCATATAAAGAATGCCATGGAAACCATTTATTAGCTACAGATAGTATGCACCCCCATATAAAGAATGCCACAGAAACCACTTATTAGCTACAGATAGTATGCACCCCCATATAAAGAATGCCATGGAAACCATTTATTAGCTACAGATAGTATGCACCCCTATATAAAGAATTCCATGTAAATCATTTATTAGCTACAGATAGTATGCACCCCCATATAAAGAATGCCATGGAAACCACTTATTAGCTACAGATAGTATGCACCCCCATATAAAGAACGCCATGGAAACCACTTATTAGCTACAGATAGCATGCACCCCCATATAAAGAACGCCATGGAAACCACTTATTATCTACAGATAGTATGCACCCCCATATAAAGAATGCCATGTAAACCATTTATTAGCTACAGATAGTATGCACCCCCATAAAAAAGAATGCCATGGAAACCATTTATTAGCTAAAGATAGTATGCACCCCCCATATAAAGAATGCCATGGAAACCACTTATTAGCTAAAGATAGTATGCACCCCCATATAAAGAATGCCATGGAAACCACTTATTAGCTAAAGATAGTATGCACCCCCATATAAAGAATGCCATGTAAACCACTTATTAGCTAAAGATAGTATGCACCCCCATATAAAGAATGCCATGTAAACCACTTATTAGCTACAGATAGTATGCACCCCCATATAAAGAATGCCATGTAAACCACTTATTAGCTAAAGATAGTATGCACCCCCATATAAAGAATGCCATGTAAACCACTTATTAGATAAAGATAGTATGCACCCCCATATAAAGAACACCATGTAAACCATTTATTAGCTAAAGATAGTATGCACCCCCATATAAAGAATGCCATGTAAACCACTTATTAGCTAAAGATAGTATGCACCCCCATATAAAGAATGCCATGGAAACCACTTATTAGCTAAAGATAGTATGCACCCCCATATAAAGAATGCCATGTAAACCACTTATTAGCTAAAGATAGTGTGCAACCCCATATAAAGAATGCCATGTAAACCATTTATTAGCTAAAGATAGTATGCACCCCCATATAAAGAATGCCATGGAAACCACTTATTAGCTAAAGATAGTATGCACCCCCCATATAAAGAATGCCATGGAAACCACTTATTAGCTAAAGATAGTATGCACCCCCATATAAAGAATGCCATGTAAACCACTTATTAGCTAAAGATAGTATGCACCCCCATATAAAGAATGCCATGTAAACCATTTATTAGCTACAGATAGTATTCACCCCATATAAAGAATGCCATGGAAACCATTTATTAGCTACAGATAGTATGCACCCCCATATAAAGAATGCCATGAAAAACACTAATTAGCTACAGATAGTATGCACCCCCATATAAAGAATGCCATGGAAACCATTTATTAGCTACAGATAGTATGCACCCCCATATAAAGAATGCCATGTAAACCATTTATTAGCTACAGATAGTATGCACCCCCATATAAAGAATGCCATGGAAACCACTTATTAGCTACAGATAGTATGCACCCCCATATAAAGAATGCCATGGAAACCACTTATTAGCTAAAGATAGTATGCACCCCCATATAAAGAATGCCATGGAAACCATTTATTAGCTAAAGATAGTATGCACCCCCATATAAAGAATGCCATGTAAACCACTTATTAGCTAAAGATAGTATGCACCCCCCATATAAAGAATGCCATGTAAACCACTTATTAGCTGCAGATAGTATGCACCTCCATATAAAGAATGCCATGGAAACCATTTATTAGCTAAAGATAGTATGCACCCCCATATAAAGAATGCCATGGAAACCACTTATTATCTAAAGATAGTATGCACCCCCCATATAAAGAATGCCATGGAAACCATTTATTAGCTACAGATAGTATGCACCCCCATATAAAGAATGCCATGTAAACCACTTATTAGCTAAAGATAGTATGCACCCCCCATATAAAGAATGCCATGGAAACCACTTATTAGCTAAAGATAGTATGCACCCCCCATATAAAGAATGCCATGGAAACCACTTATTAGCTAAAGATAGTATGCACCCCCCATATAAAGAATGCCATGGAAACCACTTATTAGCTAAAGATAGTATGCACCCCCCATATAAAGAATGCCATGGAAACCACTTATTAGCTAAAGATAGTATGCACCCCCATATAAAGAATGCCATGTAAACCACTTATTAGCTAAAGATAGTATGCACCCCCATATAAAGAATGCCATGTAAACCACTTATTAGCTAAAGATAGTATGCACCCCCATATAAAGAATGCCATGTAAACCACTTATTAGCTAAAGATAGTATGCACCCCCCATATAAAGAATGCCATGGAAACCATTTATTAGCTAAAGACAGTATGCACCCCATATAAAGAATGAAATGGAAACCACTTATTAGCTAAAGATAGTATGCACCCCCATATAAAGAATGCCACAGAAACTACTTATTAGCTAAAGATAGTATACACCCCCATATAAAGAATGCCATGGAAACCACTTATTAGCTAAAGATAGTATGCACCCCCCATATAAAGAATGCCATGTAAACCACTTATTAGCTAAAGATAGTATGCACCCCCATATAAAGAATGCCATGTAAACCATTTATTAGCTACAGATAGTATGCACCCCCATATAAAGAATGCCATGGAAACCATTTATTAGCTACAGATAGTATGCACCCCCATATAAAGAATGCCATGAAAAACACTAATTAGCTACAGATAGTATGCACCCCCATATAAAGAATGCCATGGAAACCATTTATTAGCTACAGATAGTATGCACCCCCATATAAAGAATGCCATGTAAACCATTTATTAGCTACAGATAGTATGCACCCCCATATAAAGAATGCCATGGAAACCACTTATTAGCTAAAGATAGTATGCACCCCCATATAAAGAATGCCATGTAAACCATTTATTAGCTACAGATAGTATGCACCCTCATATAAAGAATGCCATGGAAACCATTTATTAGCTAAAGATAGTATGCACCCCCCATATAAAGAATGCCATGGTAACCACTTATTAGCTACAGATAGTATGCACCCCCATATAAAGAATGCCATGTAAACCACTTATTAGCTAAAGATAGTATGCACCCCCATATAAAGAATGCCATGTAAACCATTTATTAGCTACAGATAGTATGCACCCCCATATAAAGAATGCCATGTAAACCACTTATTAGCTAAAGATAGTATGCACCCCCATATAAAGAATGCCATGTAAACCACTTATTAGCTACAGATAGTATGCACCCCCATAAAAAAGAATGCCATGGAAACCATTTATTAGCTAAAGATAGTATGCACCCCCATATAAAGAATGCCATGTAAACCACTTATTAGCTAAAGATAGTATGCACCCCCCATATAAAGAATGCCATGGAAACCACTTATTAGCTAAAGATAGTATGCACCCCCCATATAAAGAATGCCATGTAAACCACTTATTAGCTAAAGATAGTATGCACCCCCCCATATAAAGAATGCCATGTAAACCACTTATTAGCTAAAGATAGTATGCACCCCCATATAAAGAATGTCATGGAAACCACTTATTAGCTAAAGATAGTATGCACCCCATATAAAGAATGCCATGGAAACCACTTATTAGCTAAAGATAGTATGCACCCCCATATAAAGAATGCCATGTAAACCATTTATTAGCTAAAGATAGTATGCACCTCCATATAAAGAATGCCATGTAAACCACTTATTAGCTAAAGATAGTATGCACCCCCCATATAAAGAATGCCATGGAAACCATTTATTAGCTAAAGATAGTATGCACCCCCCATATAAAGAATGCCATGTAAACCACTTATTAGCTAAAGATAGTATGCACCCCCATATAAAGAATGCCATGGAAACCACTTATTAGCTACAGATAGTATGCACCCCCATATAAAGAATGCCATGGAAACCACTTATTAGCTACAGATAGTATGCACCCCCATATAAAGAATGCCATGGAAACCATTTATTAGCTACAGATAGTATGCACCCCCATATAAAGAATGCCATGTAAACCACTTATTAGCTAAAGATAGTATGCACCCCCATATAAAGAATGCCATGGAAACCACTTATTAGCTAAAGATAGTATGCACCCCCATATAAAGAATGCCATGGAAACCATTTATTAGCTACAGATAGTATGCACCCCCATATAAAGAATGCCATGTAAACCACTTATTAGCTAAAGATAGTATGCACCCCCATATAAAGAATGCCATGTAAACCATTTATTAGCTAAAGATAGTATGCACCCCCATATAAAGAATGCCATGTAAACCACTTATTAGCTAAAGATAGTATGCACCCCCATATAAAGAATGCCATGGAAACCATTTATTAGCTAAAGATAGTATGCACCCCCATATAAAGAATGCCATGGAAACCACTTATTAGCTACAGATAGTATGCACCCCCCATATAAAGAATGCCATGTAAACCATTAGCTAAAGATAGTATGCACCCCCATATAAAGAATGCCATGTAAACCACTTATTAGCTAAAGACAGTATGCACCCCCATATAAAGAATGCCATGGAAACCATTTATTAGCTAAAGATAGTATGCACCCCCATATAAAGAATGCCATGTAAACCACTTATTAGCTAAAGATAGTATGCACCCCATATAAAGAATGCCATGGAAACCATTTATTAGCTAAAGATAGTATGCACCCCCCATATAAAGAATGCCATGTAAACCATTTATTAGCTAAAGATAGTATGCACCCCCATATAAAGAATGCCATGGAAACCATTTATTAGCTAAAGATAGTATGCACCCCCATATAAAGAATGCCATGGAAACCATTTATTAGCTAAAGATAGTATGCACCCCCCATATAAAGAATGCCATGGAAACCATTTATTAGCTAAAGATAGTATGCACCCCATATAAAGAATGCCATGGAAACCATTTATTAGCTAAAGATAGTATGCACCCCATATAAAGAATGCCATGGAAACCATTTATTAGCTAAAGATAGTATGCACCCCCATATAAAGAATGCCATGTAAACCACTTATTAGCTAAAGATAGTATGCACCCCATATAAAGAATGCCATGTAAACCATTTATTAGCTAAAGATAGTATGCATCCCCCATATAAAGAATGCCATGTAAACCACTTATTAGCTAAAGATAGTATGCACACCCCATATAAAGAATGCTATGGAAACCATTTATTAGCTAAAGATAGTATGCACCCCCATATAAAGAATGCCATGGAAACCACTTATTAGCTAAAGATAGTATGCACCCCCATATAAAGAATGCTATGGAAACCATTTATTAGCTAAAGATAGTATGCACCCCCATATAAAGAATGCCATGGAAACCACTTATTAGCTAAAGATAGTACGCACCCCCATATAAAGAATGCCATGTAAACCACTTATTAGCTAAAGATAGTATGCACCCCGATATAAAGAATGCCATGTAAACCACTTATTAGCTAAAGATAGTATGCACCCCCATATAAAGAATGCCATGTAAACCACTTATTAGCTAAAGATAGGATGCACCCCCATATAAAGAATGCCATGGAAACCATTTATTAGCTAAAGATAGGATGCACCCCCATATAAAGAATGCCATGTAAACCACTTATTAGCTAAAGATAGTATGCACCCCCATATAAAGAATGCCATGTAAACCACTTATTAGCTAAAGATAGTATGCACCCCCATATAAAGAATGCCATGTAAACCACTTATTAGCTAAAGATAGTATGCACCCCCCCCCCATATATTTTTCAAAATGTCATTCAGAACCAGTTTTATAGAGCTTCTAGACTGAATGTGACAGATGAAGATTTTGTTCATCATGTTGAGCAAACTAGAGTTCTGAGAATGCCACAGGAAACCCCAGTTTAAACAGCATTTCAGGCACCTGTAGCGCTAGACAGGGAGTGGGGGGGTTGATGGGTTACTACCAGCTCTCCTGTCCTGGGCTTACTGCTGCAAACGTAAGACAGAGACACAGCAACAGTATTTACCTAGTAGAGTTTGACCCTACAGGGTCTGCGCTGTCTTGGTGCATTCTCACCGGTATCTGATGGCAATTCAATATGAGGAGGCACTCTTCCTCTCAGGTGACAGCAATCACATATGTTGGAAGAGCTACTGTGAGGGTGGTCCCAAGGGGAGAGGCTAGTCAATCCAATAGCACCTGCAAGTTGACCTGCTCTCTCCCATGAAATGCTTGCAAGAGAATGGAAAGCTGATTAGGATTCTTGTGCAGGAACAAATGGGGTCATAGGACTGTTACCTAGCCTGGGAATGGAATGCTCAGCTCCCATCCTTCTGGGACAAACGGTATGATTATATGCCTGCTAGTGATGCTATAAGGTGAGATCTAGAACTGGGAAGCAAAAAAAAAAAAAGATTACACCTACCTTAAACAGGCTACATGATAAACAAAACACAGACTTTACAAAATGTAGCATAACAAACAGAAACTACAACAAATGCATTCAGTAGCCTAAGTACTACAAAAGGAAATATTACCTATAACTTCATTTAAGGGTAGCAGTCTGAAAGGAATTATTTTATCACCTAACCAAAACTACTTACAAAAAAGGAAAGGCCAGTCAATATACCTACATAAAACATATATTATTTAAAAACTATTACTCAAGTACTTTATAAGCAGTGTAAGATAATTTTCTAAACAAATTGAAAAACGTCTGTAGTGTTGAATATTATAAGGTAATGGACATTTCTGAGGACAATGAAACCTTCTGTGTTGTGGAATCCAAGGCTCCATTACACCTAGAATTTAGAGATGCATTACAACACAATGACCTGAGCTCAGAAATGTTATGGTGAGGTGTACACCTTGTGACAAAGGGGGATACTGCCAGCACAGCTATCTGAAATTTTGTAAATAATTATATGTCGTTTGTGAATATCAACATGATTTATATAGGATGCTTGTGTTACAACTGTATTAGAACTGTATGTCATGTGTATATCAAGCTGGTTTGTATACTCATGTGTTAAAAAAGGTATTTTACAAAGTGCTTGTGCTTAAAAGTAACCACAGTGTGCCCTGATGGAAGAAAACAGAAATGTACATGCACTACTGTAACTGTTCAAATGTATACATTTTAACATTGGAAACTGGAATACAGGAGGTTAACTTCAGAAACATAGCTGAAATTAAAGTACTTTATTGGCTAGGTCAGGGAAATAATGTCTGTGCCGAGAAGCTTTCTGTATTGTCTTCGGAGTGAACTAATTACTAGTTTTGAAATGTGAAGGAATGCAATTGTTTTATGACTTCCAGCATCTGCCAAAGATCTGAGGTCTACGTAGTTTCACAGGTAGATGCTAAATGCTGCTAGATTCCAGCAGTGGGGGTTTCACCCAGGACAGAGTCAGATGAAAGGAAATGATGTCATTTTGCAAGCTATCCTAGCAGTAATATTTCAGATATTAATGTGAAAAGTCTCTTAGAGAGACATAGTATTCTGTATTCTGTCTTGGACCTGACAAGAACCATTCACCACATCTGCCTTGCTCTAAGTAAGTAAGTTACTAGGGAACAGTATAATTGTCTTAGATACAGTCGGGAATATCACAAAGCTTAGTTTGGATATTTTTCTTTATTTATTTGAGGCTCTCCTGCAATGTTGTTTTAAATATTTCCTGTGATTTTGAACTCTGATGTCACTGTGAATATATACCGAGTAGTTTATTTTTCTTTTATTAATTATTATAAAATATATTTAAACCTTTCATTGTGGCTGATCTGTCCAGAGATATTTAAGTTTAGAAAGGGCTTGCATATTTATTTGGTGACACTGTGTGGATCTGTCCTAATAGCCTTGCTCTTGGGCAAACTACCATTTGTATTAATATTAACATTACACAATAAGATGAACATCCTTTGTTAAGGGCCTTAAAGTAGCTGATAAGGAGTTGGCTGGTGGCAGTGATAACTACCTTATAGTCTGGGCAAAAGGGGAGCATAGCTAGTAAACCTGTGCCAGCCTTTCCCATGTGTGTGTGTGTGTGTGTGCGTAAACCTCATGTGTCTCAGCTACTTGGGCAGGGACATGAAGCACTGCTGGAGGTCTTGGCTTGGCCACTCAGCTCAGATCTCAACTCTATAGCTGTGCAGGTGTGGAGTCTTACTGGGGATCTGGAGAAAGAGGGAGAAACCAGCCCCGGACTGACTGTGGTCTCTGTGTGCTCTTAAGTTAAATTGTACGTAATGCAGAGAGCTGCATCTGGAAATACTGTGTGTGTACTTGTTATCCTCCCAGTGTACATCCCCCACTGATGCCAGTGTTGAAAACTGAGACTCTCTAATTACTGGTCCAGTGGTGGGTTGTCACATTACTGGCTGGCAGTGGTGGAATCACCACATCACATATTAGGATTCCGTGGTGTGGATATTGAACTCCTATAGCCTGTAAACAGTGGTCACTAAAGAAGCTGTTTGTACTCTCAAACAGCCACATGGTAGACATTCAGAGTTTCATATCACAATGCTTTTATTTATTTTGGTTTAGCTTAGTCAGTCAGGGAGAGCAGGCAAGGATGTCAGCAGAGGAGTATGGCAAGCTGATAAAGAGCCAGTTGGCTGAGCTGTGCCAAGACAAAGGATTATTGCATGCCAACCTGAATAAAGCAGAAATTATTGCAGCCTTAACCACAACTGCATCACAGACCAGCAACCAGGAAGATAACCAGACTGCCCTTGGGATGTACAACTCTCAGAAAATGGACAGTTCAACTTTGCCTCAAAGGACTTAAAAATCTTTCTGGAGTTAAAGAGACTTGAACTGAAGGCCAAATGTTTGGAACTAGAATCAGCAGAGAGACTGTGGGTTTGGTGGCTGAAGAAAGGAGAAACAGATGGCATAAGAATCAGCAAAGAAGCTGAGATGTCTGAGGCTGAAGAAAATGAGAGGCAGAGGCAACATGAAAAGGAGATGCTGACTCTTCACAAGGGTCATGGAGGTAACGGGGAAGGGAGTAACCAAACCCCAGAAGCAATAAAGGTCAGTAAATTTCTTCCACAATTTACAGAAGGTGATAATTTTGATAGTTTTATTTATTTGTCTGAAAGGATATGTAAACAGAATAATGTTGGCCAAGGGCTCTGGGTATGGTTACCAACCTCCTTACTCCATGGTAAAGCTGTAACTGCTGTTTCTAAATTGTCTGATACTGATTGCTTAAATTATAATACAGTTAAATTCATTATTAGAGTGTTTTAAGTTAACACCTGAAGTTCACAGAAAAAAGTTTTGTGAGCACAAACGCAAGGCAGATGAAACTGTGTGTGAATATATTGCTGAATTCAGCACTTATTTTCATAGATGGGTGAGTGGGTGTCAGGTCACCACTTTTGAAGGGTTGGCAGACCTTTTGGTGAGGGAACAAGCCCTCAGTCCTTTACTTGAGGACATGAGAATCTGGCTGGCAGATAGAGAATGTAATACTGCAGATGAGTTGTGGATAAAGGGAGATCTATACGTAGCAAGCAGAGCACCACTGCACAGGAAAGAGATAACCAGTGCTGCTCGTGGGTCTAAGGAAACCCATGGTGGGCAGCCTAAACTGTGCCAACAGAGTCATCCAGTAGCAGGGCAAGCCACTAGTTCAGGTACATGACCAGGAACAAGGGTTAAATGTTTTAAATGTAACCACTGGGGCCATGTGGCATATAGATGTCCATGGAAACAAGATGGGGAACAAAAGGTAGGGAAGCCAGTAAGTGAGAATGACAGAATGCCAGTGGTAAGTTGTCTAGAGACAAAAGGGTACCAAACTATCAAAACATGTTTTATCCTATCTTAGTAGATGGGAAACATGCCACTGCTAAAAGACAGACAGCCTCTGACCTAACCATTGTGAAGCCTGCAATGGCTAAAGAGGAGTGCAACTTGCTTAAGCAGCCTACTCCAGTCAGAGCTTTAGGAGGGACCCCATTCCAAATACCTTTGGGTAGGGTGCACCTTGACTGGGAGGGTCGAAAAGGAAGCAAGCAAGTAGGTGTGTTTTTGGATATCCCTGCAGATGTCCTGATAGGGAATGATTTTGATAATGCAGTACCTTGTGTGCATGCAGTTACATGAAGACAGGCTTGAGACAGCCATGTGGGTCTGGTAGGGAGGGAGGGTACCACACACTTGAAGTCAGAACTGATGAGGTGTCTACTTCAGGGATGGATCTAACCTTTAGCAGTAAGACTGAAGGTAAGGCACAGCTGCTAGTGGGTACTGATGTTCCCTTGGGCAAGTGACTGCAAAGGCAGAGGTGAGTAGTAATACCCAGGTTGACAGTGAGGCACTGCTGTCAGAGGATACCAGACTTCCTGTGGAAGGAAAGCTGGGAAAAGTTACAAAGTGAGAGCTGAGACAGGCTCAGCTTTCAGACCCTACATTACAAAGCTTGAGGGAGGTAGTGAAGGAGAAGCCTGATTGTCAAGGAAAAGGGGAATCTGTATATGGGGACAAAGGATCACTGTAAGATAATGGACCCCTGAGGATGGGCTAGAAGATGAGAGAATACAACAGTTGATAGTGCCCAAAGCCTACTGCCTGGCACGTCTAGCCATAGCCCATGACATTCCCTTTGCAGGTCATATGGGCATAAAGCATGCCAAGAGACATATTATCCAGAACTTTTATTGGCCTTGGATTTCCAGGGATGTAACAGGGTATTGCAGAACCTGTGAACTGTGCCAAAATTCAGTCAAGGCAGGAGACAAGGTGAAAGCTCCTTTGATGCCTTTGCCTGTGAACTGAGGAGCCACTGCAGAGTGAACGAATTACTAGTTTTGAAATGTGGAGGAATGCAATTGTTTTATGACTTCCAGCATCTGCCAAAGATCTGAGGTCTATGTATTTTCACAAGCAGATGCTAAATACTGACATATTCCAGCAGTGGGGGGTTTCACCTGGGATAGAGTCAGATGACAAGAAATGATGTCATTTTGCAAGCTATCCGAGCAGTAATATTTGAGATATTAATGTAAAAAGTCTCTTACAGAGACACAACATTCTATATTCTGTCTTGGACCTGACAAAAAACATTCACATCTGCCTTGCTCTAAGTTAGTTAGTTACTACGGAATAGTATAATTTTCTTAGATATAGTCAGGAATATAGCGAAGCTTAGTTTAGATATTTTTCTTAATTTATTTGAGACTGTCCTGCAATGTTGTTTTAAATATTTCCTGTGATTTTGAACTTTAATGTCACTGTGAATATATACAGAGTAGTTTCTTGTTCTTTTAGTATTTATTATTAAATATATTTAAACCTTTCATTGTTGAGTTTTGAGAGTACTTGCATATTTATTTGGTGACACTGTGAGGGCCACTCCTAATAACCTTGTCTTGGTCAAACCACTTCCATTAATATTAATATTACACAGTAAGATTGGACACCCTTTGTTAAGGGCCTTAAAGTAGCTGATAAGGAGTTGACTGGTGGCAGTGATAACTACCTTACAGTTTGGGCAAAAGGGGTCATAGCTAGTAAAACTGTGCCAGCCAAGGTTAAGTGTAAAGACATGGACTGAGGGACCATTAGATGACAATATCTGAAACAATATGAACAAACCTAAATTAACAGGTGGCCTGTGCGTAGGAATGACCAGGGCCTTTATGACAGCCTTTCACAGCCTTCTCCTCTCAATAAGTAAAGGAAGTTTAACTTTGTTCTCAGGTCCTAACATGGCTGCAAAGCTATCAGGAGAACAAGACATTTCAAGTATACTCAAAAACTGATTTTCTAATCAAGGAACCTTTAACATAGGTGACACCCATAACAATCTGTTCTTAAGCCTCTGTTATTCTCACTTTTTATTAATGATTTGCTTTCTGGACTTTCCAAGCTAAATATATTAAGTACACAGATGACCTCCCTCCTTCTGGAATCGTATACAACTCAGCAAAGCTCCTCTTGGTGTCCTGCAGAGTACTATAAGCAGCAGAGTGACAAAAGGGCAACTATCAACTGATTAAGTATTTTTTTCCTCTGCATTTTTCCTGTGACTGCTAAGTTCACCGAACAAGCGATTTACTAGCATTCCTGTGCTCTAAAAAGCTATTTTTGCTGCATACTTTACTATTTTTTGCTGTTTGCACTTTTACAGTTGTTTAAGTGTTTTTTGTGTTGTTTAACTGTTGTAGGCTACACACTCAAGTGCGCTAGCCTATTCTAAGCATTTAAAGTGTTTTTTGTGCAAGTTTACTGTTCTTTCTGCAAAAAAAGAAAAAAAATACAAAAAAAGTCTTGTTTCCTGCCATTTTTAAGCTAGTCTATTCCAGTTTTCAGGTTCTGCTGAATTCAGGGCTGTGGTACAAGTTCCTGTGTTGCCTATATCCTTACTTGGATAGGAGGAAGTTTCTCTGTTCACCAGTGAGAATGGGGAGCTTTGAGCAGCCTATCTGTCCCTGGAGGAGTGGTCTCAGCCCAGCAACTAGTAGTTTATTGGCCGTTTTGGGCTAATTTCTAGCTCTTTCAGCTCCCTGCTTTAAAACCGCATTTGCGCAGTTTTGCGCTTCTTTACAACTCAGCAAAGCTCTTCGTGGTGTCCTGCAGAGTACTACAAGCAGCAGAGTGACAAAAGGGTGACTTTCAACTGATTATGTATTTTTTTCTCTGCATTTTTCCTGTGACTGCTAAGTTCACCAAACAAGCGATTTACTAGCATTTCTGTGCTCCAAAAAGCTATTTTTGCTGCATACTTTACTATTTTTTTGCTGTTAGCAGTTTTAAAGTCATTTAAGTTGTTTTTTGTGTTGTTTAACTGTTGTAGGCTACACACTCAAGTGTGCTAGCCTGTTTCTAAGCATTTAAAGTGTTTTTTTTTTTTGTGTAAGTGTACTGTTCTTTCTGCAAAAAAAGAAAAAAAATTATTGTTTCCCGCCATTTGTAAGCTAGTCTTGTCCAGTTTTCAGGTTCTGCTGAATTCAGGGCTGTGTTATAAATTCCTGTGTTGTCCATATCCTTACTTGGATAGGAGGAAGTTTCTCTGTTCACCAGTGAGAGTGGGGAGCTTTGAGCAGCCTATCTGTCCACGGAGGAGTGGTCTCAGTCCAGCAACTAGTAGTTTATTGGCCGTTTTGGGCTAATTTCTAGCTCTTTCATCTCCCTGCTTTAAAATCAGAATGTGCGCGGTTTTGCGCTTGTATACAACTCAGCAGAGCTCCTCATGGTGTCCTGCAGAGTACTACAAGCAGCAGAGCGACAAAAGGGCAACTTTCAACTGATTAAGTATTTTTTTCTCTGCAATTTTCCTGTGACTGCTGAATAAGTGATTTACTAGCATTTCTTTGTTCTAAAAATTCTATTTTTTCTGCATACTTTACTATTTTTTGCTGTTTGCACTTTTAAAGTCGTTTAAGTTGTTTTTGTGTTGTTTAACTGTTGTAGGCTACACACTCAAGTGAGCAAGCTTGTTCTAAGCATTTAAAGTGTTTTTTTTGTGTAAGTTTACTGTTCTTTCTGCAAAAAAAGAAAAAAAAAAACAAAAAAAATTCTTGTTTCCTGCCTTTTCTAAGATAGTCTAGTCCAGTTTTCAGGTTCTGCTGAATTCAGGGCTGTGGCACAAGTTCCTTTGATGCCCATATCCTTACTTAGATAGGAGGAAGTTTCTCTGTTCACCAGTGAGAGTAGGGAGCTTTGAGCAGCCTATCTGTCCCTGGAGGAGTGGTCTCAGCCCAGCAACTAGTAGTTTATTGGCCGTTTTAGGCTAATTTCCAGCGCTTTCATCTCCCTGCTTTAAAACCTGCATTTGCGTGGTTTTGCGCTTGTATACAACTCAGCAAAGCTCCTTGTGGTGTTCTGCAGAGTACTACAAGCAGCAGAGCGACAAAAGGGCGACTTTCAACTGATTAAGTATTTTTTCTCTGCATTTTTCCTGTGACTGCTAAGTTCACCGAACAAGCGATTTACTAGCATTTCTGTGCTCTAAAAAGCTATTTTTGCTGCATACTTTACTATTTTTTTGCTGTTTGCACTTTTAAAGTCATTTAAGTTGTTTTTTGTGTTGTTTAACTGTTGTAGGCTACACATTCAAGTGTGCTAGCCTGTTTCTAAGCATTTAAAGTGTTTTTTTGTGTAAGTGTACTGTTCTTTCTGCAAAAAAAGAAAAAAAAAATCTTGTTTCCCGCCTTTTCTAAGCTAGTCTTGTCCAGTTTTCAGGTTCTGCTGAATTCAGGGCTGTGTTATAAGTTCCTGTGTTGCCCATATTCTTACTTGGATAGGAGGAAGTTTCTCTGTTCACCAGTGAGAGTGGGGAGCTTTGAGCAGCCTATCTGTCCATGGAGGAGTGGTCTCAGCCCAGCAACTAGTAGTTTATTGGCCGTTTTGGGCTAATTTCTAGCTCTTTCATCTCCCTGCTTTAAAATCAGAATGTGCGCGGTTTTGCGCTTGTATACAACTCAGCAAAGCTCCTCGTGGTGTCCTGCAGAGTACTACAAGCAGCAGAGCGACAAAAGGGCAACTTTCAACTGATTAAGTATTTTTTTCTCTGCATTTTTCCTGTGACTGCTAAGTTCGCTGAATAAGCGATTTACTAGCATTTCTTTGTTCTAAAAATTCTATTTTTTCTGCATACTTTACTATTTTTTGCTGTTTGCACTTTTAAAGTCGTTTAAGTTGTTTTTTGTGTTGTTTAACTGTTGTAGGCTACACACTCAAGTAAGCAAGCTTGTTCTAAGCATTTAAAGTGTTTTTTGTGCAAGTTTACTGTTCTTTCTGCAAAAAAAGAAAAAAATATATTCTTGTTTCCCGCCTTTTCTAAGCTAGTCTAGTCCAGTCTTCAGGTTCTGCTGAATTCAGGGCTGTGGTACAAGTTCCTGTGTTGCCCATATCCTTACTTGGATAGGAGGAAGTTTCTCTGTTCAACAGTGAGAGTGGGGAGCTTTGAGCAGCCTATCTGTCCCTGGAAGAGTGGTCTCAGCCCAGCAACTAGTAGTTTATTTCTGTTTTGTGCTAATTTCTAGCTTTTTCATCTCCCTGCTTTAAAACCCGCATTTGCACGGTTTTGCTCTTGTATACACCTCAGCAAAGCTCCTCGTGGTGTCCTGCAGAGTACCACAAGCAGCAGAGCGACAAAAGGGCGACTTTCAACTGATTAAGTATTTTTTCTCTGCATTTTTCCTGTGACTGCTAAGTTCGCCGAACAAACGATTTACTAGCATTTCTGTTCTCTAAAAAGCAATTTTTTGCTGTTTGCACTTTTAAAATCGTTTAAGTTGTTTTTTTGTGTTGTTTACCTGTTGTAGGCTACACACTCAAGTGCGCTAGCCTGTTCTAAGCATTTAAAGTGTTTTTTTTGTGTAAATTTACTGTTCTTTCTGCAAAAAAAGAAAAAAAAAACAAAAAAAAAATCTTGTTTCCCGCCATTTCTAAGCTAGTCTATTCCAGTTTTCAGGTTCTGCTGAATTCAGGGCTGTGGTACAAGTTCCTGTGTTGCCCATATCCTTACTTGGATAGGAGGAAGTTTCTCTGTTCACCTGTTCACCAGTGAGAGTGGGGAGCTTTGAGCAGCCTATCTGTCTCTGGAGGAGTGGTCTCAGCCCAGCAACTAGTAGTTTATTGGCCGTTTTAGGCTAATTTCTAGCTCTTTCATCTCCCTGCTTTAAAACCCGCATTTGCGCGGCTTTGTGCACCACGCAGTGCCGGTTAGCTTGGGTTAAACTATTCCAGGCTCCACGAAGTCTGATCTTCAATTCTTTCCTTGGAATTAGTCAAACTTTCAACTAAAGAACTCTACCCTTCCTTTTACAGTCCAGCACTTGCTCTAAGCTCTCAGTAAGCACTAATAAACGCTAACACTCCACCCCCCTTTACTATACAGTAGTACAATGCTCCCCATTCATCCCTACCAGACAATCAGCAAATCAGTTAATTTATCCGTACAGGCATGTTCAAAGGGCAGTTTCAGGTGTACTCTCCAGTCCAGCTGGTGAATCTGGGAATCTTGAGGTAACGTTACAATTGCCTCATGTACACAGACAACCCTCTCCTCCTTCCAACAAACACACATGTATGTGAGAGATGCAACTATACAGCCAAACTGGAGGCCAAGCTCTCTCCACCCAAGGCTGGAACAGTCAGTCAGGAAGAGAAGGGAAACACTTGCACCACATTACCAGTCTCACACACACCAGTCATATCTGCACCAGCAAACAACACACATAAATACACTAAAACATAGTCGGAGGCTATAAATAAAAATTTGCCTAAGCAGTAGAGACCTCCAAAGCAGACATCCAAGCAACCTCTACCCTCTAACTACAACAACGTATCACATACTTCACAAAGCCAGTGTGCCACAAAACCCCAGCCCCTAAGGCTAAATAACACACCCAATACACTAGTAATAGGTAACTCTATTGTCAGGCACACCGACGTTCCACTCACTAGAATGAACAAGGAGAAGGTTACTGTAAGCTGCCTGTCGGGTGCAAGGATCCGCCACATAACACAAGCACTCAGGTCACTCCAAAACAAGTACAAATATGACTCTGTCATTGTACATGTTGGTGTGAACGACTTGAGACGTACCTCCCTGGACTACATGAAAAGAGACATAGAGGAGCTCTCTGATCATGTAGCCCAGGCCGGTATGACCCTGATCCTGAGTAGCATCTTGCCCTCACCAAGAATGATGCCACAGTATAAAGAACAAAATGATCAGTTTTAACAACTGGCTAAGCTATTGGTGTCGTTCAAAGGGGATCCAGTGTCTGTCAGCCTGGGATGACATGCTTGACAAGCCACGCTGCTTCGCCAGAGATGGCCTGCACCTGTCGCCCTTAGGCTTTTGAATACTGGCCAAGGCTCTTGCCACCCCCATAGTGCCTTTTTAGGCAAGGCTCAAAAGACAAACCCACCTCCATAAACAACACAAGTAACCAAAAGCTGAGGGTAATGCTACTCAATGTCAGAAGTCTAAACCTCAAAATGCATGCACTCGAGGCACTCCCCAAAATGGAGAAAATCGATATCTGTGCAGTAACAGAAACCTGGTTCAAGGTTCCAGAGAGCACCCCAGCACTACCAGGCTACAACTCATACCGTACCTTTCGGCCCCAGAACCTGGACCGAAATACAAAAGGAGGGGGGTGTATCCATTTTCATAAGGGATACCCATACCTCCAGGTTAGTAGCACAGCACGAGGCCTCGGAGACCATCCATGTGCAACTAACAGTGGGCAAAGCTGCTTTTCAGATCGTAGCTTGCTACAGATCACCCACCATGTCTCAGGACCCCACTCAGCATTCCTGAGAACATTGGAAAATATGAAGATCCTACCAAACACCATGATACTGGGTGATTTCAACTACCCAAACATTGACTGGGAAAACTACTCAAGTACAAACTCCTTTGGCCAATGCTTCCTAGAGTTTATAAACTCAAATGCCCTGGAACAACTGGTCACCATGCCCACAAGAGGCGACAACATATTGGACCTGATCATCACCAGCATGGGAGACCAGTGCTCCACACCAGATGTAAACCCCTCGCTGCTAAGATCAGACTATAAACTAATCTCAATGGGCATCCACATCCCGACCCCACCCCCGGTCAAGGAAACCACTGTGAAAATCTTTTCAAGAGCAAACTTCACACTTCTCAAGACTGAGGTGGAAAGTTTCAAAGCCCCCTTGCTAAAGGATAATGCTGCCCAAACTGCAGAATCCTATACAAATGCATTCTATGAGCACCTATAGGAATGCATGGATCGAGCCATCCCAAGTAAAACCAAGACTCACTCCTCCAAAAAGAGGAAACCAGTCTGGTAGTCCCAGGCCATAAACAAGCTATAAAACAAAAGGAGGGAACTTCTACATGAGAAAGTAAAATCCCAAAAAGGAAAGGCATCCCTGATCAGTATTAGCAAGAAACTACGATCCCTCATAAAATCACCCAAGGCCAGTTTCAAAAGAAAAATTGCCAAAGACTCTAAAGATAATCACAAAGCCTTCTTTAGCTATGTCAGAAACCTAGGTGGCAACTCTCAGATCTGCTCTGAGCTAGTGCAAAATGGCAAAAAATACACTGAACCACCTGACATTGCCAACACCCTGGCCGACAGTTTCAGTGCAAACTTTGCCCCCCCTCACCCCCAAAAGGGCCCATGTCCATCCCTGAAGAATGTAGAGCCCCAGACATCACAGACACGCAGATGAAAACAGGCCTCTCCTAAGCCAAAAACACAGCATCAATGGGACCGGATGGTATCCCAGGCTGCGTCTTACACGAGCTCCAAAACGAACTAAACCCTCACCTAAATTCACTGTTCAAAGTCAGCCTTACCACAGGCTATGTACCCAAGGAATGACGTACAGCAACAGTTATCCTGCTCCACAAAGGTGGTGCCACAACAGATCCTGGGAACTATCGCCCTATAAGCCTGACTAGCCTGGTCTGCAAAGCTATGGAGCTCATCATCATGGAACTCATAAACAAAGACATTGGGAACCTCCAGACACTGGACCCTTCCCAATTCAGCTTTGTTAAAGGCAGATCCTGCCTCCTAAACCTAGTTGATTTTTTGAAACAGTTACCAAGGCCACAGATGAGGGAAAGGTAGTCCACACAGCCTACCTGGACCTCGCTAAGGCCTTCCACACCATTCCCCACTCTGGCATTATAGAAAAGCTCACCAGCTTGAACATTAACCCCTATGTCACGAGATGGGTTGCCAACTGGTTCACAGATAGAACTCACATGCTCAGAGTTGCGGGTGCCATGTCCGACTAACAAGTTACAAGTGGTGTCCCACAGGGCTCAGTCTTGGGACCCCTCCTGTTCGGTATATACTTCCCTGAAGTACAGGCACGCATGGGAGGACTATGGTTGACCAAGTTTGCTGATAACTGCAAACTGGGGGCCATAATCGACTCTCCGGCTGACGCAGACATCCTCCAGAAGGGTCTCACGGAAACAAATTCCTGGTGTCAGAACCATGGCCTCAAGCTAAATGCCAAAAAGTGCATAGTCATCCCCTTTGGGAAAAACAAAATGCCCACAAATTATCACATAGGTGGTAATCCACTAAGTACGGAAGATGTAATTAGGGATCTGGGGACCCAGGTAAATAGCAACCTCTCCTTTGATAATCACATTGCCAAAGTGGTTAGAAAATCCTTCTATGTAGCCCACCTAATCACGAAAGGGTTAACATCTAGATCATGAGAGGTCATCGTGCCCCTCTACTCATCACTCATTAGGCCCATAATAGAGTACAATGCCCCATTTGGAATGTACCTTACTCGATACCTACAACAGCTAGAAAGACCACAGAAGTACCTCACCAAGAGGATCATGGGTCTCAAACAGATGCCCTATGCAGCTCAACTAAAGAAACTCCAGCTCTACTCGGTTGCTTATCGCCTGCTCAGAGGTGATCTCTGCCTGACGTACAAGGCCATGTCCAACCCGGAATTAATGGACATGCTTCACCTCAAGTAAACCAAATCTCTTAGAGCCACAAGCTCCAGTGAGCTAAACCTCAGCACAACAATACACAGGACATGCTGGAGAGACAAATTCCTGTCCCAGAGACTTCCCTCACTCTAGAATAGAATCCCAATTTATGTTAGGCAGAGCTCTTCACTGACTCTCTTCAAGAGAAATCTTGATGAGTGGATGGGAAATCATAAATTTACCCCGGGATCATTTCAATGGCCTGCTAGACAGAAGCACAGGAAATTAATTTAAAAGAGAGGCGAAAGCCGACACATTCTGGCTATGCTTATAAATGCCCTTGGGCAGATAGCCTAGTACCTACCTATGAACTTATGAACCTATTAAAAGCTCATCTATCCAACATCAGAAACTGCAACCAGCATCACAATGCTATGCAACTGGACTCACAGCAACAGACTTCTCATAAATAACTTAAAATCTGGCATTATGATGTTTGGAACTCCATAAAAGCTTAAAAAAACCTGCATATATGCAATTGCCAAAAATGGCAAATGCTTGCCAGCTATAAAAGAACAGAGATGCCTACAATTAACTTTAGGCCGTTCTCTTTCTTTCCCAAAGCATATTTTACAACATTATCAACAAAACCCTGGGGTAGCTTAAACTATGCTACTTTTCCCATCTTCTCACACGTACTGCTTGTCTTGCCATAACTAAGAATGTACTAATTCAAAAACTGAATATGGTTTCCAACTAACTACCTTCCAATACAGCGGCAACATACAAAAAATGTAAACGGCAATAGAAAAAATTGCAAATTTGCTTTATTTGCAGATCAACAGAACTATCATTGCCACCTTCTACAATGTGTTAAATGGTTACCTGTTTACAAAAGAGTAACTCTGATACCCTCCACAGAGATATATGAAATTAAACAGAAAGCTAATGTTGCTGCCCCCCCACCTCATTAAGAACAAAACTAAAAATCAGACAAAACAATGCGCTAACATATGTATACGAAGAAAGACTTACTCTCACTAGCCCCAATTTCAAAACAGCAACAGGAGAAAGGATATTCTCAAAGTTGGCAACAACAATTTGGAAAGAGATCCCATCAGAAATCAGACAAGAAAGTACCATAAAAACATTTAAAAGCAAACTGAAAAAGAAACACTGAGAGGACATATGTACGGCTCCCAAGTATGCAACAAAGTCTAGAAGATGAAGGATTTTTGCCAAGGGTTTGCATAGGTATTTTAAACCGCAAGCAGACGCCAAAGAATTTTTCCTCGGTTAGATTGGAAATATTGCAGGTGTGATAGGGAAGAAAGAGGTAACTGGGAACATATGTTTTGGGCATGTAATGAGCTGGCAGATTTTACTCAATCAGTAATACTGGATGAGCAAATGTAACTAAGGAAATTATTTTTGAGCTGGGATACAGGGTCTGAGTTGCCTACACAAAGTAAGGCCTTGTTAAGTTTAATTCTGTTGGCTGTCAAAAAAGCAATTATTAGAAAATGGAAATCAGAGTCTAAACCAACTGTATTTGAGGTACTGAATACTGTTAACAGAGATAAAAGAACTGGAAGTGGGATCCTTAGAAAACGGTACGAGCAAATTACATACAAAAAATGGAAATGTGGGAATGATAGCTACAGAATAATGTTCTGGAGGAGGAGTAAGTTTAAGGGATTGCAGGAATTGAACAATTTATGTAATGCTGGACTGATGATAACTGTATAAAAGAATAATACGAGATGTATAATGTTTGTAACTGTGAAGATGTTAACACGGTTTGTTTTCTTGTATATAAATGTATGTTTGCCTGTGTCTTAAGTGATAACTCAATGAAGGTTTTAAAACAAAGGCAAAATGAAAAAAAAAAACTTGTTGAAAAGAATCATCTTGGGATTTTGACAACCTCGGTTCAAAACCAGCCTTCTACACATAGCCTTTACTCTCTGCCTCAACAGTGATAACTGTATTATCTGAATGTGCATTTGTTAAGAGAATACTTTTATCATAACTGTTGTTTGCTGAACCAGTGCCAAGTGCCTCAGTGCTTTCATTGTAAAAGTTGCCCTTCAAACTACTCATTGCAAATATTGTTTTAAACTATAAATCATGTAATTTCCTTCTTTCAAACCTTCTTGCGAAAATCATTGCAATAAGTATATTTGCTTCTATACAAATGTTTAATGTGATCCTCAGATTGTATTACTTGACATTTATTTCTGCCCAGTGGATCTGGGTTACAGATTACCAGGGTTTATTGACCAATCCACTTGTCCGTTTACTTAAATTATATCAATCAATCAATATTAGAACAATTGGAATGGCAGATGAAGCAGATGATGAGGAGTTTTGAGATGACGGCAGCACAACATTAGGTACCAGGTTAACAGAAGACAACTGAAACCGATTTCTGGTGTGGGAGATGTGACGGTTATTACCAACAGTCCTAGCAGCTTAAAAACTAAACTGCGATTCTTAAAAAAAAAAAAAGAGTGAATTCTGAAACTTGACGTTATAACTCTAAAGAGCGTTTGCAAGGGTTCTGTGCCTTACCCCGCTGCTGCTTAGTAATAAGTCTGAGATTGTTATACTTTGGAGAAAAGGGCATAGTCCAAGACATTGCAATTTAAAATCTAAGATATATAAATGATCTTTAGACTTCTAATAGACATCCTTTCTAGGGGACAGAACTCAGATGGCAAAGTGAAGTGTGATACAGAGTTACAACCACCACTCAGAAATATAACTTCTAAGAGAAGGTGCTAGGACTCAGTTAGATGCAGTTTTCAGGTGCCAATACAAAGACGTACTTACAGAAACCTGAGCAGAGCACGCCTGATGGACCAAAGCTTTGCGTCTACTTGAATCTAAGTACACCAATAATCAAAATAACCAAAGCTGCCAATGGTGAGATACAAATGCCATCATCTTCGTGCTTCAGCAGCATGTCTGCCACAAAATAAAATCGGGTTTCTGCTTTTTTTTTTTTTTTGGTTTTTACTCGTGCAGCAGGAGCAATGTATAAATCTATGCAGAAGTAATTTTCCAAGATGTAAACCCGATATTTTGGTAAACTGTGTATAAGTGCTTTCAGCTAATGCGATAAAAGAACACACAAGAGCTCCTACCAATGAAACATATGCAACTCTTCATGAAACATGCAGTCTTATCATTTCATAAACATTTACCCAAGCCTGACCCAATGCTGACAGAGAGCAGACTTCAAAAGCTTATAACAGGGCTCAGTAACTGAAGTGAACAGTCTAAAATAATAACCATTTTACAAACTATTACAAAGCTTCAGATTTATTGGCTTTCATTAATCTGCTGTTGTTCTGAAATCTCCTAAACCGTGCAGTGTTTACATGGGAGCCCTGCCTACAATTTTATATAAAAATACAGAGCTGTGTTCTGTAAACATCATAGATTTCCTTCCATTCATTCTTAATCTGCTTAAATATTGGCTACCAAAGGAAAATGCATCTGGGTTTTTCTTTTAACAGCTTAATATACTGTAACAGGACTGCAGTGGTGTCCAGGATCATGCGAGAGTCAGCATGAAAAGTTGAATTCAGATTCACTGAATGGTCTATTCCTTTTACTAGGTCAGTCCTGCAAGCTGTCAAAAAATATTTTATAACAAAAGTAATGCATAATAACAAATATCAGAGGTCGTGAATTGCTTATTGCTGCTACAACAGTGACAGTGAGAAATAGATTCTGTTACCAGAATGAAGATGATAAAAAAACTCAGTCGATGAGGATTTGCCTACTTTTTTCATCAAAAATTTTACTTGAAAATAGGTTAATATACATGGAAGTTCCAACTGCCAAATCAATGGACATGTGATCCACACAAGATGTATTATGGCACATTTCACATATTCTGTAAAGTAAAGACACACAGCAAAATACATAGATCAGACAGCCAAAAAGCAATTAACAGATTAATAGAATAATAGCTTTGCAGCATGAAAGATGCGAGTTGGGGGAACACTAGACACCAGGGATAACTCTTCAGGTTACGCCTTAAAGGCTTTTAAAAACTTAATAGAACAAGGGGGAAGCCACCTCTAGTAGTAGACCCGTAACAAGCAGCATACCTCAAGGATCAGTCCTAGGGCACTACTGTTTAGGATATACTTTTCTGAGGTGCAAGCCAAAACTAGTAGTCTGTGGCTGACCAAATTTGCAGATGACTGCAAGCTAGGCACCATCTTAAATTCCCCTAGTGATGTGAACATCTTCCAAGAGGGCCTTACTCAAACTAATGACAGGTACCAGAAGTATGGCCTCAAACCGAATGCCAAGAAATGCATCATTATCCCCTTGGGGAAAATGGCATCCCCACTAATTATCACATTAATAACAATGTACTAAGCATGCCATCAGCCATGAGGGACTTGGGCACACAGGTTGACAGCAGCATGAAATTTGACCACCATTTTTCCTCAGTTGTATGGAAGGCTTTCTAAATGGCCCACCTCATAAGTAAGGGTATTTCCTCCAAGAACAAGGAGGTCATAACATCCCTGTATTCCTCCCTAATCAGACACATTATCAAGTACAATGCCCCCTTTGGCATGTACCTCACAAAGCACATGCAGCAGCTGGGAGACCTGAGCAGGAAAATCCAGGGTCTCAAACACCTATCCTATACAGATGGGCTAAAAGCCCTGTCATTCTACTAAGTCCCATACAGACTGCTCAGAGTTGACCTGTCTCTGGCATACAAGGCCGTTTCAGACCCAGCCTTGATGGAGTTGCTGTATATCTGTAAGTCAAACTTCACTCACACTACCAAGATGCAAGACCTCAACCTGGTCTGTGACATTAATAGAACTTGGAGGCAGGATAGATTTGTGTCTGAAAGATTCCCCCATCTGTGGAATAGACTCCCTCTCAATGTCAAACAGAGTACCTTACTAGCCATCTTTAACAGGAACCTGGACAACTGGATGGGAAATAGAAAATACACCCCTGGGATCCCATCTGTGTCCCTGCTGGAGAGGGGAAACAGATGCTGACTTTGTGGGAACATGGGTGAAATTCTTCGCTAGGCTCATAACAGCCTCCAGGCCAACAGTCTAGTATTGTCCTATGAACCAATTAACCTATAACAGCTTTGCAGCACGAAAGACGTGGGTTGGGTGAACACTAGACACTATGGATACTCTATGAAGCATGCCCTAAAGGAACTGAACAAGATCTGAACCCTGTATGCTCTCACAGGATATTAGTCCTCTGCACCACTACTACACACCAGGGAATAAAGTAAAATCTTAACTTAAGTTTGAAAGAAAAAAAGTAAGGTAAAAGAGATTGGGGGTGGTAAGGTTTCGAACTCTGCACCATTGACACATAAGGCATCATTATCAGCATCAATCCACTGTGCAAACCCATCAGTTAATAGAGCACTGTTTTCACATAATATGAAGTATGAAACTGTAATTTCTGGTATCATTGCATGACCTATCTGTTCTTGAGTTACAACAGACAGGGCAGTTATAAGATGCAACAGCAGAGCCCCCTGTACAACTGGCTACTCGTTGAACACTTAGCATTGAACGGCCTGTTTATCAAACAGTCATATCATCACAAATAAAATCAAAAGACTGTCATCATTGGCCAACAACAAGGAAATAGCACATAGTACGTGTATTATTAGTATACATTTGCTGTATTATTGTCTCATATAGAAACCTACTATATAACTGCTGTAAGCCGCCCACACATCCCCAATGTGGGAGGCTGCATCCCCCACATCCCCTAACTATATATACCAACTATGACATCACACTAAAGTGGGGAAAAGGGCAAATTTATATAAGGTTTTGTTTAGTTTATGTCATGTAGTGTGCACTTGAGAAGGTGTGTTTATTGTTATTTTTCTTTAGTTTTATTTCACAGCATCATCTGATGTCCGCTATGTTGGCCAGCTATGAATATACAGTGATTTTGCTTATAATGATATAACTGTTTGATAAAACAGACTTGAGATGCTTAGTGTTCGACAAATAGCCTTTCGCTGAACATTTTGTTAGATCGGTAAACATAGATTTGGCGCTAGCAGTAGTTAAGGGATATTCAGGGAGATGCAAATTAGCTGATAATGAAGCATTTTACACTGCAGCTAACATGTCTCTGAATCACAGATTTCTGCGTTGTGCAAACAGTCTCCTTTTACTGCAACTCTTTACTGCCAGCGCTGCAGCTTTTTCTGAATCCCTGGTTGAGTTTATCTACAACTCTGTCTATCTTACTTAGTGCCATATTCTCATGGGATTTCCAAGAAAGTACTCATACTAACTACTGGAAATTTGGCCATAACACCAGTCAAATTCGCCTGAAGTATGGCTTGGAAAAATAATGCGAAAAGTATGAATGAGGAGGGAACAGCTTTATGTTTTCAAAGAATGTAATAAATTGCAAATTTCTGAGGTGAAAGAGTTGCAAATATTTTCAAGATGGAAATTATGAAAATGACTGAAATGAATAAGATATTATATGGAATATATGAAAATGTAATGGAAAAGGTGGATGGAATCATAGGTTCATAGGGAGGTACTAGGCTGTTGGCCCTGGGACCTATACAAGCCCAGCCGAAAAGGTCCCCTGGCTTTTGCCTCCCAAGAAAATTATTTTCCTGTGCCACTGTCGAGCAGAGCCACAGAGGTAATCCCCAGGGTGAATTTCCTATTTCCCATCCAATCATCAAGATTTTTCTTGAAGAGTGCTAATGAGGAGCTTTGTTTGATATAGATAGGTAGTTTATTCCAGAGTATGGGAAGTCTCCAGGACAGGAATCTATCCCTCCGGCATGTTCTGTTTATTGGGTGACAAGGTTTATGTCCCTAGAGCGTGCAGCTCAGAGGAATTGGGATTTCTTTAAGTGGAGTATGTTCAACAGCTCTGGGTTTGACATAGCTTTGTATGTTAGGCAGAGATCACCTCTGAGTAGGTGATATGCGATGGAGTAAAGCTGGAGTTTTTTGAGACGATCTGCGTAGGGCATCTGTTTGAGGACAGTAATCCTCTTTGTGAGGTATTTCTGCGGCCTTTCCAGTTGTTGTAGATGTCTTGTGAGGTACATATCAAAAGGGGCATTGTACTCTATAATGGGTCTAATGAGTGATGAGTAGAGGGGAACAATGACCTCTTTTTTTCTGGATGAGAAACCTTTTGTGATGAGGTGTGCCACGTAGAAGGATTTCCTGACCACTGTGGCGAAAAGTATGAATGTGTCATTGTGTCAACATGGATCATTGTGTCAACATTTTTTTTGTTGAAATAACATTGACAAGAGTTATCCAACAAGCAGTAACAAGTATGTAAGATATTGAAAAAGGTAATATTTTGTATGTGGGGAAACAGAGAAGTTAGTTGGGAAATATGAAATTAAAATCTGAAAACTGTAAATACACAAATATTTAACTTTAAGTACTGGTGCAAACTGTGATATAGTGACTGATAAGTTATGGATGATACCAGGGAAGCACACGGCTGATGGGCCTTAGAAACACACAAGAAAAGTCAATGCAAAAGATTGTGCCAGAGAGTCTTAAGCAGGTAGGTGCACTGTCCGCATGTCGAGTAACAGGTGACAGGTGCCTTTGTGTGATATCAGGGCCACTACTACTTAAGAAAATAGATTCCTAACCTCTAGGCTTAGAGAGGAATATGGAGAGGAGACATGAGAGAGCTATGTGTGCAGTCTGGAAGGTATCCTAAGACGTAAAAGAAATAGGAGGTGCTTGGAGTTACCTCTACTCAAACTAAGGAGAGATGAATGCAGTTATCCTACCTATGTGGTAAGGAGTAAAAACTGGGGTACATACTGTTGTTTTTATTAACCGAATTTGGTATCAAACATAATAAACCTATGTTTATGGAACAACCACCACTAAGTTTTCAAAAGAGCCAATCTGTGGACACTACTTTTTATGACCTTACTAAAACAGACAATGTTACTGTACTTTTTCTGTTACTTTCAATTTTCTGGCAAGAAGGCACTGCTCTGTTTTAACCCCTGCAAATAAACCTAAATATAAACTTTACACTGATTTCCAGAGTCTAACTCTGTTATTGAAAATTCACAGAAATACTACAATATGCAAATATGTTTGTATTAATATTAATACTTCCATTCTTTATTCAATAAGTGCCACGGCATCTTTTATATCCATTTGAGGACCACCAACTCAGGCGTATGGACTCTTGATTTAATGTCTCATTCAAAGGACAGTGTAGCCAGGAATGCAGTACTTCCCCACCCCATTCCCCATCCCTCTTATGCTGGAATAAATCAAAGCACCTGATGTGAAAACAGAATCCACAATCTTCTGATGCTCTAGTATTAAAAGTAAGTGTACTACCTGTTTGGCCATTATAGAAACATAATCATGTATCAGTGCCATTATACACCTGTGCATAATCATGTAAGAGTGCCATTATACACCTGTGCATATTCATGTAAGAGTGCTATTACACACCTGTGCATAATCATTTAAGAGTGCTAGTATACATCTGTGCATAATGATATATGAATGCTGTATCACACCTGTTAAAATGTGTGCATTTATCTTATGAGGGTATTTATCAATGCTGTCCATCTGCACATATATGCCAATGGTGAATTTGGAAGTCTTTTTTGCACAGCATAGAATATAAAGTGATGCCTAACAGCAGTATTGACAGTGAGACAGCTTAAATAAAAAATATTTTTTAAATGAAAATCCTCCTTTTAAGTATTCATTCCTCAGAGATCTTACTAATGTTACTCAGGTATTAATTTCAGTCCTACACGATTACTGTTTCTCCTTCCCACTTGAAAAGTACCATCAATATGAACAAAGATGCAAGGCTGCTTGCTTCTGACACAAATAAAGAGGCTGGGAGATGGGAGATGGGTGTTGGGTGATGGGAGATAGCAGATGGGAGATGGGTGATGGATGATGGGAAATGGGTGATGGGAGAGTACATTTTCAGCAGTAAAGTTTATATTTATTGCTAGTGTGTCACTATCACTTAACTTACTACAGTTACTTTATTTTACTGCAACCACTTCACAAGAAAAAGGAGTTAGTAGCCATTCCTTTTCCTTATTAATGGCCAATCAGATGTCAAATGTAAATTATACAAAATAATCTGATAACTAGCGTGGCATGTTATGCCTGCCAATCAAATGTCAAATGTAAATTATACAAAAATAATCTGATGACTAGTATGCCATGTTATGCCTGTCAATCAAATATCAAATGTAAATTATACAAAAATAATCTGATGACTAGCATGGCATGTTATGCCTGTCAATCAAATGTCAAATGTAAATTATACAAAAATAATCTGATGACTAGCATGGCATGTTATGCCTTGCTACTCTCCTTTATGGTAGTTTCAGACATCTATAAGAGTGAGCCAAGAATGCTTTATAAACTGTGAGCACGGCCACTGTGTACAATTAACAAACAGCACCGGATTGTTTCCCTCTATGTTCTTCGCTAGTACATAACATCAAGGGGAGAAGGTGTTGATGTGGTAATAAAAGGTGTCTCAGCTGGGAAGCAAGTGGCACATTTAAGTTAACTGTATTGCTGTGGTAAGCAAATTATAACAATAATGCCCATTTGTTAACCAGATAGGCCTGCTGGACAAAAGTACTTTTCACGGGTGACCTGGGAACAACGTCTGGTTAACCGACTTGCTCAAGATCACACAGTAAGAAAATGAGGGCTGACAGAATCAAACCCAGTAGCACAGGAACTACAAATTGCACCCTTAAACCCCAACAACTCTTAGACTATACTTACAGAACATAAAGGTTTTCTACTATGAATGATTCTCCTGAAAGGCACACAGAGATACCATTACATGTGACAGGTGCTTCCATATATCGGCGACTACAAAACATTATTTAGCACTGAATCCAGACAATAAAGGCTATAAAATGCTAAAGGGGACATTCTGAGGCCAAGCAATTCATAATAAAGAATTTAATGACGGAAGCAATGTACAGTATGTTTAATCTAATTCAAAGTTAAAGGTGTTCCCAGTAAAGTTTGCTAAAGACAACTATTACATGAATTGAATGCAACCTTTGCAAGAGATTTTGAGATTGCCTTCAGTATGGAAACATGTGCCTTCGTTGAAGGTTGGGTGTCGAGCTGGCACCTCAGCACCCGTAAAAAATCTACTGCCGATCATTAGCAGACCGGAGTTCTGCTGTGGCGACCCCTAACCGGGAAAAGCTGAAAGAAGAACTTCAGTATGGAAACAGAAGACAAAGATCCATCCATCCATCAATCAGTTGACAAACCAAAAGGTACATTTTAGTGCAGTACACAAAATCAAATTCAAACGGTAAACCAGAAAGGCAAAGAAGCTTTCCAGCCATTATAGTAATAAAAAATCACTGAGCCCAAGATTGTGAATTTAAAGAAGAAAAAAATTTAGAACTGTGGGATTTGGGACATACAAAAACATAATGCCATAGTGTTTAAAAGTAAAAAATAAATAAATAAATAAATAAAAATAGTAAAAGTCTGAGTGAAAAGAATGGTTTATCTACATGTAAAGAAGTGGCAGCTGCCAAGAGTTTTGCTTTGAAATGATAAAGGAAATGCAGCATTTGCATCGACTTTTTGGTGGATGATAACGACGTTGATTTAGAGACTAAAACATAAGCAGAGATAGCAATGTCTGCAATTTAAGACAGCAGCACACTGGATGCTAAAGAATCAAAACCATGAAATCCTGGGATTTAAGCTTTGTGGTCAAAGCGAGATGGTGAAATTGAGCTGTTGTCAAATGACATGTGCACCACATCAGAAGGAAGACAGAATATGTCACCATGACAATTTTCAAACACACGTTATAATTGAGACTGCACAGCTTCTTTTACAAATAACATGGATGTGACGATTGTGGGTTCATATTCAAAGTGGATACAGACATTTCAAACATATGAAATTACATCATAAGCTACAACTGATAGATTAAGGAGTCTCCCTTCTTTGTATGGATTGCCTAAACATGCTGTAACAGATTACGGCACTCAATTTACATCAGAAAAACATTTGTAAAATACAATGGAATCATTCATGTATCTAACTATCTTCAACATCCTGCTAGGAATGGGCTGGCAGAAAGTTATACTTAAACTTTTTAAGATGGAAGGAATAGTTAAAGAATGCAGATCATACTAATATGGAGAAGAAAAATGATTTGCTTCGACTGTGGTATTGAAGCACACACAAATATATTACATGATAAATACCCGTAGAGTTGCTTCTAAGCAGGCATGTTTGAACAGGACTTGACTTAATTAACCCTAATATATCATCTAATTCTGTGTAGAAACTAGTACTTGTATATATTTTAGCATGACTAACATGCCTTGGAGAGGTCCTTAACTGAAGTGGATTCAATGAACCTTCAGGATAAAACAGGAGGAGGTTCCAGTTGGATTCCTGCATTGATAATGCAAGAAAAAGGTACAGTATTATACACAGATAAAAAAAAAACAGATACTGATATATTAAAGACAGAATGACAAAGTGAGACACAAAGATTAACTGAGGACACTAAAAACTCAAGTGGCAAATCCAGCTTCAGAACTGAAAAAAACACCACTGTAAAAACGTTCCTATAGTGGACTGTAAGTCTCACAGTCTGTAACTAACTGTCCTGTCAAAATTCAAGACAGAAGTACCAGAAACTCTGCCAAAATGATGATGTTAACAAAGGACAACCCAACATTAGGTCCTGCAAACTGCTGGAGTCTCCAGTTTATGGACTCATTTTATATTTATAGATTTATGTGCATCTCACGTCTTAATTACTGGAAGTCCTTGAATTTCATCTTTATAGATCTACTGGGGTAAAGGGATACAAATCACAGTATGACATAGGTGAGCCAAGTGCAAATATTGGCCGGCTGAATCTGGCAGGGGTAGGAGAGGAATGAAGACGTTTGAATCTGCTCACCTCACTCAAAGAGAAGTGTACTCACACACCCTCCATAACAGAACTCCCATGGACACGAGTCTGTTCCCCTCACTCAAGTTGAAGTGTACTCACACACTCTTCATAGCAGAATTCCCAGTGGATAACGAGTCTGCTCCCCTCACTCAAGGAGAAGTGTACTCACACACTCTCCATAGCAGAATTCCCAGTGGACACCGAGTCTGATCCCTTCGCTCAAGGAGAAGTGTACTCACACACTCTCCATAGCAGAATTCCCAGTGGACACCGAGTCTGCTCCCCTCACTCAAAGAGAAGTGTACTCACACACTCTCCATAGCAGAATTCCCAGTGGACACCGAGTCTGCTCCCCTCACTCAAGTTGAAGTGTACTCACACACTCTTCATAGCAGAATTCCCAGTGGACACCAAGTCTGCTCCCATCACTCAAGTTGAAGTGTACTCACACACTCTCCATAGCAGAATTCCCAGTGGACAACGAGTCTGCTCCCCTCGCTCAAGGAGAAGGTACTCACACACTCTCCATAGCAGAATTCCCACTGGACACCGAGTCCGCTCCCCTCGCTCAAGGAGAAGCGTACTCACACACTCTCCATAGCAGAATTCCCAGTGGACACCGAGTCTGCTCCCCAAGCTCAAGGAGAAGTTTACTCACACACTCTCCATAGCAGAATTCCCAGTGGACACAGAGACTGCTCCCCTTGCTCAAGGAGAAGGGTACTCACACACTCTCCATAGCAGAATTCCCAGTGGACACCGACTCTGCTCCCCCCGCTCAAGGAGAAGTGTACTCACACACTCTCCATAGCAGAATTCCCAGTGGACACCGAGTCTGCTCCCCAAGCTCAAGGAGAAGTTTACTCACACACTCTCCATAGCAGAATTCCCAGTGGACACCGAGTCCGCTCCCCTCGCTCAAGAAGAAGCGTACTCACACACTCTCCATAGCAGAATTCCCAGTGGACAATGAGTCTGCTCCCCTCGCTCAAGGAGAAGGTACTCACACACTCTCCATAGCAGAATTCCCACTGGACACCGAGTCCGCTCCCCTCGCTCAAGAAGAAGCGTACTCACACACTCTCCATAGCAGAATTCCCAGTGGACACCGAGTCTGCTCCCCCCGCTCAAGGAGAAGTGTACTCACACACTCTCCATAGCAGAATTCCCAGTGGACACGGAGTCTGCTCCCCTCGCTCAAGGTGAAGTGTACTCACACACTCTTCATAACAGAATTCCCAGTGGACACCGACTCTACTCCCCTCGCTCAAGGAGAAGTGTACTCACACACTCTCCATAGCAGAATTCCCAGTGGACACCGAGTCTGTTCACCTCACTCAAGGAGAAGCATACTCACACACTCTTCATAGCAGAATTCCCAGTGGACACCGAGTCTGCTCACCTCACTCAAGGAGAAGCGTACTCACACACTCCCCATAGCAAAATTCCCAGTGGACACATTGTCTGGTCTCCTCACTTAAGGAGAAGTGTACTCACACACTCCCCATTGCAGAATTCTCAGTGGACACAGAGTCTGTTCCCTTCACTCAAAAAGAAGCATACTCACGCACTCTCCATAGCAGAATTCCCAATGGACACAGAATCTGCTCCCCTTACTCAAGGAGAAGTGTACTCACACACTCTCCATAGCAAAATTCCCAGTGGACACTGAGTCTGCTCACCGCATTCAAGGAGAAGGGTACTCACACACTCTCCATAGCAGAATTCCCAGTGGACACCGAGTCTGCTCCCCTCACTCAAGGAGAAGTGTACTCACACACTCTCCATAGCAAAATTCCCAGTGGACACTGAGTCTGCTCATCGCATTCAAGGAGAAGGGTACTCACACACTCTCCATAGCAGAATTCCCAGTGGACACCAAGTCTGCTCCCCTTACTCAAGGAGAAGTGTACTCACGCACTCTCCATAGTAGAATTCCCAATGGACACAGAGTCTGCTCACCGCATTCAAGGAGAAGAGTACTCACACACTCTCCATAGTAGAATTCCCAGTGGACACTGAGTACTCACACATTCTCCATAGCAGAATTCCCAGTGGACACCGAGTCTGCTCCCCTCGCTCAAGGAGAAGTGTACTCACACACTCTCCACAGCAGAATTCCCAGTGGACACAGAGTCTGCTTACCTCGCTCAAGGAGAAGTATGCTCACACATTCTCCATAGCAGAATTCCCACTGGACACAGAGTCTGCTCCCCTCGCTCAAGGAGAAGTGCACTCACACACTCTCCATAGCAGAATTCCCAGTGGACACCAAGTTTGTTCCGCTCACTCAAGGAGAAGCATACTCACACATTCTCCATAGCAGAATTCCCAGTGGACACCGAGTCTGCTCCCCTTACTCAAGGAGAAATGTACTCACACACTCTCCATAGCAGAATTCCCAGTGGACACCGAGTCTGCTCCCCTCACTCAAGGAGAAGTGTACTCACACACTCTCCATAGCAAAATTCCCAGTGGACACTGAGTCTGCTCACCGCATTCAAGGAGAAGGGTACTCACACACTCTCCATAGCAGAATTCCCAGTGGACACCGAGTCTGCTCCCCTTACTCAAGGAGAAGTGTACTCACGCACTCTCCATAGTAGAATTCCCAATGGACACAGAGTCTGCTCACCGCATTCAAGGAGAAGAGTACTCACACACTCTCCATAGTAGAATTCCCAGTGGACACTGAGTACTCACACACTCTCCATAGCAGAATTCCCAGTGGACACCGAGTCTGCTCCCCTCGCTCAAGGAGAAGTGTACTCACACACTCTCCACAGCAGAATTCCCAGTGGACACAGAGTCTGCTTCCCTCACTCAAGGAGAAGTGTGCTCACACATTCTCCATAGCAGAATTCCCACTGGATACAGAGTCTGCTCCCCTCCCTCAAGGAGAAGTGCACTCACACACTCTCCATAGCAGAATTCCCAGTGGACACCAAGTCTGTTCCGCTCACTCAAGGAGAAGCATACTCACACATTCTCCATAGCAGAATTCCCACTGGACACTGAGTCTGCTCCCTTCACTCAAGGAGAAGCATACTCATGCACTCTCCATAGCAGAATTCTCAATGGACACCGAGTCTGCTCACCGCATTCAAGGAGAAGGGTACTCACACACTCTCCATAGCAGAATTCCCAGTGGACACCGAGTCTGCTCCCCTCGATCAAGGAGAAGCGTACTCACACACTCTCCATAGCAGAATTCCCAGTGGACACTGAATCTGCTCCCTTCACTCAAGGAGAAGCATACTCATGCACTCTCCATAGCAGAATTCCCAATGGACACCGAGTCTGCTCACCGCATTCAAGGAGAAGGGTACTCACACACTCTCCATAGCAGAATTCCCAGTGGACACAAAGTCTGCTCCCCTCGATCAAGGAGAAGCGTACTCACACACTCTCCATAGCAGAATTCCCAGTGGACACCGAGTCTGCTCCCCTCACTCAAGCTGAAATGTACTCACACACTCTTCATAGCAGAATTCCCAGTGGACACTGAGTCTGCTCCCATCGCTCAAGGAGAAATGTACTCACAGACTGTCCATAGCAGAATTCTCAGTGGACACAGAGTCTGCTCCCATCACTCAAGTTGAAGTGTACTCACACACTCTCCATAGCAGAATTCCCAGTGGACAATGAGTCTGCTCCCCTCACTCAAGGAGAAGGTACTCACACACTCTCCATAGCAGAATTCCCAGTGGACACAGAGTCTGCTCCCCTCACTCAAGTTGAAGTGTACTCACACACTCTTCATAGCAGAATTCCCAGTGGACACTGAGTCTGCTCGCCTCGCTCAAGGAGAAATGTACTCACAGACTGTCCATAGCAGAATTCCCAGTGGACACCAAGTCTGCTCCCATCACTCAAGTTGAAGTGTACTCACACACTCTCCATAGCAGAATTCCCAGTGGACAACGAGTCTGCTCCCTTCGCTCAAGGAGAAGGTACTCACACACTCTCCATAGCAGAATTCCCACTGGACACTGAGTCCACCCCCCTCGCTCAAGGAGAAGCGTACTCACACACTCTCCATAGCAGAATTCCCAGTGGACACCGAGTCTGCTCCCCTCGCTCAAGGAGAAGTGTACTCACACACTCTCCATAGCAGAATTCCCAGTGGACACCGAGTCTGCTCCCCAAGCTCAAGGAGAAGTGTACTCACACACTCTACATAGCAGAATTCCCAGTAGACACCGAGACTGCTCCCCTTGCTCAAGGAGAAAGGTACTCACACACTCTCCATAGCAGAATTCCCAGTGGACACGGAGTCTGCTCCCCTCGCTCAAGGAGAAGTGTACTCACACACTCTCCATAGTAGAATTCCCAGTGGACACCGAGTCTGTTCACCTCACTCAAGGAGAAGCATACTCACACACTCTTCATAGCAGAAATCCCAGTGGACACCGAGTCTGCTCACCTCACTCAAGGAGAAGCATACTCACACACTCCCCATAGCAAAATTCCCAGTGGACACATTGTCTGGTCTCCTCACTTAAGGAGAAGTGTACTCACACACTCCCCATAGCAGAATTCTCAGTGGACACCGAGTCTGTTCCCTTCACTCAAGGTGAAGCATACTCACGCACTCTCCATAGCAAAATTCCCAATGGACACCGAGTCTGCTTACCGCATTCAAGGAGAAGGGTACTCACACACTCTCCATAGCAGAATTCCCAGTGGACACCGAGTCTGCTCCCCTCACTCAAGGACAAGTGTACTCACACACTCTCCATAGCAAAATTCCCAGTGGACACTGAGTCTGCTCACCGCATTCAAGGAGAAGGGTACTCACACACTCTCCATAGCAGAATTCCCAGTGGACACCGAGTCTGCTCCCCTTACTCAAGGAGAAGTGTACTCATGCACTCTCCATAGCAGAATTCCCAATGGACACCGAGTCTGCTCACCGCATTCAAGGAGAAGGGTACTCACACACTCTCCATAGTAGAATTCCCAGTGGACACTGAGTACTCACACACTCTTCATAGCAGAATTCCCAGTGGACACTGAGTCTGCTCTCCACGCTCAAGGAGAAGTGTACTCACACACTCTCCACAGCAGAATTCCCAGTGGACGCAGAGTCTGCTTCCCTCCCTCAAGGAGAAGTGTGCTCACACATTCTCCATAGCAGAATTCCCACTGGACACAGAGTCTGCTCCCCTCGCTCAAGGAGAAGTGCACTCACACACTCTCCATAGCAGAATTCCCAGTGGACACCAAGTCTGTTCCGCTTACTCAAGGAGAAGCATACTCACACATTCTCCATAGCAGAATTCCCACTGGACACCGAGTCAGCTCCCTTCACTCAAGGAGAAGCATACTCATGCACTCTCCATAGCAGAATTCCCAATGGACACCGAGTCTGCTCACCGCATTCAAGGAGAAGGGTACTCACACACTCTCCATAGCAGAATTCCCAGTGGACACCGAGTCTGCTCCCCTCGATCAAGGAGAAGCATACTCACACACTCTCCATAGCAGAATTCCCAGTGGACATTGAATCTGCTCCCTTCACTCAAGGAGAAGCATACTCACGCACTCTCCATAGCAGAATTCCCAATGGACACCGAGTCTGCTCCCCTCACTCAAGGAGAATCGTACTCACACACTCTCCATAGCAGAATTCCCAGTGGACACAAAGTCTTCTCCCCTCGATCAAGGAGAAGCGTACTCACACACTCTCCATAGCAGAATTCCCAGTGGACACAGAGTCTGGTCCCCTCACTCAAGGAGAAGCGTACTCACACACTCTCCATAGCAGAATTCCCAGTGGACACTGAGTCTGCACCCCTCGCTCAAGGAGAAGTGTACTCACACACTCTCCATAGCAGAATTCCCAGTGGACACCGAGTCTGCTCACCTCACTCAAGGAGAAGTGTACTCACACACTCTCCATAGCAGAATTCCCAGTGGACACTGAGTCTGCTCCCCTCACTCAAGGAGAAGCATACTTACATACTCTCCATAGCAGAGTTCCCACTGGACACCGAGTCTGCTCCCCTCGCTCAATGAGAAGTCAACTCATACAGTCTCCATAGCAGAATTCCCAGTGGACACCGAGTCTGCTCACCTCACTCAAGGAGAAGTGTACTCACACACTCTCCATAGCAGAATTCCCGGTGGACACCGAGTATGCTCCCCTCACTCAAGGAGAAGCATACTCACACACTCTCTACAGCAGAATTCCCAGTGGACACAGAGTCTGCTCCCCTCACTCAAGGGGAAGCATACTCTCACACTCCCCATAGCAGAAGTCCCAGTGGACACCATGGATCATGTGGCGGTGCTAGCCTACAAGGGGACATGGACAATTTATCATGTGATGCAGAAGTATGGCGTGCATCGTAAACGTCCACTTCATGCCAAACCCTTGGAGGCTAATAAGCAAGTGTGGGGGTGCAGGACTTAAGAGGAAAACCCTGATTGTCCTTGGAATGACGGTGTTATTGTTTGTATGCCTGCCCCTGTCCCCAGGGAAAAGCATGAACTTAAGATTCTCACCCAAGTGGAGCAAATGGATCAGCAGAGCATCTGGAAGCACAGTGGTCAAAGGAGAGCCACAGCAAAAAAAAAAAAAAAGTAATAAAGTGTTTAGCTATATGCCTAAAACTAAAAAGGGTCACACAGTGTAAGCCTTAATATGATATCCTATCAACACCTTATGTATCAGTAAAGGTGATCACGGGCTGCAGTTCAAAATGTGACTGCGTGGAACCATGTAGATGTGATAAAGTGGACCTAAAGAGTATACATGATATCCTTAGATGTTCCTTGACAGCACACTGAGGCTAGCCTGCCCTTTTATGGGTCCTGATTAGTAAGTCACAGTTCCCACTATACAAGTTGCATTATACTTGTGTTTCTACACAGCAGTCTTCAACAGTTACAACTCCTAGCAGAAGTAAAGACAGACCAGACATTGCACAGCTTCAAAACTAAACTGAAAGAAGATATTAATGATTTTAGCCACTCTTGGTTTCCATGACACCAGTTAATAATGGTATCAATCTTCACTGTATCTAAATCTGCATTATTTTGCATATGTTTTATTTGTCTTGTGGAATTTGATCCAACAAAGAGACCCACCAGGAGTTAAAGGTCCACTGCCGGAAAAACAAAGACAGTAAAATAAACCAACAGCGTAGACCACCAGGATTCGATTCCTAACCCAAAATTTTTATTCCACACAGAGCAGAAAGTTAGTGCTTTCGGGAACAAAACCCTTCATCAGACAAATTACTAGTAACTCTAAAACACATTTAAATATATTAAATTAAATTTATGGTATTTAATATATATTAAATTTATGGTACCAGTAAAGCCCATTTTAAGTAGATGTAGACCTCATTTTTAACGAATTGACATATTTTAAATGTATTTCAAATTTTAAATTGGTTTTCTTTTTTCTTTCTTTTTTGATTGGACGAGTGCATACATTTAAATATATTTAAATGTGTTTTAGAGTTACTAGTAATTTGCCTGATGAAGATTTTTGTTCCCGAAAGCGCTAACTTTTTGCGCTGTGTGGAATAAAAATTTTGGATTACAAATCTAAGCCTGGTGGTCTACACTGTTGGTTTATTTTACTTGTGCAATTTGATGTAATTTCTATTACTAATACTTGTATTATCAATGATGTGTTTAGCTTTGGCGCAAAAGAAGCAAGGTATTCCTGTAAACAGAGCAGCCAAATGCAGAAGACAAGCAAAACAGCAGCAGACATGAACAGAAAAGTGATGGACAGATGATGAAAGACAACAGCAGTGAACAAAATGTATGACTCACTGAACACATAGCAGAAGGCCATAGAGTATAGAATACAGATTTACTAAAGTCACTATTTTTTTATGAAGTGATAAAAAACACCATTGTCTTACGTTTCAGAAAACAAAATGGATACCTGTAAATGTTAGATCAACAACGCGACTAGTATCTTTTACTTTTTTTTCTAAGTATCTTTCACTTTTAAGTTTGCAACTGTAAGTCTTGGAATTATGAAAAAAAATAAAATGCAGGAGAATAGCGAATATTGACTACTGTTGTTCTCCTTTACAGATGTTTTGCTGGGCAAAAGCCCATTGCTCCCCCCTACTTGTATGTAGTAGTAACTCCAAGACTGCAATACCTCAACGAAAATATAACACTTTGAGACACAGCATTCTCAGTCTTGTTTTTTCCAGGACTTGTACTGAGTACCTGAAATACAGTTACACACAAAAAATGAAAGCAGGCTTTAGTGCTAAAATGGCCTTCATCTGTACCATCAGCAAGTAAAAAGACCTCCTTTCTAAAATTCTAAATGGTTTCAAGACTAACAGAGGTGAGAAAATAGGTCAAATTACAGCAATGTCTGTGCAAAGTTAGTTAAATATACATTAGACTTATAGTAACCGTTTTAGAGGTTTCCCCATATGTTCCCATAGTGCTCACAGAAATTACTCAGAGTGTGGCAAATGATTGGCTGAGACCAACAACTTCTGTCTGGGGAGTTTCTCCCTTTCCTGGTGTTGTACGAACATGGTTATACAGTTAGTCTTCATTACCTTAATATCCAGAACTCCAGATGAACCAATCACTCAAACGGAATTGCTTGGAGTCATCATAGACCCAAATTACATTTTGACAAGCACACAGATTTTGTCACCAAAAAGCACACAAAAAGCTTGGTTTTCTTTATAGATCCAAAATGTACCTTAACAAACTAAGTCAAATACACACTGCTCAACTAACACTTCTGCTTAAGCTTCTATACTCCTTATCCATATTTACTAATATTCTGATATCTAACTTTTATAAGTTTGAACCAACTTACGGAAAAATTGCCACATTAGTAGCAAATGTGTCTAACAGGACCCTCTTCTACATAGTCCTATAAAATATCAACTGGAGAGAATTGAAAAATGTCTTAACACAACATCAAATACAAATTATGCATCATTTCTATTACAAACGAACACAATGTTCAACACAATCAACTGCAGTCTCAAAATACATTCCCTCCAGATCCCTAAGATCTCAGAATCACCAGCTCTTAGACATAAAAAAAATCAATAATTTTAAAGGTCCACTGCCGCAAAATTAATAAAAGTAAAATAAACCAAAATCTGGAACTCCATGCCTTTAGATCTTAGAAATGAATCTGCTCATACAATATTTCTCCATAAATTAACAACTCACCTAGCCTATAATTTGTTTTATTCTTGCACATAACACTGTCTATTTCTACTAACCACTCCCTTTATTTCTACCCCTCACTAACTGTCATGTTCATCCCCCGAACTTTACTCTACCCTTTTCTAAAACTTTTCTTTGCACCTTCTGTTACTAATACTAGCTAATTTATTTCATCATAATCCTCCTTTTCACTGATCTAATCCAACATATCTCTTCATAACCCATCTTTATCACCTAATCGTCACTCAGTTCGTTCTCTTAACCTATCTCCGTACTCTTACCTTTCTCTCTACTACTCATGTTCCTTGTGAATTTCAACTATTATATTTATTTCAAATATGCTTAATAAACTTTATTGTATATTTCCCCAATAACGTTATGTTTGACTCTCTTCTCTCCTGGCCTCCACTGAAAATGGGCTTTTGCTCAGTTAGACCTTCCTGGTAAACAAACAGAATGAATGACTGAACGAATGAATGAATAAATAAATAATAGAGAGATTAGTGGGGAGGGGTTGACTCCAACTGCAAAAAAATATTGTTTTGAGCTGTCACATTACTATATGACAGCAGGTTGTGATAATCTGCAACTGAGAAGATGCAACCTGCATGATCAGGCGTTACTCTTCCATAATAGAAGCACTGTAATTTTAATGGATAATAGATGCTCTCTACTACATTATTATCTTACCAGTTTACAAAATGACTGTAACTCTCCCCTGGTTTGATATAATTCTGTATATAACAAAGCTCTGTATGCTTCTATGTAACTTTGATGTTCACTTCTTGAATTATGTTATGCACTTAGATCACTTAATAAAAATCAAACTGTAAAATGTGTGCTACAAAATAATCACATAGAAGATAGCAGGTAGTCCACAGCTGAGTTAAAAATGGAATATCCTTTATTGAAACACACAAAGAAGTTATCCTAGTGGAGTATAATGAAAAGCATAAACACATTCCTTATTTATATATAATCAGGTTGTTTGGATTCAGATTCAGTTAGGGATATAGTGAAGCTTAGTTTATAGATAGTTTTTCTTTATTTGCATGAGTCTCTCCATCAATGTTGTTTTCAATATTTCCAGTGATTTGAACTATGTGGTTTAATGTAAATATTTATTCAATATTTTCATGTTCATTATTTATTATTAAATATATTTAAAACTTTTATTGTGGCTGGTCCTTGTAGAAAGTATCTAACCTTTGAGAGTACTTATATTTACTTGGTGACACTGTGTGGGCCACTCTAGAAAGCCTAGCCTTATTGGTCAATTACCATTTATTATATTAGTATTAACATTATATAGTATAATTGAACACCCTTTGCTAAGGCCCTTAGAGTAGCTGACTGTGGAGTATCTGGTGGCGGTGATAAATACCTTATACTCTGGCCAGAAGGGGGCACAGCAGGTAAATCTGTACCAGCCTTTCCCAGGTACTACATGTGTATGTGTTTTGTGTGTGTGTGTGTGTGTGTGTGTGTGTGTGTGTGTGTGTGTGTGTGTGTGTGTGTGTGTGTGTGTGTGTGTGTGTGTGTGTGTGTGTGTGTGTGTGTAAAATCAAATCTCAAAGAATGTGTGTGTCAGGTACTTGGGGCAGGGGCACGAAGCACTGGGTTCACAGACAGAGTGCTGGAGGACTTGGCTTGGACACTCAGCTGAGGACCTAACCCTACAGCTGTACCAGTGTGGAGTCTTACTGGGGACTAGGAGAGAGACATATACAGAGAAATCCAGACCCCGGGCTGAGTGTGTTTCTTGTGTGCTCTTAAGGGAAATGGTGCTGGATGCAGAGAGGTCTGTATCTGGAAATACTGACTGCATCCATTTGTATTCCAAGTGCACATCCCTCTCCAGTGCCAGTGGTGAGGATTCAGGCTCCTTGATTACTGGCCCAGCGTGGGGATGCCACACATTGGTGGCAGTGGTGGGCATCACATAACAACCTGATTATATATAAGGAATGTTTTTGATGCTTTTCATTGTACTCAACTATGATCACTCGTCTGTGTGTTTCAGTAAAGGATATTCCATTTTAACTCAACTGTGGACTACCTACTATTTTCTGTTTCATCATTCTGTAGCACGCATTTTACAGCTATATTATACAATTCGATTTTTATTAAGTGAACTAAGTGCATAACCTAATTCAGGAAGTGAACATCACACCCTCCACACTGCAAAATTTCTTCTTGGTTTGTTTTGGATCCAGTATAGGTTGCATATTGGAATTTTCTGAGACTTCAGGGGATACCACAGATTTCTCTTCTGGCTTCTACGTAACTTTGCAACCCTAAGAATTATTTATTTCCTAAGTCCTATTTATGCAATGTTGCAAATCTTAGCTAGAAACTTTAACCTTTGTAAAAATATGCAGCTCAACTGTTAAAACTCACTTTTTCTATAAGCAGACACTGTCGTTTTCGGCTTTTGTATGCACTGTTTATTTATTCATTTACATTTGTTGACTGGGATAGTATGGCTGGCAAAACCCCTTTTTAGCTGTGGTCTAGGGAAAAAAGCTCCATGTTTACATATAAAAACATAAAATATTAGAAACCTAGCAAGTGATTACAGTTTGTTAAACAACTCAAAGCGAGTTTGAGAAACACAAAAAAAAAGCTTCCAAAAACATACACAGGCATGAACAAAAGAAAAGAAACAAATGACATACATATGACATATACAAAGACAGAGGGCCGAACTTTACATGTTCACTATGTACTACTTGGAAAGAGAAAGGTTATAAGAATATACCGTTGGAGTGGTGAGTGTGCATGAGTACAGAAAGGATGACAGGTATGGTAGCTGAAAGTAGTAAGATTATCCAGGGTCCAGAGAAGGAGACTAACCAAGGGCTGGCCAAGTATTGTCTGAGTCAAGCCTTAAAAGATTTCAGTTTTTCTAGTCGTCATAGTTCAGTCGTTATGTTGTTGCACAGTTTAGTGACATAACTTAAGTGAGTCGCCAGCTACGGTTTTAGATTTACTAGAAATTAGGAAACATTTATTTCCTGAGTGCAGTTCTCTTGTAGGTGAATAGTGTTGGAGAATGTAGTTTAAAGAATGGCACTTTTCTGGTTTATAAACTAGGTTATTTGTAGTAATGACCTGTGTGTCAGAAAGATATTGTGGAGGCTCAATCCAAATTAACTGTCTAAGGGCAATACAGGGATGTGTTCTGGATAGAAGGACAGTTGTGAATTTAGCTATCTTTTTATGCATCTAGTTTCTTTAAATATATAGAGTGCAGGTGAGTAAAATGGGAGCTACAGAAAGAAATGATGGCAGAAGATAGGATGAATCTATGGTTTTCCTAACAGATTCTGAGAGATGTGGACTAGCTCGATAAAGTGCACCAAATCTGCTGTGTTTTTTATGCCTTGAAGGATATGATGCTCATATTTTAGGTTTTCATCTATAGTGACACCCAGTAATTTAGTCTGTGATACTATTTCTATTGTATTATCTTCTGATATAATGCTAAAAGCTTGTTTTTGGTAAGGATAGCATTAACTTTGTTTTCTTTGCATTTAGGATTAGGTTAGAGCTGTGTAACCATGACACAGTAGATGAGAAGGAGCACTGAAAGTATGGCATGTTAGGAGTTGACCTGATAAGAGCCATCTGCATATTGCACTAAGCTGGCATGCATGGTTCCAGTGTGGAGATCAGATGTTAAACAGTAATGGCCTCAGGACTGATCCTTGAGGAACACCAACACAGACATGGATAAATAATGAATAGTTGTTTTGCTATTTTACAGCTTGTTGCCTACTTGACAGGTAGCTCAACAACCAAAAGAGGGATGAGGAATCAAGTCCTGAAGGAGTGAATTTGGTTATTCATTTTTGATGAGAAACTATATCAAATGCTTTGCACAAGTTTAAGAAAAGAGAAGACAGAAGGCTACCTGTACTTCTGTGAAACTTTATGGTGTTAGTGAAACTTGAGTAGGGCAGTTTTAGTACTACGGTGGGGATGGAATCCATGATGGGTCTGCGAAAGAAGATTGTTGTTGCTAAGGTAGTTGAGAAGCTGAGAATGGATACATTTTCAAGAACCTCAGACAGAGAAGATAGGATGGGTCTATATTACCATATCGCATGCTCAGAAGAGTGAACGACAGATAATTGACCCCATGTAAGCGAAAGCTTACAACATCGAAACTTCAGAACAGCGATTGTTTTCCGGGGGGAAAAAAAACAGTAAAACATTACTTAACGTGGGGGGCTTTGTCCCCCACAGCCCCCTACTTAAATATACCAACTCCGAGATCGCACTACAGTGCTGAAAAGGCAAAGTAGCGAAAGCGGCCAAACAAATTCTTTCCCTTAGCCTTTTCACGCTTTACTATTCGACAAAGATGCATTCGGCAACCTGCATCTGCGACAGCATATAGGGAACCGATCAGATGGCTATAGGTCCATACTTTGAGAATTCAGTGGAATTTCCACCTGTGTGCAGGAGAATGATAAATGTTTTTTTTTTCCCAGAGTTAGGGCACGTAGTTCTCTGTCATTGATTGGTTTATCAGCATGGAAATTTGGTAATTAAGGACATCTGCTGCCATTTTAATATATTTGCCTAGTTCATTATCAATGACTAAAGTGATGGGCTTCTGGTTTTGAAGATATCTTTTAATGGTAGCCATTGGGACAGGTTCAAAGTTGTTTTCAGAACAGACTGATGGGGTGAAGGTGGTAACAGGGTTATGTTTGAGTAAGTTATTGTACTGTTTCAACAAAGTGGTTATTGAACTGAGTAGTAATACTATCAGTGGTGCTGTTTGTGTTTGGAATTGGCGTGTGACCAAGATAGAGTACATTATTCACTGGGCCCAGAACACTTTGGGATTGTTTTGGTATTCCTACTGAAGATTGGAATAATAGGAGTGCTTGTCTGATTTAATTTGTTTATAGCATGATTTCTAACCTGGTAAAGAACGAACAAGTCCCAACAGCTATAAAGTCCACACACTTGATTTAATCAAAACATTTCTGAAGCGCTTTTCGTCTGCCAGAAAGCAAACTTCTTCAGAAATAATCACTTTACAAGCTCAAAACATTTGAATAGTCTCAAGGCAAAAAACACGGGACAATTAGCTAATTAATTACTTAAAAACACATCCCTAAAAAAATACATATGTAAAAATATAAAAATAACTTTTAAAATTTAAATACAAATAAAACTATATATTACTAACCAAGTACACAAAGTGCAACCACAGTATGTATATAGCCTTTATGACAAAGGCCTCATCACATTATTACCTCTGTAAGCTCTTAAGTTATAAAATGCCACTTATAGAGCATGACTCATCAAGGCCAGGAGCATTACAAGCATCCAACCTTGTTTGCCATTTTAGTTCTAACTCATCAAGTTTAATAGAAACAGGGCCACCTCTAATGTCATGCTTAACACTGTCTATGACTAAGAATTTTAAATTTTGATTCATGTTCGAATAAATATGTTTGGCTAATGCATTGTCTAGCTTGTTGCACCTTATAGCATAAAGGTGCTCATACATTCTATCTCGGAGTCTACGCTCCGTTTTCCCTACATAGAATGCAGGACAATGCATACACCTAGCCAAGTAAACAATAATACTCGAATTACAATTATATCTTGCTTGCAACCTGTATTTGTGTCCATTTACTGTAAATGAATTGTTTACATCAACATGTTTGCAAAAATTACAACTTTCGCATTTGTTCATACCAACAATTCTAGCAGGTTTAGAGTTGTGTTTCTCTAGCAGGTTTTTTAAATTCATACCTCGCTTAAAGACAATATTTGGAGAATCACCAAATTTACCAAACAGTGCCTGGTTAGATCTAAATAAATCTAAGTTTTTCTTTATTATTTTCACACAATCCCTACTTTGTGCATTAAATGTAGTAATAAAACTACATCCTAACAGTTGATTTTTCTTTAACTCTGTCATACTGTGAAAACTGGACTCTACTGTGTCAAGGGGTTCAACACCATCCAGAACTGGGCTTCTAGGAACTAAAATAGGCTTAAAAGTAAAATCAGTTCTTTTAGATTTAACTTCCTCAATAAGTGCATCTAATAACCCTTCTGGATATCCACGATGTAAAAACAAATCTTTCAGAAATAAACATTCTTCTTGGAAGTCATCATTTTGTGAAATGATACATGCAGCTCTAACTAACTGACCTTTAATAACTGACCTTTTCTGATGGAAAGGATGACAGCTAGAGAAATGGAGAAACGAATTAGAGTAGGTGTTTTTCCTAAAAATGTTTGCAGTATAACAATTCAGTACTTTATTCTTAGTAAGCCAAATATCTAAATATGAAATGGCATCCGGACTGAAATTAGATGTAAAATGCAAAAAGTCAGTAGTGTTATTAAAGTTGAAAATCAAATTGTTTCCTACCTTTTCATCCCCTTTTAACATAATAAAGATGTCATCCAGGTATCTAGTGTAGTAAGCTAACACATTGGACAGATTAACATCTTTAAAAACAAATTCAGTCTCCCAATATGCCATTACTAAATTGGCTCCACTTGCTCCACATGGGGATCCCATTGCTAACCCAACTTTTTGTAAATAGAATTGATTGTTAAATTAAAAGAAATTATTTGAAAGAACTAGGTCCAAAAGTTCTGTAACTAGTGATATATCATTGCTCGAAGCACTATGCTTCAGCATCATTAATGCTACCCATTCTATACAAATTTGATCTGGAATGCAAGTATATAGGTCCTTGACATCAACTGTTAAGAAATTGTGATTTTCAACATAATCTAAGGTGTTAATTTTGGCGAGGAACGACCAAGAATCCTTGCAAATTTGTTCTTCCAGTATCACATATTTCTGTAACATTGAGTCAATGACTTTGGCACAAGCATAGGTCGGGGAACCCCGACTGTCAACAAGTGGTCTCAATGGAGGATTGATCAAATCTTTATGAATTTTAGGTATGCCAAATAAGGTTGGATAAATAGGAAATAATGTAATCATAAAGTTCAATAAAGCCTGATCTATACTTCCTTCAATAAATAAATCATTAATACAATTCTTTGTAGAGTTGTATGCCTTGTTGACTTCAGACCTAGAACTTAACTGATACGCTTCTTTACTCAATAACTGGTCAATTCGCTCAATGTAATCACTGATGTCAAACACTACTAACCCATCTCCTTTATCAGGTTTGCAAACCCGGATCTCTTGTGAATGAATATATTTGATAAATTCATATTCATCACGGTTAATAACCAAACTACATTTAGTACTTGTACCATATTTAACCAAGTTTCTAAGATCTAACTCGCACAGTAGTTCAAATGTTTGCAATACTGGGTGAAGTGGAGGATTGAAAGTACTAGATGTACGAAATACCTGTACTACATCTACGTTCGTACTATTACTAAACAATACCTAAAAGTTGAGTTTCCTAGTAAAAGATTTTAACTCTAAAATTGATTTAACAATGTCCATCCGATGCTGTGGTACGTAAGTGAAGCCCTTGGCTAAAAAGTTAACTAACTCTTCAGAAATAACACTAGCAGAAAAATTAAACACCTTAAAGTCATTATCTTTGTTAGTAATAATAGTAGGCCCAGCTCTGATTTGTTGTACATCATCATCACAGTCTAAAAGATCAGACATAATAGAGGCACCTTTAACTTCCAATTCTTGGGGAACTGAGCCATGAATAGGTGGCAAATGGGAAGATAACCCTGAAGGGAAATTAACTACCTCATTCAAGGAATCTTCCTTGTTCATTACATAAAGTTCCTGGCAGATTTGGATTTGTTCTTGGTGCCATACTGGTTCCTTTGTTGTTTTGGCTTGGCACCCATGTGGCTCACCTGCTGAAAAACCTGTTGCCCTGTGGTGTTACCATTAAATTGCTGCCTATTATTGTAACTGTAAACTACACAAGGGCCATTTTGAAGTCTCTCACTCCTTCTGATTTCCAGTACATCAGAACTAGTAACACCAGGGTCAACACTAGGAGCCAAAAACTCCACCTCACTACCAGAATCATTACAAGTGAGAGACTGCTGCACACCACCAGATTGATCCAATTGGTAAGTGTTGCGGCCTTTGTGTTGGTTAGAATCAGCCTTAAGTTGCCAAACCTGAGCAGCTGAAGGTGGTGGATAAGCTGCTCCTTGGCTATACGCTTTACAGTCTCTATCCAATTTCTTCATCTTATTGCTTTTGAGTTTACACACATGTTGCTCAACGCTAGAAAAGACCCTGCTGTATTCAAATTTATATCCCAAAAATTCAGGGTCATTGAGCACTTTCTTGTCTAGTTCAAGCACTGTATCTGAAATATCTTGAACTAAAAACGAATAATGTTTAATCATTAATTCCAGTAATTCAAACCCTTGTCTGTCAAACAGCTGAATAAGTTCAGCATGAAAGGATGAATCTTTTACCAACTCAGTAGGATACTGTGTTCTGCGTAAGCCCTTCGGTATCACTTTCTGCTTAAACATTCCTTAAAATACGCAATCTCGAGTTGCGTTTTCTTTAATTTGAGTAAATAAGTATCAAGCAACTTTAGGTTATTAACAATGTTTGAAAAATCAGAAGTACAGTTACCTCCCGTAAGTTGCGCACCTTCAGTTGGAAATTGATCCATCCTAGTGAAAGTAAAATTATCCGATATCCAGGTTGTCAACACAGGGATATCACCGGTCGAACCATGTAGAGGAACTGCTCCTCTCTGACCGGCGACTGAAGAGAACGAATGTAACATTCCATGGACGTTGTTGCCCTGAGGTGACCCTTGCAGTAGCTGGTTAGACGGCTGATTAACTGATGACCCAGAAGCCACAGGTACTGCTTCCGCTATCCTCTGTGCTGGTGGTGGTGTACTTTCATTCGAACAGTTGCCATCATTAACAGCTGCCTGCTGACCGGAATCTATAGCGTTTCCAATGGTAGATGCTGGAAGAGATGGCCCACTTTCATTACAGTTAATGCCCACAAGCCCAGCAACAGCTGGTTGCAAAGGGACCGAGGAATTAACCAACCCTGGTAAAAAGTTTTGTAAAGCCCGCTGATTTTGATCGAGTTGGTTGAGCCTTGAACAGATAGACTCGATTTTAGTTGCCAAGAGAACTAGGGCGTTTCTGTTTAAAACAGCAACATTACCATCCGGAACTGGTAACCCAGTTTCAGACATCCCAAGGGGAATATCATCTTGTGTGAATAGACTCTGTGTAGCAGGAGAACCAGATGCCATCAAACTGAAAAGTATAATGAAACACAAAAAAATGGTAAAGAACAAACAAGTCCCAACAGCTATAAAGTCCACACACTTGATTTAATCAAAATATTTTTGAAGCGCTTTTCATCTGCCAGAAAGCAAACTTGTTCAGAAATAATCACTTTACAAGCTCAAAACATTTAAATAGTCTCTTAAGGCAAAAAATGATTTCTAACCTGTGTAAAAATCTGTAAGCTGTTTTTCATGTTTTATTACAGTGCCTTTCTTTCCAGGCTTTATCTCTTTGTAACATAAGTTGTTTGGTTTGTTTGATTAACCAAGGCACACGGTTTGATTGTGGAGAATGTTGAGAAAAGTTGTGTTGAAATAAGTGACTGCTTCATCTAGAGGCAATGTTTTATGTCTGGTCCAATTGGTAAAAAAATAAGTGAGAGATAAAAGTGTCTTTGTTAAATGGGTGAGAGATAAAGGTGTCCTTGTTAAATGAAGAAAGACTGCATACTTGGTCATATATTATTCTGTTTATATTGCTACACTGTCATACTATAAAAGTTGAAAAATGATCACCAATTATATTAAGGAGGTAACAGGAGCTGCTTATATGGTTTGGCTGACTGGAGGATCAAGTCTAGTGCAGAGTACCTGTTACTACTTTCATTGAGTCTAGTGGGCATGGTGATCAGATGAGTGAAACTGTAAAGATTTATAGACATAGTAGAGGGGTCCGAGTTAGTCACTTGTCAATGAACATTTGGATCACCAAGAATAATGGTTTCACAAGGATATTGCAATCTCTCCAGCAGAGAAAATTTGCTGTTTTGAGAATGCTGCCTGGAAGTATATAAAATATTACTATGCATATTCTTTTATGCCCATTTGTTTTTAAAAGTAATATTGGTACTTCAGAATTGCCACATTTTGGGGGAATAAATGAATGAAGAGTGAGATTCACATTTTTTTTAAGATTAAGTTGAAGGGTATGAGTTGCCTAGCCAGGATTCCACAGATGTAAAGGATTCTTGGGTAATTTCTTGTAGGCTTTGTCAGCTGGAGGCGCTACAAATGAGCATAGTGTTTTCAGCGTATTGTATAAGGGCAGCATACTTGGTGGCAGTACGTAGTTCATTTATAAAAATGTTAAAAAAAAGAAAGGGTCCAAGAATGGATCCCTGTGGCAGACCTACAGTAACGGGAAGAAATGGTGAGTATTCTAGTGTTTTTGTCACCATTTAACTGCTTGGGAATGACCTAACATATAACTACTGAACCAGGAGAAAGGAGAGGGACAGGGCTTAAGGAGAAGAGTTTTAGCAGCAGCAGTTTTTGGTGTGAGACCATGTTAAACGCTTTGGACAGATCTAGGAATAGTTAGGACACTCACGTTTCCAATATTTCTATTTTTATTAACGGTATCCGCAAAGTGAGGTAGAGCAGTAGTGGTGCTGTGGGTGGGACAGAATTATTAGATGTTAGATACTAAATTAACTGAGAGTGGATATACTTCTCTAGTATTTTGGATAGGGGGTCGGCATGGCAATGAGTCCAAAGTCTGAGTATTCAGCTGATGGCCCTCCTTTATGGAGTAGAATTATGTAGACCTTCTTCCAGATATTTGGGACATGGGATTCTAATATGGATCGATTCATTAGAATTGATATGGAGTATGAAACAGCTTCAGTTGCTGTTTTCAGATATTCAGTGGGAAGGTTGTCTGTAGCTGGAGTTGTGGTTTTGAGCTTAAGGAGAGAGATTTTTTTAGGGTAGAAGAAGGGATGAGTTTGAGTGAGATGAGATTGTCTCTTGAGGTTGTGAGGGTTGAGGTTTGATAACGGGATTGTCTTTGATTAGTAAGGCTACTGATTTATATTAAAGTTATTGGCAATCACTGATGTAGAATCTTCTGGTGAAGGACTGGGTTGTAGGCTGGGGCCTGGGTTTACTACGTTTTGAAATGGGTACCAGAACTTTCTAGGATTATTTATGTGCATTTATTTAAGTTACAATAGTGCTGTTTTGTCCTGTATTATGCTGTGTTTTGTTTATTTCTAAATTGTTTGAACTTTTGAATATTTTCTCGGGATTTGTTGACATGCCATGCTTTCTAGCCTTGAATCCAAGTACCATAAGTTTCCTACTGTTTTTAGATAGCCAAGGTGCAGTAATAGGGTTAACTTTTTTTTTGACAACAGCATGTGCATTCAGTATAGTTTGAAAGATTTTGTTAAACTCAAGAGTAGCTTTGTTTAGTGTATAAACAATTGTTTAATATGTTCCAGTTGCAGTGCTGGAGTGTGGAGATGAAGTCATCTACATTAAAAAATGGATAGGTCATACATGTATGTATCAGAGTTGCTTTACTGTATTGCATACAAGTCTATTAGCAAAGCTGGGCTGGTAGTCACTTAGATTGTGAAGTAATGTAAGCAGTTACTAGGTTTAGAAGAGAGAATCCAATCCACAGTAGAGGCCTTGAACAAAGATTTATTGCATCTTGTGAGAGTATTTACGAACTGAGAAAAGTCATAAAGATTTATACTGGTAGAGGGGGTATCAGATATAATCTGGGTCCCATCTATGTTAAGGCAGCCAAGAATGAGAGTTTCTTGGGGTATAAGGGGACATCAGACACAACTTGGATCCCATCTATGTTAGGGTAGCCGAGGACAAGAGTTTCTTGGGGTATAAGGGGTTAGCAAATATAATTTGGGTCCAGTCTATGTTAAGGTAGCCAAAGACGAGAATTTCTTGGGGTATATATCAGGATGCCCATGACAGCATGTTGTCTGCTGTGTTAAGGCCATGATACATAATGCCTTATAGGTTCATAGGACCTATAAGGCTCATGGGTTCATAGGATGATACTAGACTATTGGCCCAGAGGCCCTTATAAGCCTAGCCAAGGATTTCACCCATGTTCCCACAAAGACAGCACCTATTTTCCCTGTCCAGCAGGGACACAGGTGGGATCCCAGGGTTATATTTTCTGTTTCCCATCCAGTTGTCCAGGTTCCTCTTAAAGAGGGCTAAAGAGGTACTCTGCTTGACATGGAGAGGAAGTCTATTTCACAGATGGGGGGAGTCACTGGGACACAAATCCCTCCTACCAACAAGTTCTATTAATGTCACAGACCAGGTTGAGACCTTCCTTGTGGGTTGCGCGAGTGGAGTTTGACTTACGGATATGCCGCAACTCCATCAAGGCTGAGTTGAAAGACGGCCTTGTATGCCAGACACAGGTCACCTCTGAGCAGTCTGTATGAGACTAAGTAGAGGGACAGGGCTTTTAGTCTATCTGTATAGGATACGTGTTTGAGACACAGGATTTTCCTGGTCAGGAACCTCTGTGGTCTCTCCAACTGCTGCATGTGCTTTGCAAGGTACATGCCGAAGGGCGCATTGTACTCAATAATGGGTCTGATAAGGGAGGAGTACAGGGATGTTATGACCTCCTTGTTCCTGGATGAAATACCCTTATTTATGAGATGGGCCATGTAGAAAGCCTTCCGTACAATGGAGGCAATATGGTGGTCAAAAGTCAAGTCGCTATCAACCTGGGTGCTCAAGTCCCACAAGACTGATTGTGGTCTTAGTACATTGGACCCAAATTAATGACTGGTGCCAGAAGTATGGCTTCAAACTGAATGCCAAGAAATGCATCATTATCCCCTTTGGGGAAAAATGTCATCCCCACTAATTATGGCATTAATAACAACGTACTAAGAGGATTAATAACTTTTACACATCTTTGAACAGACAGATGCAAGTTAAGTTGTAAAGGTTGTTGACTACAGAGAGTGAGTTATAGGAGTTATTCTTAAAGTAAATGAGGGATTGGATGTTGAATAAAAGATTGGCAGATGGTCATGTACGCTAGAAAAATGAGAAAGAAGAATTGTAGTATGAATAACATACTTGGATTCATGAAATGTCTACACTAAGTATACACCATTCTGAGTGAATAGACAACACAAGCATAACTTCCACCTTCTTCTTCTTCCTAATTTTAGTTTTCCTATTGATTTTCTTGCAGCCTTAAATATCAAGGGGGATTCATAATGGTTACCATAAAGTGTAGACTATGTATACACTTAGTATAATCTTTCTGAGTGAATAGACAGCACAAGAAATGTGGTAGGGATGTTCTTGAATACAGATTGTGTACACTCAGTGTAAGCATTTATGAATCCATCCGACGGGTTATTAATTTATTTTTTATGGTTAGCGTGCATTATTTTGAAAGTGATACAAAGCTGAGGATTAACTAAGTGGCTTGGCTATAGTGGCAGGGTTCCTGACTTTTTATTTTGCTGATAAGAGTGTAGTTCTGGCATGTCAAGGAGGAGAAATGGGATGTGACTGGTGATTGAGGAAGGCAATAGGATGCAAGATGTATAGTGATTGGTGGAGTTGTGGTGGGTGGAGTAGTATAAGTTTAGATGAAGTGGGGCTGGTTGAAACTGGTATTATAGTTGGGGAGCAGAGTAAACCAGAGCGCAGGAAGGACGAATGGAGCAGACACATCTGGTCAGGTTTTCATAGAGGTTTTTGACAACAAAAACAATCAGTGAATTTTCCTGGACAGCAGGCTGGTATTTTACAGGTCAGTTACTTTAGCAATCAAAGTAAAGCTTGTCATAGGTTACTGTGTGGACTCTCATTTTGAGGAGGGATACAGAGCTGGAGAACAATAACAGCTGCTTGAAGGCTAGATGACAGACTGCAGTTCTGAGTAAGGGTGCACACTCCAAGGATGTGTTACAGGGACCTAAGAAATTAAAAAAAAATGTTTGTTAACTGAAAAAAGAAGGATCAATAAGGTCAAAAGCCCTTTTTAAATGTAAGATTATAGGGAGGAGGGATTAAAGATGCTTGACAGCAGAAGTAATGCATGATGAAAACTTTTGTAAAAGAATGGGGAAAAGGCTTATAATTAGTTTATATTTTTGTAAGTAGCTCGTATACCGCACAAGCTATTTTTTTTATTTAAAGTGAAACAGCTGATCAGTTGAGAAGCTGTAAGGAAAGATGGAACAGGAGGGAAGTGAAAATGAAAAACAGAGAGACGGGGACGTAAGACAGGGGGCAAACATTTCTTTATGTATTTCCTGTTTGTTAAATGAGCTGGTTCAGGGGATCCTTTCTGGTCATGACGTAGGCTGAAACTCACAAGGACAACACATGTAATATTACTTTGGACATACAGGGAATCCTTTCTGGTCATGACTTAGGCTGAAACTCACAAGGACAGCACATGTAATATTACTTTGGACATACAGGGAATCCTTTCTGGTCATGATGTAGGCTGAAACTCACAAGGACAGCACATGTAATATTACTTTGGACATACAGGGAATCCTTTCTGGTCATGACTTAGGCTGAAACTCACAAGGACAACACATGTAATATTACTTTGGACATATACTGAAGAGATTACACAAAGATAAGATTTAGTAATAACACAGTAGTTAACGCATGCAGTAGAGAAGTGCGAGACAGTAAATGTATAATAAGGTAAAGACAGATGAGGCAATAAACACTGGTATAATATCTGATATGGGTGCACTCTCATACTAGGCACATTTTGCTATCCTCACTGGAACTTGCAATCTCAGTACGAATTAGTACTCTTGAAAATATTTTTTTTCTTGTAAATAATGCTGAAACCTGCAATCTCTGAATCTTTTAGTTCTGTTTAAAATGTTTGTTAATTTTGTTAATGTATGATATAACACTGACTCTGTAAGCTGATATTTTTGTTTCTATCTTTTTTTCCTCCAGTGACCCTGGGTCATGGCTGAAAAGAGTCAAACGACCAGTCCACTTACCAAATTACAAATAAAAAAATGAATGAATAAATCAAAAGCTACACAAAGTATAGCTTTGTGTAAAAAAAATTATATTTATTTTAAATTTATATTTTGTGTAAAAAAAATTATCCTTGTTTCCCATCTTTCCTGACCTAGAGTAGTCCAAATACAGGCTTTGCTGTATTCTGGACTTTTGGAAAGTTCCTGTGTTGCCCATTTCCTTTCTTGGATAAAGGGAGGCTTCTTTGTTCACCAGTGGCGGTGGGGAGTTTGGAGCAGCCTATCTATCCCTAGCCTATCTATCCCTGGAGGAGTGTTCCCAGCACAAGAATCTGGTAATCTGTTTGTTGCAAAAAAGAAAAAAAAAAAGAAAAAAAAATGTATCCTAGTTTCCCATCTTTCCTGACCTAGAGTAGTCCAAATACAGGCTTTGCTGTATTCTGGACTTTTGGAAAGTTCCTGTGTTGCCCATTTCCTTTCTTGGATAAAGGGAGGCGTCTTTGTTCACCAGTGGCAGTGGGGAGCTTGGAGCAGCCTATCTATCCCTGGAGGAGTGTTCCCAGCACAAGAATCTGGTAGTCTATTGGCCATTTCGGGCCAATTTTTAGCTCTTTCAAGTCCCCCTGTATAAAACCCGCTTTAGCGCGGTTTTGCGCAGCATCGGGCAGCGCCGCTTAATTGGGTTTAAACCATTCTAGGCTCCACAAAGTCTGCTCTTCACTTTTTCCCTTAGAACTGATATAGTTCTCATAATAAACACCCTATTCCCACTCTAAAGCCTGGCACTTGCTCACTAAAGCAATTATATAAGTCATCACTAAAAAATTAAAAGCACTACACCCTCACAAACTCCCCTTGAGTACTTTGTTCCCCATTGGCCCTTTTTTCAATTATAAAGGAATTCCCAATACTATTCTAGCATGTCCAAAGGTCAGTTGTCAATCTCCTCTCCGGTCCAGCTGGTGAATCTGGAAATCTTGAGGCAATGTTACAACTGCCTCATGTACATAGACAACCCTCTCCTCCTCCCAACAAATTCCAACACATGAGAGATGCAACCATTTAGCCAAACTGGAGGCTAAGCTCTCTCAACTCAGTACTGGCGTAACCAGTCAGGAGGAGAAGGAAACCACACTCACTACAATTCCAGTCTCACACAGACCTACCACGACAGCAAACCAAACACATAAACACACAAAAACATACTCGGAGGCTCTAAATAAAAATCTGCCTAAGCAGCAGAGACCTCCAAAGCAGACACCCAAGCAACCGCTACCCCAAAACAAAACAAGTGCAACACATAGCTCACAAAGCCAGTGTGCCGAACAGTCACAGCCCTTAAGGCTAAACAACACACCTGATACACTTGAAATAGGTGACTCTATCGTCAGGCACACTGACGTCCCGCTCACCAGGCTGAACAAGGAGAAGGTCAGGGTGAGCTGCCTGTCGGGCGCTAGGATCCGCCACATAACACAAGCACTCAGGTCACTCCAAGGCAAGTACAAATATGACTCAGTCATTGTCCATGCTGGTGTGAATGACCTGAGACGTACCTCCCTGGACTACATGAAAAGAGACACAGAAGAGCTCTCTGAGCATGTAGCCCAGGCCGGTATGACCCTGACCTTGAGTAGCATCTTACCCTCACCAAGAATGATGCCACAATATGAAGACAAGATGATCAATTTCAACAATTGGGTTAAGTATTGGTGTCATTCAAAGGGGATCCAATGCCTATCTGCTTGGGATGACATGCTCGACAAGTCACAATGCTTCGCTAGGGACGGCCTGCACCTGTCACCCCTGGGCTTTCGGATATTGGCAAAGGCTCTTGCCACCCCCATAGTGCCTTTTTTAGGCAAGGCTCAAAAGACAAATCCACCTCCATAGGTACTCAACGCCAGAAGTCTAAACCTCAAGATGCACGCACTCGAAACTCTTCTTAGCATGGAGAACATCGATATCTGTGCAGTAATAGAAACCTGGTTCAAGGCTCCCGAGAGCACCCCAGCACTACCAGGTTATACCTCATACCATGTTTTTTGGCCCCAAAACTTTGCCCGAACCACAAAAGGAGGGGGAGTATCAATATTCGTCAAAGATACCCACACCTCCAGGTTGGTGGCACAGCACGAAGCATCAGAGACTATCCATGTGCAACTAACAGTGGGTAAAACTGCCTTCCAGTTTATAGCCTGCTACAGACCACCCTCCCAAACCCAGGAACCCCACTCGGCCTTCCTGAGAACACTGGAAAATATGAAGTTCTCTCCAAACACCATTATATTGGGCGACTTCAACTACCCTAACATAGACTGGGAGCATTACTCTAGCTCCAACACCCTAGCCCAAAGGATCCTAGAATTTATAAACTCAAATGCTATGGAACAACTTGTTGCCACTCCCACAAGAGGGGAAAACATACTGGACCTGATCATCACCAACATGGGGACTCTATGCTCCAGACCAGAAGTGTATCCCTCACTGGTAAGATCAGACCATAAACTAATCTCACTAGATATTCACATCCCGACCCCAGCCCCTGCCCAGAAAACCACAGTGAAAAACTTCTCTAAAGCAAATTTCACACTCCTCAAAACCGAGGTGGAATCCTTCAAAGCCCCCGGGCCTGTGGAAAATACGGCCCAGACCACAGAATCCTTTATAAACGCATTCTATGAACACGTTCATGGATCATGCAATCCCAAATAAAACCAAGACCCAATCCTCCAAAGTTAGGCATCCTGTCTGGTGGACCCCAGCCATAAACAAACTATACAATAGAAGGAGGAAGCTACTACATGATAGAGCAAAATCCCAAAAAGGGAAGGCATCTCTGATCAGTATTAGCAAAAAACTACGGGCACTCATAAAATCGTCTAAGGCCAGCTTCGAGAGAAAAATTGCACAGGACACTAAGGATAATCACAAGGCTTTCTTTAGTTATGTTAGGAACCTGGGTGGGAATTCCCAGATATGCTCAGAATTAGTCCAAAATGACAAAAAATACACCAAACCCACAGACATTGCCAACATCCTAGCTGTCAGGTTCAGCGCAAACTCCCCCCCCCTTCCCCACCAAAAGGGAAAATATCTATCCCAGCAGAGTGCTGCCCCCCTGACATCTCACATGCTCAGGTAAGAGCCGCCCTCTCCAAAACAAAAAACACAGCATCAATGGGACCAAGACGGTGTCCCAGGCTGCGTCCTACATGAACTCCAAGAAGAACTAAACCCAAACATAAAACTACTGTTCAATCTCAGCCTTACTACAGGATATGTACCCAAAGAGTGGCGTACAGCAACAGTGGTCCCTCTCCACAAAGGTGGTGCCTCAACGGATCCTGGAAACTATCGCCTCATAAGCTTGACTAGCTTGGTCTGCAAAGCTATGGAAAGGATCATCATGGACCTCATAAATAAAGATATTGGGGACCTACAGACACTGGATCCTACCCAGTTCGGCTTTGTTAAGGGCAGATCCTGCCTCTTAAACCTGGTTGATTTCTTTGAAACAGTCACCAAGGCCATTGATGAGGGGAAGGTGGTCCACACAGCCTACCTGGACCTTGCAAAAGCCTTCGATACAATACCCCACTCGGGCATTATAGATAAGCTCACCAGCTTAAATATAAACCCCTATGTCACTAGATGGGTTGCAAACTGGCTCAAGGACAGAACCCACATGGTTAGAATTGCTGGAGCCATGTCAGACTCCAAAACAGTTACAAATGGCATCCCACAAGGCTCAGTCCTGGGACCTCTCTTGTTCGGTATATATTTCTCGGAGGTACAGGCTAACACAGAAGGACTGTGGCTGACCAAGTTCGCAGATGACTGCAAACTGGGCGGCATAATAGACTCTCCAGCCGACACAAGCATCCTACAAAAGGTCCTCATAGAAACAGACAACTGGTGCCAGAGCCATGGCCTCAAGCTAAACGCCAAAAAGTGTATAGTCATCCCCTTTGGCAAAAACAAAGTGCCCACAAATTACCACATAGGTGGTAATCCATTAAGTACGGAAGAAGTAATTAGGGACCTGGGGACCCAAGTTGATAGCAATCTCTCATTTGACAACCACATGGCCAAAGTGGTTAGAAAAGCATTTTATATAGCCCACCTAATCATGAAGGGATTCACATCTAGATCAGGGGAGGTCATCGTGCCTCTTTACTCATCCCTCATCAGGCCCATAATTGAGTACAATGCCCCTTTTGAGATGTACCTTACCAGACACCTGCAGCAACTGGAAAGACCCCAAAAGTACCTCACCAAGAGGATCAAAGGGCTCAAACAGATGCCATATGCTGCCCGGTTAAAGAAACTCCAGCTCTACTCAGTGGCATACCGCCTGCTCAGAGGCGATCTGTGCCTGACGTATAAAGCCATGTCCAACCCGGAATTAATGGACATGCTGCACCTCAGAAAATCCAAATCCCATCGAGCTACGCGCTCGAGAGACTTGAACCTCAGCACTGAAATAAATAGGACATGCTGGAGGGACAGATTCATAACCCAGAGGCTCCCTTCACTCTGGAATAAAATCCCAGTCCAGGTTAGGCAGAGTCCCTCATTGACTCTCTTCAAGAGGAATCTTGATGAGTGGATGGGAGATAGTAGGTTTACCCCAGGTATCACTTCTGTCACTGTTAGACAGAGGCACAGTATACTAACCTCGAAAAAGGGCATAGCAAAATTAATTTAAAATGGGTGGCGAAAGCCAAACACACTCTGGCTAGGCTTATAAATGCCCTAGGGCAGATAGCCTAGTATGAACCTATGAACCTATAAAATTATCCTTATAAAAGAAAATACATGCACGAGTTTTAACAATGCAGGATGAATGCATCAGCACACTGCTACTCCCCTAATATGCTATTTTACAAGTATTTCTTAAAAGTGATTATATTTTTAATTTCATGTACATTTTCTGAAATACTGTTTCATGAATACAACTTTTCATTGGTAGCGTGAACAAAGGCCAAGTCATCTGTGTGGAAGTGATATCTCAAACATGTGTTGGGCTTCTTCTTTCTAAATTGTGTAGATATATATATATTTATTTATTTATTTATGTATGTATTTTAATGCGGGACAGTAGCATTGGTTTATGAGCTTAAAGGTAAATAATTTAGAAGAGAGGCTGTTCTCATGGTAATTGGAAGCATTTTCCTAATGTTGTGCACTGGTATACATTCCAAGAAAGGTGCATGAAACATAAAATTTTATTTTCTAACATTTGAACGGGTTGTGTACTTTGAGATGACAGTAATGAAATTATAAGTAGGACATTTTAAATTCTTGGTAGTGAAGCAGTTATTGTAATTGTCTTTCTAGTCTCTGGTGTAAGCAGCTTAGAAAAATCATATGCTATTTTCAACTGCTTTAATATTTTTTCAACCTGTGCTTCAGTACGAGATTGAAATGATACATTTTTTTATCTAGTAATAGTCCTAGACAGCTCAGAGTTTTAGTACAAGACAATAGAACACCTTTCGGGTCTGGAATTTATAGGCTACTACCAGTATTCAGTCACTGTTTTATTCCAAATAGTATTACTGTTGTTTTATTAGTATTTAGTGTGAGTTTATTTTTATTTGTCCAGTTCCAAAAAGATACAAAGTCTTGTTGTAGAGTACTGTGGATAGTTTGCAGGGAAGGAGAGCTCAAATGATGACTATGTCATCAGAATATAAAATAACAAAAATCTTTGTATTTCAGCTTGTTATCCATACAAAATGATGTGCATTCATCACTTCCCAGTCCTCAAATCCGTAAAAAATGGCTACTCAAATTCAGTTGTCCTGCCTACAGTGAATTAAGAAAGAGGTCCATTCTGAAGGTCATCAAAAATGGGCATGGAAAACATCCCATGGAGCAATCCCAGTGGTGTAGATCATCAGGAAAAAAGGTTGTGCTTACAGAGCAATGTTTTCATTGCTACACACTTATTTTTATTATGTACATCTTGGAAAACATTACCACAGGAAAAAATGTACATTGAAAATGGAAAATACTTAAGAAGAGATAAGGCAATCACGCTCAGCACACACTGAAAGATGATCAAATGTCTGGCCATAACTCAGGAAAACTTACTCCCAAATGAGATAAGTGGCAAGGATATAAAGCAAATGTATGGAAAATGGTCACATGAAGGGCTTCAAGCTCAGACTAAAAAAAAGCAAAGGATAAGCCAAATGCTACTTGTTTACAGGCTGAATGAGCAAAATCAAGGAAGAAAGGTCAGCTACTCATAACAAAGGTCAGCTACTCATGGCTCCCATTTCTGGATATGGAATACGAACCCAAATGGGTACATAGTGTTCCTGCTGCTTTTAAGTCCTTACACTTGGCTTGTATCTCCTAATTGCTTACATGTTAAGACCTCTGAAGTATGTGCCCGTGATTGCTTCCTACATCCGTCAGGAGCACATGACGTTAATATTGATCAGCTAGGTGGTCTCCTAAAACCTTATTCTGGCTTCAAGATGACAGTATCCACTGTGGACTCTGGCATAGTACATGTTGGAGTGAATTACTTGAGATGTACCTTTCTGGACTATATGAGCCATGATCAAGCTCACCAAATGTGCGTTTCAGGCAGGTATGTCACTAGCCTTAACCAGCATTCTACCATCACCCAGAATGATGCCTCGATACAAACAAAAAATGATTGACTTTAACAACTGGCTTGGTTTCTGGTGGCATTCTAAGGGGATCCAGTACCCGTCAGCCTGGAAAGACATGACTGACAGATCGCAATGCTTTGCCAGAGATGGCCTGCATCTGTCTCCCTTAGGCTTCAGGCTCTTGGCAAAGGTTCTTGCCACCCTCATAGTGCCTTTTTTAGGCAATGTCTTCAGGTCAAAACTACCAACATAAGAATCTCATCTAAACACAAATTAAAGGGCGTGCTGCTAACGCTAGGAGTCTCAACATGAAACTGCACTCATTGCAAGCATTATTTTACAATGGAAGAAGCTGACAGTTGTGCAGTCACAAAAACCTGGTTCAAAGTTGCGGCGAGCACCAAAGCCTTACCTGGTTACTCATCCTATCATACATACAGACCCCAAACTGAGGGAAGCAAAGCCAAAGGAGGTGGTGTTACCCCTTGATAATGGTTCACTATGCATTCTTATGCCTTCATTTCTCCTCCCACCTTCTCTCACCTTTGAAGATAACCTGATATTAGTCTTCTACGAAATCTTTTCTTCCTTATTAGTCTTCTATGAAATCTTTTCTTCCTCTACCACGTTTATTAGTCTTCTACGAAATCTTTTCTTCCTCTACCACGTTTTGCACCTGAACTCTCTGCTGATGAAGCACGGCTTTTATTTGCTAAAACTGGTCTCTATAGGCATCTGTATACATTGTAACTGTGTCAAATTGTTTTATTCTTATTACAATGCTTAATCTTTAACTTTTTGAATTACTGTTAAGCTTGATATTGAAATACCTGATGTGTTATTACTATTTTTAATCTGTTTGATATCGTTCTGTGTTCTTGGGGCTTTTCCTCTTGGGATTCTGCTGAAAATGGGCCATGGCCCAGTCGGACTATCTGAGTGAACAAAATATAAATAATAAATAAAACAAATATCAAAACACAGCCAAAAGAGGAAAAAGTGCCTTGAAAATCGCCAGAACCAAAACAAAATCAAAGCACACTGGAACACAGTAACCAAGGCTTCACGAGTAACAGGCAGCAGTGTTAATCTTGTTTTAACGCACAAAAGCCACAACACCGTTTTCGTCCTTGAACATACAAGACTTCAGAAATACAATTAAAACCCATTTAATTCCTTATATAGTGAACCAATAAACAATTAACCATCTTGTACCCCTAGTAATTAATTAAATAATAAATATCCAAACAACCTTAATTATCTAAGTTAAAAGTACAACTGCTTAGTACTACTACAAACTTTACTATTAAATATTCTATGTAAAAAGAGGGCTTTTTATTCAAACCATTAAAAACATAATACATGCAACTCAATTTTAACTTATTAGTTATAATGTTGTAATAAAAATTCAAGAAATAAAACAGAACTAAACTAATAATATATACAAAATTGTATGCATTCACTGTGCAGTTAAAAACCACAACAATACCACCACCTATTGGTTATATAACCACAATACATTTTAACCCAATATCTTGTCATAACAAAGACAAAAATAAGCCGAAAAGACAAACAACAACAAAGACAAAAATAAATGACTTTATTTATTTAATAGGGGCCTGGTCAGAGTTCAGCAGACCTAAATTCGAGAACAGTGGCCAGTGAGACATATTCATTGAGTTTTGGTGTTCTATTGGCTTCTAATTTTAGTTGCCAAAATAGTTCTCTGAACTCAATGGTTGTTTCCCAAGGGCCCCCCCGGGGGTCCATTTCCAATTTTCCTGTGACAAAGAAACCAAAACCTGTTTTCATACACTGAGTACTATGTTTGTAAAGGGCATTACTGAGGTTGTGTTTCTTAATGTCATTAAGGTGTTCATATATACGTCTTTTAAATTACCTATTTGTCTTACCTATATAGAAGCACCCACATATTTTACAAATAGTAGTATATATCACCCCCATAGTATCACAATTACAGTACGTATTAGTCTCAATACACTCAGTCCTACCTCTTAGGTTCACACTGTTTCCATACAGAACATATGGGCACTGTGTATAAGAACCACACTTATATGTGCCTTTCATTTGCTTACCCTGTTTCTTTTTATGGTTTTCTAACATGTCCTTTATGTTCTTACCCTTCCTATATGTAAATTTCAAAGGGTCCTTAAATAACTGCTCTAAATCCGAGTAATTCCCAAACCTTTCCCAGTTCTTAGATACAAAAGCCCTAATGTGATAAATGTTACTACTGAAGTTCAAAACAAAGTTACTATTCCAATTTGTTTCTGTGATCGCATCATTAACATGGACGTCCACCAACTCCTTCTTAACTTCGTTTTCAATTTCTTCCACTAACACCAAGGAGTATTTCCTTTCTAAAAACATCCTTTTCAATTTACTACTTTCTACCATATAATCGTCGTCCAATGAAGTCATTCTATAACTTCTGATAAACTGCCCTTTCACTATTCCCTTCTTTTGACTAAAAGGGTGGGCACTGGTAAAAACTAAGTATGAGTTTGAGAAAGTTTCCTTTCTATGCACTTTTGATTTAAACATTTTTGCTCCTGGCACCTTTTCTATTACCACATCTAAATAGTGTATCTTCTCATGGGAAATAACATAGGTAAACTTCAAAAATTCTGTGGTATTATTCACATATGTAATACATTTATGTAATATTGATTTAGGTCCCGTCCAAAAAATGCAGATGTCATCCAAACAATGTCTATAATGACTCCAGTACTGTGAGTATTCTGAATGAAATACATGTTTTTCCTCCCATGTTGGACAAAACTAAATTGGCATACATGGGGGCACAACTGGCCCCCAATGCCACACCACTAGTTTGCTTGTAGAACTCCCCTTCAAAAAACAAAAAATTATGTTTAAGCACTATATCCATAAGCTCTACAAGAACTAGTGTGGTATAAATGTCAATGCTGCCCTTGATTCTAAGCGCTTCTTCTAACCACTCAAGTCCTAAATTGTGGGGTATGACATTGAACAAGTCCTGGATGTCTAATGTAACAAAAATTAAATCATCACTATATAAATCTCCACTAACACGTCTAAGGAAATCCCAAGAGTCCTTGAGGATGCCCACCTTCTCAGACCACACCTTTTTAAGCCTTAAATCCAAATACTTTACTATTGGGTAGGTTTTGGATCCCGTACCTGCCACAATTGGTCTGAGAGGTGGGTCGTCCACTTCCTTATGGAGCTTGGGTATACCGAATATTGAAGAAACTTTAGGTTTGTCTAAGACCAAATATTGGTACACCTCTTGACTAATGATGTCATCCTTAACCATTTCTTTAAGCATAAAATCAGTTTTTTGATATGCCACATTAATTTCATTACGCGACACTCTGGAGTAACATGTCCAACATTTTCCCTGAGTAGCTAATATTATCCATGATAACCAGTCCTCCTCCCTTGTCAGGTTTCATAACCCTAATGTTGCCATTGTTCCTCAAGGAGTTCAATAGTTCATTTTCTTCCCTGCTTAGGTTGTATTTCCTATTAGAGTTACCAAGGCACCGCCTAAGCTCTAATTCAACCTGAGTCTCAACATTTTTAACTGGGGATGGAGTGGTGGATTATATGTACTTATTTTCCTGATACCATTTCCATTCAACTCATAATTATGTAACATAAGTTCTAAGTTCTTTTTTCCCCTCGGGACTCTGCTGAAAATGAGCCATGGCCCAGTCGGACTATCCCAGTGAATAAAATATAAACAATAAATAAAATAAATATATTAAAGATATACACACCTCCAGACTGGTCAAACAGTATGGCGTACAGGAGAAGGTCCAGGTGCAGTTAACAAGACCCCTATGCAAACCAAAGTTAGCGACAAGCCCCCAGCATTGACTCAGGAGTCCCATGCCACCTATCTGGACCTCCTCAAATTTATTAAGATTGAACCCTAAACCCTGATCCGGGGTGATTTTAACAACCCAACCATTGATTGGAAGAACTACTCAAGCCAGAACACAAATGCTCAAAGATTCCTTGACTTCGTCAATGCCAGTGCCTTGGATCATCTGACTGACACCTCCGCAAGACGTGACAACATCTTGGACTTGGTACTAACCAACATAGGAAACCAGTGCAGCATCCCTGCAGTGTCATCATCCCTGGTAAGATCAGACCACAAAGCGGTCACCTTCAAAGTCACCATCTCCCCTGACCCCACCCCACCCCCTTTAGGATTAAACAAAAAAACTTCTCCTAAGCTGATTACAACCTCCTGAGGGAAGGTATAAACAGCTGCACAGCCCAACAGTAGGAACTGGCACTAATGTCCAAACCTACACCAAAGTACTATGCGACAACTTACATAAATGCATGGATAGACAATACCTGACAGGGCAAAATCCTCCTCCTCAAGGAAGAGCAAACTTGTCTGGTGGACATCGGCTATAAATAAATTCTACAACAAAAGTAAAAAATTGCTGTCCAGGACCAAGAAGGAACAGGTGCCAAACTGGAAACACTCTCTCCTTGGCCTAAGCAGGCAAATAAGGGTACTAGTGAAGTCCTTCAAAACTAACTTCGAGTCCAGATTGGCCACATCTACTAAAGACATTCATAACGCCTTCTTCATATACGTCCACAATCTAAGGGGAAACACTCAAATCTGCTCAGAACTGATGGCCAAGGACACCATGTGCACAAATGCCGTGGATATAGCCAACCTACTGGCAGACAGGTTCAGTGAAAACTTCACCATCTGTCCCCCCTATCAGTAATCCAGGATATCCCCAGCACCTGCCCACCACCCCTTATCTGTAGGGGAAAAGTCATTATTGCCTTCTCAAAGACTAAAAACACAGCTTCCAAGGCTGCTTCAGGCAGGAACTTGCAGCACCACTAGGCACCCTATTCAACCTAAGCCTGAGTAACATTTTCATCCCAGCCAAGTGGAGGACGGCCACCATCATCCCTCTGCACAAAGGTGGAGTGTCCACCAATCCAGGCAATTACAGACCCATCAGCCTAACTAGCCTGATTTGCACGGCCATGGAATGCATTATCATGGACCACATTAACAAGGACATCAACAACATCAAAACGCTTGATCCCACATAGTATGGTTTTGTCAAGGGGAGATCATGCCTGTTAAATCTGGTAGACTTCTTTGAGTCAGTCACCAAAGCCATGGACAAGGGGAAGATGGCACATGCCACCTACCTTGACTTGGCCAATGCCTTCGACACTATTCCCCACTTGGGCATAATAGATAAACTATTCCAGCCTGGCGTAAATCTGTATGTGACCAGACGGGTAGTTAACTGGTTCACTGATAGACCTCACTCAGTCAAAATAGGGAAAGCTACCTCAAGTAGTAGACCCGTAACGAGCAGTATACCCCAATGATTGGTCTTGGAGCCCCTGCTGTCTGGGATATACTTCGCCGAGGTGCAAGCCAAAACCAGAGGTCTATGGCTGATCATGTTTGCAGATGACTGCAAGCTGAGCACTGTCATCAACTCCTCTAGTGATTCAGACATACTATAAGAGGGTCTCACCCAGACAAATGACTGGTACCAGAAACACGGCCTCAAAATAAACACCAAAAAATGCATCATCATTTTCTTTAGTGGAGAGGACATCTCCACAAATTATCACATTAAATACAACGTCCTCATGCATGCAAGCAGCTGTGAGAGACCTGGGCACCCAAGTTGACAGCAATCTAACTTTTAATCACTGTGTTGCCTCCATTGCACAGTCAGCTTTCTACATGGCTCAACTTATTAGTAAGGGTACTTCTTCCTGGAACAAGGAAGTCATAACTTCCTTGTATTCGTCCCTTATCAGGCCAATCGAGTATAATGCCCCTTCTGGAGAGGCAACAGAGGTTCCTGACCTGGAGAATCCAGGGCTTCAAAAATATGTCCTACACAGATAGGCTAAAAGCCCTGTCCCTCTACTCCATCTCATACAGACTCCGCAGAGGTGATCTATGTCTGGCATACAGAGCAATCTCTGACTCCATCTTGATGAAATTACTGCATATCCACAAGCCAAACTCCACTCGCACGACCCGTATGCAAAACCTCAACTTGGTCTGCGACATCAGTAGGACTTGCCAGTAGGACAGATTTGTCTCCCAGAGACCCTCCCATCTGTGGAACAGACACCCTCTCCACATCAAGCAGAGTACCCTATTATCCCTTTTTAAGTGCAACCTGGAGAACTGGATGGGAAATAGAAAATACACCCCTGGGATTCCACCTGTGTCCCTACTGGACAGGGCCACCAGGTACTGACTTGTCTAAACATGGGATAATTTATTGGCTAGGCTTATAAAGGCCTCAGGGCCAATAACCTAGTAACTTGCTATGATCCTAGTCCTCATTAATAAACCACTTACTGTTTGTCAGTCATGACAGCTGATACGCTCCGTACACGAGTATGACGGATCAAGTAACACCAGCGGTATGGAAACTACGCCAAAGCCGTGAACACCTCTAGTGATATCTAAGATCACTTTTTCTATTGCAGACAAAACGGTCCACAATATCTATGGGGTGATTGTTTATATGAGGACATACCAGGATAAGCAGTAGCAAGCTTAACTAGGGTAATGTCCATTGGGAGGGGGGGTTTATACACCCCTCCAAAAAGAACTGCAAGGCATTTAAAACAGTGTATATCAGGGGTGCAGGGGTGCGGCAGCCCCCTTGGTGTATGTGCATAGCAATCTTTCACTGACATTAAGTCAGTAATGCCCAACATTAGAGTTTGAAATTTTATAGTTTAATGGTCTTAAACTTTTTAATCTTCAAAAAAGTACAAAATTAGAATAACAATTAAAAAGTTCACCAAACACTTAACTGGCAGTCCCGGCAGGATGTCAATTAAATTGGGAAGGCCCTCACCTGTGAGAATGTGGTGTCCTAGAGTAAACAATCTCCATCTGTGGTGTGTTTTGTTGACAAAGGTAAGTATACGGCATAAAATAAAAGCGGTCAGCTTTCTTTTCTCCAAACAGAAACACTAAGTATGGTGCTCGTAATGCTAGAATATTACAAGACGCTGCTCAACTGCATAACTGCAACACTTGGTTTAGCCAATGTCAGAGGTTAACGCAAACTTTGGTTACTAGTTGCCAGGCCATGATTTCCTTTCCTAAGCTGGTTGGTTCTCAGGGATATTAATGCAAGCAGCAAAGATCACTGTGCTAGTTACCCTTGTGAGCCATTTTAAGCCTAGCTAGTTTCCCTTTTTGTACTTATGTCACCCTATCGTATTTGGTTAGACATCGACCTTACCCATCCCATGGTCGATAATTATACATTACCCCTAATAAAAATAAATGGAATCATACCACAGACAATCTGAGGGACCTGTGTATGGAACACAGCATTTAGGAGCTGCCTCTGTCCATTAGTACTATAGGGGGCTGTCCTGGAGTACATTTTTTCTTTCTCATCCACAGATCCAAGCTGTGCTTCAATATGGACAGAGATGGACTATGTTTTATGTGGATGGGAGTCTGTTCCAGAGCAGCGGTATCCCCTGCAAGACATAACTGTCCCTTCAAATAATTCTGTTGATGTTGCAGAATATGTTTAGATCCCTAGATTGAGTATTTTTGATTCCAATTCCACAGGTAGCAAGCACAACCAGCAGGAATCAAATGTAAAACACAGTAGTTTAATCCAAATACTTAGCGCTTTTGTCTGACTAGTAAACAGACTTCTTCAGAGTATACAGCCATATTCAAACACAGGTTTATATAAGCCCATTAATTGAACATGTGCCTACACACACCCTCATATTTAAAGTACAAGGATCATTTTGTGTAATTCAAGAATTTTTAAACAATACAAAAAAATGAAAATATGTACAGAGAAATACAAGAAATTTTTATCAATAATACAAAATATACACATTCCTAAAACAGTTGGAGCTTAAGGCATGGCCTTGATGTGATGTGCTATGATGTTTAGTGCTAGAGGGTATCCCCTACATATTATTAATAAAAACAAAGTAGAAGTTAAGGCAAAAAGGAAAAGTAGTTATATTGTACCCCTTATTAAATCTAATTTTGCTTCAGTTGGAGATACGAGTAGAATTGAAAAGCCCCTCAAAAAAGATTACACTACTGTTTTTGTTATGCAACATTTTGCAGAAGACAGTGAAATTAGGAACATTCTTAGTAAAAACTGGACAACTTTTTCTCTGTTTAAAGGGCTTACTGATAAAATAGGGGGTAGACCCACATTTGTCTACAAAAGAGGGAGAACTGTAAAGACCTTTTTGGAGACCAGGGTAGGTCACCAGCTTATATATTCAAACAAAAACAAACAGGCAGTATGAGGTGTGGTTCCTGCACTCAGTGTGGGCAAATTTTAACAGCAGAATGTGTGCAAGTTAATGGTGCAACTTGTACGGTCACTTTTGCGTGTAATTGTAACTCAGTAGGGCTGATTTATTTGGCTTGCTGCCAAAAATGTACAAGCTTCTACATGGGAAAAACTCAGAGAAGGTTTTTAGAATAGAATATATGAGCATTCCTTTGATATAAGAAAAGAAGTATCTCTTTGGCTAAGCATGTTATTGAGTACCCATCTCACTATTTCTTATTTTTTGGTTTAGCCTGTGTTTTAAAAGATCCTAGAGGAGGTCCTTGGGAGGATACACTAGAGCAGCGAGAGCTGCTATGGCAACGTAGGTTAAATGCTAGCCCCCCCTGGACTCAGTGAGCATATTTCCATTGGCAGTGCCTTGAAACTTAAATCTTACCAAGTTTAATATGGCAACTGTTTTAGGAACGTGCATATATTTTTTATGTTTTAATTACTGATAACAATTTCTTGTATTTTTCTGTACATATTTTCATTTTTTTTTGTATTGTTTAAAAATTCTTGAATTACACAAAATGATCCTTGTACTTTAAATATAAGGGTGTGTGTAGGCACATGTTCAATTAATGAGCTTATATAAACCTATGTTTGAATATGGGTGTATACTCTGAAGAAGTCTGTTTTCTACTCAGATGAAAGCGCTAAGTATTTAGATTAAACTATTGTGTTTTACATTTGATTCCTGCTGGTTTTTCTTGCTACCTGTGGAATTGGAATTTTCTTATTGCTGTTTGTGGGTTGTGAGTATTTCTGATGCCACTTAACGTGCTTACGTGCAGTAAATCCACCAGCACTGGGTCTGAGGATGCCTTGTATGCCAGACACAGGTCACCTCTTAGCAGTCTGTAGGATACCGAGGATAGTGACAGGGCTTTGAGTCAGTCCATGTTGGACATGTTGTTTAGGCTTTGTATCCTTTTAGTAAGGTATCTCCATGGGAGTTCCAGTTGTTGCATGTGTCTACACAGATACATGCCAAAGCAACATTATTCTCAATGACTGGTCTAATAAGGACTGTGTAAAGGGAGTCAATGACATCCCTGGATCTAGACACAGCCCCTTTGTTTATAAGGTCTGCAGTATAGAAGGACTTTTCTATAACAATGGGTACATGTTGGTCAAAGGTTAGTTCACTATCCACATAAGTTCCTAAATCCTAAACAACTCTTAGGGGCATGTTGTCAATTTGGTAGTTCCTTGAGGTAGATGACTTCACAAAGGATATAATAATGCATTTTTTGGCATTTAGTTTCAGTCCATTACCAAAAGTTTCAAAGAAACAGCTCATGAAATAACAAGCAGTTTACCTTTTGATGCTGTTTATGTACATAAAAAATCGCGTACAGCAAATACAGTATCCTCAGAGAAAAGCAGTGCTGTGTATTTATTAAAAAAGGAATTCACGGATTTGTTTTTTGGGTGATTGCACATAGGTAAGTAATAGCTTCCATATTAGATTTGAGGGGCATCATAACCTTTAAGTTAATGGGTGCAGTGGTTAGCATTGCTAGGTCACACTGTTTGACTCTCTGGTTTGATTCTCAAATGGGATATTTCCTGTGGAAGAATGCATATTGTCACAATGTCTGAACTGCAGTTTCCTCACACATACCAAAGATTCTTGAACAAATCGGTTAGAAATACCAAAGTGGCCCTAGATACGGGTGCAGGTGTGTGACTGCCTATACCCTACAATGGACTGGTATCCTATTTCGTGCTGGTTCCTGCCCTGAATCCCTGACAGAAGCCAGATTCCTGAAACACAGAACTGAATAAACCAGGTAAAAAAATGTATGAACAGGCAGACTTTAAAGTCATTTGAATGCCAATGTGAAAGTATGAACAGGAAACCAACTGTCACAGAGGAAACACTGCAATAAAAGCAAACTGAGAAATAATTTTCAACCCCCACTTTATTCAAGGGGAGGTCAATAGAGGCTGAAGGCTGCTGGAGGGCAACCAGTACAGCACAAGACACATGCACACAGACACACAGGGATAGAGAGGCGCACACACACACGCACGCATGCATGCACACACATGGATAGAGAGGCACACACACACATACATATGCACACACACAGAGAGACATGAACACACAGATAGAGAGGCTTGCACCCACACACACATGGATAGAAGCAAACACACACAGAGATAGAGAGACACACACGTATACACACATACACACACAAACACACACAGAGATAAAGAGACACACGTAAACACAGAGCTAGAGAGACATATACATACACACACACACACACACACACACACACACACACACACACGCGCGCGCAGTAATTTCTGATCACTGTCAGTACCCTTCATCTACTTGCACAAGTACGGTTTGTGAGGGCAAAAGCATCAGATGTGGTATTTGGGACTAGAAACAGACACCTGCTTGACTGAACACCTATAAAGTCAAAAGCAAAGTGGATACTTAAATGAAATGGCCGAACAATTAAAAAAAAAATTTATATATATATATATATAAAATATTTTTTAAATATTCTCTGGTAGCAGCACTTTAGGGCAATAGCTAGATTTACTGCTTTACAACACATAGCTGTCTTGAGTCATTTCCTGAACAAGGTGCATTCTGTGTGGTTTGGCATTGCCCTTGCTGTGTCTGTATGGATTTTGATCATGAATTCTGGTTTCCTTCAACATCCCAAAGACACGCAAGTAGGTGGAGAGCTGATACTGATGTGTGAGTGTGCATTTGTTTGTGTGCAAGGTGGGGGGGGCTGCAACTCCTGTGATGGACTGGAATTCTAGTCAGGATTCCCTCCTGTCTTATGCCCAGTGCCCACTGGAATAAGCTCTGTTACCCTATGGCCTTGATGTGTGGCTAGAGAAGCCAAAGAAAATGGATGGCAGGCCATGGGTATTTACTAGGTGTACTGTCCAGTAGGCCATTGAGGAGAATGGCACAATTTCCCAGCTGCCCTAAAGCACTGTCTGGTTATGTGAATTGCTCATGGCCTCACTGTGGGCAGATGAAATGTGAGAGAAATCAATCCTTGTACCACAGCAAGCAGCTTATTAACAGTTCATAGCTTCAGTCCTCTGCTCTGACTGCCAAAAGAGTGTACTCCAGTTGCTGTTCAACTATGCTGATACGGTAATTTCTCTACTGCTGTAATGTGAACATACTTCAGCCTCTACAGTGTAAAAGATGCATATACCACAAAGGTCTGCTACAAAGTGACTGATATAGGCTAGATAGACAAAGCACTTACTCCCCAGCTGGCAGCATGTCTTGGACATGTATTTGCAGACTTCAGGAAGGGAGAGCAGTGCATGGCACCTTTCTGTCACTACTTGGTAAAGGCTGCACTAGTAGTTATGGGGGCTAAATACAGCTGTTCAGTGAGTGCTGAGGTTTTTACACCACATGATGACATCACAGCATGTGCATGACATGTGAACTTACTACATAAAGAAGTGGGAAGGAAGAATACCTCAATCAGTAGGGGGAATAAGCAACTCTGAAAAATTCCTGTCCGGCATATCCAATACCTTCCATGTGTCTATGCTGGTCACTAAACAAAAAATTATCAGCAAGTATGGTGATATGCCTCTACTATCACCACAAAGTAGAGGTGGGGAGGGAACATGATGAAATGCAGGCTTTCTCTTTCTCTTGTAAAGGGCAGATCCTGCCTTTTGAACCTGGTTGACTTTTTCGAAACAGTCACTAGAGCCATTGATGAGGGCAAAGCAGTCCATACAGCCTACCTGGACTTGGCTAAAGCCTTCGACACAATACCCCACTCAGGCATCATAGACAAGCTTAACAGCTTAAATGTAAATCCATATGTCACAAGATGGATTGCAAACTGGCTAAAGAACAGAACCCATAAAGTCAAAATTGCGGGAGCCATGTCAGACTCAAAGCCAGTCACAAGTGGTGTCCCACAGGGCTCTGTCCTGGGACCCCTCTTGTTCGGCATTTACTTCTCAGATGTGAAAGCAAACATGGGAGGGTTGTGGCTGACAAAGTTCGCAGATGACTGCAAACTAGGTGCCATAGTCGATACACCAGCTGACACATACATCCTACAGAAAGGCCTCACCGAAACGGACAACTGGTGCCGGAATCATGGCGTTAAACTGAATGTCAAGAAATGTATAGTCATCCCCTTTGGGAAAAACAAAGTACCCACAAATTATCACATAGACAGTAACCCACTGAGTACGGAAAAAGTAATCAGAGACCTGGGGACCCAAGTCGATAGTGACCTCTCATTTGACACCCACGTTGCCAAAGTGGTTAGAAAGACTTTCTACCTTGCCCACCTTATCATGAAGGGGTTCACATCCAGATCAAAGGAGGTCATTGTACCCCTATACTCCTCCCTTATCAGGCCCATGATTGAGTACAATGCCCCATTTGGTATGTGCCTCACCCGGCACTTACAACAGCTGGAGAGACCCCAGAAGTATCTCACCAAGAGGATCAAGGGTCTCCAACATATGTCATATGCTGCCAGGCTAAAGAAACTCCAGCTCTATTCAGTAGCATACTGCCTGCTCAGAGGTGATCTGTGCCTGACGTACAAGGCCATGTCCAACCAAGAATTGATGGACATGCTCCACCTCAAAAAATCCAAATCCATCAGAACCACGAGAGCTAAAGATTTAAACCTCAGCACAAATATGAATAGAACATGCTGGAGGGACAGATTCATAATTCAGAGGCTTCCCACACTCTGGAACAGAATCCCAGTCCATGTTAGGCAGAGGCCCTCACTGACTCTCTTCAAGAGAAATCTTGACGAGTGGATGGGAGATCATAGGTTTACCCCGGGGGTCATCCCTGTGTCACTACTAGACAGAGGCACAGTAAACTAATTTTAATAAGTAAGGGGGTCTTCAATGTGTCACTACTAGACAAAGGCACAGTATTCTAAATTTATTCTGTACACTTTAGTTCCACTACATGGGGTGGCGAAAGCCACATCACTAGGGCTAGGCTTACAAATGCCCCAGGGCAGATAGCCTAGTACTAAACTATGAAACTATGAAACAGAACATTCCTGGTCTTGCCTTAAATGAAAACATACATAATGAAACACTATTTCTTTAAGACTAACATATTTGGTCACCCACAAAATTCATCCATTATCACTCCAGAATCATGCCATATTAAACCAGTAAGCTTTCATGCTAAATAAAAAGACTAACACCACTTTACAGCTCTGCATTGCTCAGGCAAAGCAACATGATGATACTTTGTGAAAATGCACACATGGTTAACATTAACAAACCATAGACCAACCCAGTGTGAGACCACATGTTAATACAGGAAGTGGAATGAACTTCTAATCATACTTTAGTGCACAGGGTATGCCATGTCACTGGACCGGTGCTAACCTCACCATGTCTGTTAAAGGACCAGTGCTAACCTCACCATGTCTGTTAAAGGACCGGTGCTAACCTCACCATGTCTGTTAAAGGACCGGTGCTAACCTCACCATGTCTGTTATAGGACCAGTGCTAACCTCACCATGTCTGTTATAGGACCGGTGCTAACCTCACCATGTCTGTTATAGGACCAGTGCTAACCTCACCATGTCTGTTATAGGACCGGTGCTAACCTCACCATGTCTGTTATAGGACCGGTGCTAACCTCACCATGTCTGTTAAAGGACCGGTGCTAACCTCACCATGTCTGTTAAAGGATCAGTGCTAACCTCACCATGTCTGTTAAAGGATCAGTGCTAACCTCACCATGTCTGTTAAAGGATCAGTGCTAACCTTACCATGTCTGTTAAAGGACCGGTGCTAACCTCACCATGTCTGTTAAAGGACCGGTGCTAACATCATTACGTCCTGAGGGCAGCAGTGCTCCATAAACCACAATGGGAAGAGCAATTGGTGCAGGCAACCAAAGAGAGACTGCTATTTAAGGAAGGGCTGGAAAGAGAAAGCAGCACTGGATTTGTAGAAAGCCTTGCCAACCACCATTTTAGAAAAGGAAGAGCAGGAAAAATAAGCATATACTGTCACTGTACGGAACTGCAGCAAAATGGGAGATAATGAGGAGTGTCCTGTTCTGAACGAGCCTAGAATGGACTGAAAGATGCCAGATGTGGAGAGAGGTGTGAAGTTTAGGAGGGTCATTTTTTGGGCACTGTGGTCTTACACTTCACTTTGATTTCAAGAAACAAGAGATCGGCTTGGTTGAATAGAAGATTAGTAGAGATAAGAGGGTAGGAACTAATAGGCAGATGATCAGCACAGAGCTTAGAACTTAGGATGAGATTCAGATCCATGATGATGCAAAATAAAACCAAGAAAGAAAGAAAGGTCATGAACATAGCAAAGAAGGAAGACAACTTTGGGACCATCATGCAGTACTGACCACATCTGCCAACCTATCAAAAGATCTGCAAGTCCAGTGTCATGCCTGGCTATCTGTAAATGGGTAGCTGGGCTATGTTTTTTAATGATGGCAAGGCAGACAGAAAAGCTGATAATTAATGTTTGCTTGCAGCAGTGAGGAACATCACGATTGATCTCTTTTTTCTGGAGTTCGACTACGTTATTAATGAAAGCCCAGGATTCTAAGCCACGGAGGTCAACTCTGAATTTCTGAGGGTCACATCTGAGCATGGTAAGTGACTAGATACTGCAGAACACCAGCGGGTTAGAGCTATGCTTGTGCACAGCAAAGAGCTCATCCTTGAAAATTGGAATGAGAAAATCAAACAGGCAGCACAATCCTGAAAGGAGGGTTTGGGGCAGGTGATGCAGTCTGCACATGCAAAGGACAGGTACTGCACATTTCTCACTACCATTTCCATATGGTTTTAAGTTAACAGCCAAGATGAAATTGCATAAAAAAGATAAAGCCTTTTCTGTGACCAAGGAAAGTTGGATTCCTCTAGTGGGCTCAGAGAGAAAAGTCTGCTGGCATAGAGGGGCAGAATAAATCAAGCCAATGGCATCAGCAGTCCTTCCTCCCTGCAGCTACACCACCCTCTAGTAGCGATATGAGAGCGATGTTCTTGCAGCTTTGCACGCTGCTGTTAACAAGTTATAAAATTAACGAAATCATGTTAATTTCAAAACACTACGTAACAAAGTGACAACACTAATCAACAGTGATAAGAAGTCATATTATTCCCAGCTTCAACTCCAGCATAAAATCAACCCCAGTAAATTTAGGCACTCCACATCTTCTCTACTTAACCCTGGAAGAAATGAAGAGCACACCCTGTCACCAGATACCCCTCCATCACAAATAGCCGAAAACTTTAACAAGCACTTCATAAAATCAGTTTTGGACTTATTAACTAACACCCCTAATGCTGGACCCCCCCACCCTTCAACCTATTCAAACACCAACCCCAGCATCAACTAATTCTAACCCTGTCATAACTAACCCCCCTACTTGACAAAATGTCATACAAACCCCATTCTCATTTCAGCCCATACCCAGTGACACCATTAAGAAACTGCTACAAAAACTAAAACCCTGCTCTACCTCAGCTGATAATCTCCCCCATACTACCTCAAACTGGCTGCTAACTCAGTCACCTACCCAATCAGTATCCTTATAAATAGATCTTTATACGAATCAGAAGTACCTACCATATGGAAACAATCTCACATCACCCCCATCTACAAAGGAGGCAACTCTTTTGATCCATCCAATTTCCGTCCTATATCCATCTTGTCACCCATATCCAAAATTCTCAAGAGAGGTATCCATGAGGAGGTAATGCAATATCTATTGCAAAACAACCTTTTAACCAAAACCCAACATGGGTTCATATTACATTATCAAAAGATAATGTAATCGAATGATCAAAACGTCGAAATGGCAGCATTTCGAAGCTTGTATTGTGGGGGCTGCACCCTTCCCGACACCCCGCTAAATATATATTCCAACTCCGAGACTGCACTACAGTGAGGAAAGTGCAAATATTCCAATCCTCACTGTACCGCAATCCCACAATGCGATCTTAGAAATGCTGCTATTTCGAAGTTTTGATCATTCGATTATGTTATCTTTCGATAACGTAATAGGAACCCACCCAACATGGCTTCCGACCTAGACACAGCACAGCTACAGCCCTATTATCTTTTACAGACACTGTGAACAAGGCCAGAGATGCATGATGCTATACAGCCTCAGTATTCCTTAATCTCTCCAAGGCCTTTGACACAGTGTCTCACCCCTTACTTTTGAACACACTGTCTAACCTAGGCTTTTCACATAACACAGTAAAATGGTTTCAGAGCTACCTCAAGGATCGTAAACAAGCAGTGAAATGGTCCAATGAACTCTCACCCTTCCTCCACAACCCTACTGGAGTCCCCCAAGGCTCCATCCTAGGACCCCTACTCTTCAAAATTTTCACAAAGAACCTTCACACTGCCTTTCATCCTGGGACACTCATTCAGTACGCTGATGATTCCACCTTAATCTGCACTGCTCAATCACTACCAGAACTACTTTCAAAAACTCAACAGTCCTTTACTGCAGTCGAATCCTGGCTAAGAAATACCTAACTCTTTCATCCCAAAAATACCTCCCCTGTCACTGATCATTTCAACATCCTTGCATCTGACAACACTGTCATTGAAATAGTGCAGGAAACCAAACTTCTAGGTGTTATCATTGACAATAAACTTTCATGTGACCCCCATATACAGGAAAAATATAAAGAAAACTCATCAAAAACTGGGAGTCTTATATAGAAGCAAACATTTCTTTACTGCAGCAACCAAAACAACACTTGCAAAAACATTTTTACTTTCCTCCCTTCTTTATGGTACCTCTATCTTAACTTCTTCTTCTTTTTTTGGCTTTTCCCAGTTAGAGGTCGCCACAGCGGATCACCTGTCTGCTCATGATTGGCAGTGGAGTTTTACAGTGTTGAGCTGCCAACCCGGCGCCCAACCTTCCACAGAAGACACACACGCATGCACTCACGCCTAGGGCCAATTTAGTGTGTCCAATCCACCTACAGAATGTCTTTGGGATGTGGGAGGAAACCAGAGCACCCGGAGGAAAGGTGCCACTATCTTAACTAACTTACAAAATTCTACCCTAAGCAAGTTGGAACAGTGCAACAAAAAAGTTGCAAAGATTGCCACAGACTCTAAATATCACACACACCACTGCAAATCACTCCTAGAATTAAACTGGCTTGAACTCCTCAACCAACTTGCCTTTATTCAGCTATCCACCTTACACAACCTTATTTTCAAGCCTACTGCCTGCCCTGCACTAACCAGTCTAGTCACACCTTGCACACCAAATCAATCCTTACGATCAGAAGACAAAAATCTCTTATCTATCCCAAAACCCACAAGAAAACCTGGTCACTCTCTGTATTCATACTCTGTCTCTATACTTTGAAATTCACTACCTCTAGCTATCAGGTCTATACCTGCACTAACCCATTTCAAAGCCTCTTTAAAAAAATCATCTCAAAAATACATGGCTCTGCTCCTGCATAAAGCCTGCCTAATGCTCAGGTCTTCCTCTTTCTGTCACATTTCAATCCCTCACAGAATGCAAGATCCTAACGGTCTATGTTAGAACATTGAATATTTAACAGTTCGAATCACTAAAGGTCGACCTTTAGTGATCGAACTGTTAAAACATCGAATGTTCAGAAAAAAAAATAATAAAAAAAACTAAACGGTGTAGGCAGGGGGGCACCCCCCACACCTCCTGCTACTTAAATATACCAACTCCGAGACTGCACTACATTGAAGTAAATGGAAATCTCCCCTTACGGAGATTTTCATTTACTTGTTCGATGTTCTGCAGTTTCGCTATTCTGGTGTCGACAATGTCAGATTCGACATTGTTGGCTTTCGAGAATTTAATATAAACCCGATCCTAAGGCTCTTCTAACTCCTTCTCTGCTTATATACCATATCCTTAAGCTACTGCTCAGGCTTTATTGCTTCTATTTTTCTTAACTCTCTCTCTCTCACTATCTGCATCACTAACTTTTTTGCTGCTATTTTCCTAACTGAAACTAGCATTCTGTTTTGCTTGTACTATTACAGGCAATGTCACACAATGCACTACCTACGTACTACTTTTTTGGACAATGTCTACATCATGTATGGTGAGAGTGACTATTATTGTCTGTAGTGTTTTAACTGTATAGTATTGTCTAGCTGTGTAGTAATATATTTCAACATCGGCAGTTTGTTTTTTCATCTTATTTTTTGTATCGTATTTCTAATGTAATTTTTATTGTATTGGATTATACTGTATTTGTATTGTACTGTATTGTATGTGGAGCTTTTCTCCCCGGGTCTCTGCTGAAAATGGGTTCTGTACACCCAGTCAGACCACCCTGGTAAACAAATGTCAAATAAATAATAAATAAATAGTGGGGGAGAGCAGGTGCAGTGTCTACACACACACAGACATGCTCTCTCACACGCACACACACACACACATCATCATAGCATGTTTGGTCCTTCTCAGTAAGGTGCTCTTCCCCAACCAGATTCTTGCTCCTGCATGGGTCAAATACTTCTCCAAATGCAGTATGATGTTCTACTTCCTTGTCATTCATTCCCGCTTGAAACAGTTATTTTAGAAGTGCCCATTAAGGACTTTTCCCTCGAAGATGGAGGACCCACCCACTGAGTTGAAATGTCAGAATATCAGTACACCAGTTGGGCTGATTCAGAGAAAGATGGAAGTGGTATGGACCAAAAACAAGATATAGTAATGCATATGGGAAAAGATGGGGTAGCTAATGCAGCTATTAGCATGCTTTGTGGTTCAGTAATCTGCAGTGAAAGCAACCACTTCTTCCACATGTTGAGGGACAGTGGGTGGTCTCTCAGTTTTTCATTGCCTAAGACTGAGTTAATGGTATCCCACTGATTTTAATCACTAACCATGAGGTTTGTTTGCACTTCTTTGTGAGTGCAGGCATATTTTTCTTTTTAAGAAATGTTCAGAAATGAAACAAGTACGTGGACATTCATTTGCTATTTGCATCTTCTGATGGATTTAACCTACTGCCCTCTCAAACCAAGGATAGAGCACTGTGCTTTCAGTGTCTGTCATCAATAAAAAGAAAGAATCCTCCATAATCATTCCAATCCAAAACAAATACTTTCTGAATGGTTGCTGGCATAAAATGCATAAATGGTACAAGCACTGCACACTTCCTTTGCAGAAGCGACACATATGTTAACAGGCTGATTTTTATTTCTCTGTGTACTGGTTTTAAACCTCTAATCTTTACCTACAGGATTCAAAACCCCACAAAATATGCCAACACAGGAATATGCTATGATTCTGTAATCCCAGCAGAATTACTGCATAAGCACAATCATGTCATAAAAGAACTACAAGGGAACGAAGAAATGCGACTCCTTGGGAGAACGTTTGTGCGCTGTGGAGATAGGCAACACCATGTATGACATCCTTCATAAAGATAAGAGGGTATAGCTACCAATTCAATGCCATGTAGGGAAGATGATATGACATTACTGGGTGTCACTGATATTATGGCAGGGTTTGCTTGGCTGTACACTTTGAAAATGTTTTTCAGCAGCCAGTCATGTGACAGCAGCCAGCCTGGAGTCCCTACAGCCTGACAGACATTGTCCCTGGTAATAGCAACTACACAAATAACTGAAGTGTAACAAACTCAGAAAAGCCTTGTCCAAACACAGCAGTAATGCAGGGCTGGAAATAAATAAAGGTAATCAAATAATACACTTTCACACTTAAAAGTGTCTCTAAACTCAGAAAAGGTGCAGAGACAACCTGTAAACAAATGTCTATTTGTGTGACAATGCCAGTAACAAAGCAGACATAAAATCTGCTTTTCACTTTCAAAAAGTGAGTCAGATTTGACCTAACCAGCTGCAACTTTAGATTCCATGCATAGAAATCCACCATAAGCCTAGGTTTTAAGTTAAACACAGGTCAAGGCCTTAGAGACAAGAGTTCATTGTGTCTTTACCAGGACGGTGTCAGTTCACAAAACTGTAAACAAACCTGCACCAGCTAAAGAAACATGTTTATACTGTGAAAACCATGAGTCACAGGCCATGTTGGTAATGTGTAGCATGTCAAGTTTGCTTCAAATGAAACAGACAGAGTTGAGAAGAAGAAAATGTTTTCTTAGTGTTCGGATTTATCAGTGTAATAATCTTACCTCCATCACTGCTCTGACAGAATAATTAATTTCAATCAATCAAACAATTAACAATAAGCTCACAGGTGACCTCAAAATAACACATAATCCTCTGAGAACTAGTCACAACAACAAACCTCTGAATTCCCTCAGAGTGGAAAATTAAGCCTGCTACGTGTGGCTTCAGGGCACCCTCGGCAGTAAATCTCTCTCTTTTTGATCTCTTCATAAAGATGAAAGAATACTGCCGCTCTGGATTACACAGAACAATTACGTGTTCTAAAACTCAAAGAATCGGCTTTCAAACAGCTCTAATCATTCCCAATTAACCACATCTTCTGACATCCTGTAATAGCTACAGCGATCCTCTTGAACACTCAAAGCTCCCTTTAGGCACCCAAGCCCTTCCATTAAGGCTTACGATTTCTAAAAAGCCTGCTAATGTTTGTTGACAATTCTAAATGGGGGTCACCTGTTGTCATGGTGCAAAATACCCTCTTTTCCCACTGAATGCCTGACAAGAAGGGTAGCTATTTGGTACAATTTAATGCACTTTTATATCAGCACCAACAGACACATTTCACAGGAGGAAGCCGCCTTCCGACTGCTCCATTGTAATGTACTGCCCATCAGGCACAATAGACTGCTAGCGGGTAATATATAAGAATTTAATATTCCTTTTTATGGCAGTGTAATTTCATTTATTCATAAAAAATAACTGCCATGATAAAATGTCCAAATTAATTATGACTCTTCTAACAGTCTGACATAGAGGAACTGAAAAAAGCCTGAAACCACTGAAGTGTACAAATTCAGAGAACTGCAAGTCTGAAACCAAACACAAGGTATATGTAAAACAGCAGGTCAGGACTACAGCCTGGTACCAGGAGGATTAGAACCTACATACTCTGACAGGAGAGGCACCCAGAACAGTTTACACTATGTGTTGATAGTAGAATGAAAACTATAGAAGAATAAAAAATACTTAGTAATGCTGGATTTATCTAATACAGCTTGGCATGTTTACCTTACAAGATAAACAGCAAACTGACTGAAAATGTATTTCCATTCGATGCAGTGTAATAGTAAGGCTAAAGAAAAATAATGTCTGTGATAAGTTAAGGTGAGAAAGTTTACCACATTCAATCTATGTATCACCTGATAAAGAAAGCTGCCCGAGTTAATTATATTTCATCCTAAAACACAAAGGAATATGACAGCCTTGAAAATATTCTCTCAAATCCTATCTCTAGTATCTCTAATCATTTTCATGCAGCTAACACTCTTACCAACATCCTACTAAACTTACAAAATATACAAGCTCTCAAAACCTTTCAGCTCATTAAAGTTAAGTAGAGGCCCTGGATAAGCAAATAATTAAAAGCCATATTCAAACTTGGGGACCTTAGGGACTCATCTTAGAAACAGTGGAAAACACCCTTTTCTTCAGTAAATAAGCAAAAATTAGTTCTCCTCATAAACCTAGCTAAAGATGCAAAAAGGAGACACACAGTTATGCACCTTCAATCTTGTCAAAAAAAAGCCTTGATAAACAGCCAAAACAGTTTGGGAACTTAGTAAATCAAGTAACAGGATGCTTTCTTTGCAAAGACCCTCTAAATAACAACTCAGTCATTTCTACTTCTGGAAACCTCTGCACTCTAGAATTCAGAAAGCGTCTTCACATCTTCTACCCATTACATCTGCAGACCTCATTCCAACCTACCAAACATTCAAACCTCCACCTTTCTACTTTAGAGCAATTCATACAAATGATGCTGAAAAACTGTTTCACTAAATCCACTTAGATTCTCCCAAAGGAGCTGATGGCTACACCCTTTGTTCACTTCCATCTATAAAAAAAAAACACGATCTGATGATGTCAGTTTTCATTCTTTCCTCAACCACTGGGTTTGGATCCGAACCTCGGATCTGATTCGGCCATTATTATAGCTCATATCCAACTGAAACTCTCAAGCTCCTCCCTATCCATAATGAATCAACCCCTAACATACCACAGGTCTCGTCTGCCGCTTTTCACGTATAGACATGGTCAACTTTGCTCAAACTAATTTAGAGCTAAGTGCTACTTCAATAAGTTTTTTCTCCTTTTTTATTCCTGTGTACACTTAGTGTATTTCTTAAATACCATTGCTGGTATTTTTTAAGGATTTAAAACTTTACTATATATATATATATATATATATATTTATATATATATATATATATATATATATATATATATATATATATATATATATATATATATATATATATATATATATATATATATATATATATATATAAAACTTTTAGCTTTACTTGTAACCCTTCCTCTTACACCACTGGTGTATTCCTTCAAACCACTGTTGGTACCCTTTGTTCCCCTTTTTCATTCCTCCTTACGCTTTCAAAAAAAAAAAAAAATATTTAAAAAAAATTCTTGCTATCTTGATTCTTCCATCATGTCTGAAAAATGATTTAAAAAGTGCAGGAAATGTGGCCATAAGCTACTTTGTTCTGATGCTCATGATCTCTACATCTATTGTTTAGGCCCAGAGCATCTTAATGTGGAATTTAGTGTTTGCATGAGTTTTAATGTGCGAGCAATAGCGGACCATCAAAATAAATTTATTCTAAAAGGACTACTGTCTACTACTTTTTCGGAAGCCATGTCTGGGGCTCAACCCCTATAATAGCTTCTAAAGATGCTCAAAAAAAATCCTCAAAAAAGTCAGGTTCTTCTACGCTGTCTTCAAAGGAGCCTTCATATAAAAAGTCCAGGTTGGATCTAAAGCTGTCTGGCTCGAAGACTTCCACGGGATTACCTAAAATGTCTTCAGATCTGAGTACTTCAGATCCTAAGGTACTTCATTGGATCTGACACTCTCCCTCTATAGACTCAGTGCTGTCTAGGTTTCTACCTCCCTTCCTTGAGAGACGGCATTTCAAATCACCATCTACTGCTTCATCTCATTCTTCCAGACGTCTCACTGAAGCCAACATGGACAGAAAGATGAGGAAGTTTATCTTGGTACAGATACAGATGGGGGTTCTCTTGGCTCCTACCCTCTTGGGTCAGGAATTCTTAGCCAGCTCTTCCCCTCCAGCATTGGATCCTTCTCCAATTTGGCATTTTGTTTTGGAGTCCTTGGATCCAAGTTTGCTGAGACCATCTGGATCAGTGAGATGATGTGAGGTATTGTCAGCTATGCCAGAAGAAGCAGGGCAGTGGATGTGCAACATATGCCAGCACAGCTAGCTGGAGTTTTGTAAATAATTATATGTCATTTGTATATCAAACTGATTTGTTCAGGTGCTTGTGTTGAAAATGTATTTGTAAAGCTGCTTGTGTTAAAAATGTACCAACAGTGGATCCTGCTGGACAGAAAAGAAATACAGGTGTATGTTAGACTGTATTGTAACTGCTGAAATGAATATATTGTAACAGAGGATATTGGAAGAGAAAGAAGGGCACTGCAGGTGTGAAAAAGATGGAGAGACTCTCTCTCTGCTGTAGGAGTATGTTTTTCAACCTCTCAAAGGATCTTCTCTAGGAATCAACAAGGGGGAGAGAAAATATGGTTCAAAAAATCTCAAGGTCCTTTCCAAGATCCATGAGGAGACGGTTCCAGCAGAGGGGGAATGCTAATGGAAGATGCTGCCCACACAGCAGAGGTGGCCCACAAAACCAAGGGTCTTGAGATACGTTCTCTGACAGGCCCTATCAATGCTCCTAAAAGGAGGCCCAACTGTTTCCCTCTGGAAGCAATCAGGGGTAATTTATCCCTGTACCAGAGAGCCTAGTTAGATATTACAAAAAACACCTGGGTGCAGAGGATTATTTCCAGACGTTGTATAATTCCCTTTTCCCTTCCACCTCCATCCTCACAAAAGTTTCCCAATGTTTCACCCAATCAGAGGACAGCAGCAGCACTGGAAATACACAGGCTGCTAGAAGAAAGAGTCATCTGAGAGGTCCCACCAGACCAGAAAGGATAGTTTAGTTACAAAGAAAACAGCTGACTGGAGACCAATTCTGGATGTCAGCAAATTGAACAAGTCAGTTTGACACTCAAAGTTTACAGTGGTTATGGTTCAGTCCATCCTGCCATTCCTGGGCAAGGACAACTTGGTGTGTGCGACAGCCCTTCAAGATGCATAATGCCACACAAAAATGAACAGGTGGTCCAGAAGGTTCTTACACTTCCATCTGGGAGCCAGTCATTTCCAGTTCACAGCCCTGCCCTTTGGTCTCACCACAGCCCCCAGAGTGTTCAATAAATGCATGGCGGTGGAGGCTGCTCACTTGAGACTGCAGGGATTCTGGGTGTTTCTATATTTAGATGACTGGCTCATTACCACTCCGACCAGGCATCTACTCACGATAGTGAGAGATCAGGTACTCCAAACATGCTCCCTTCTGGGGATTACACTAAATTACAACAAATCTCAGTTGCAACTATCTCAAACACTGGAATTCATAGGGGCAAATATCAATACAGTATCTGCAACAGCTTCATTTTCCCTAACCAGAGTACAAACATTAAGATTCCAGGTCGCTAGCCCTGTTGATTCTTCAAGTTTGGGGTCAATGTCAGTGGCCATAATTCTAGTTCCCCTGGCAAGATATCATATGAGAATTCTTCAGTGGATGTTAGCGTTCAAATGGCCAATTGTTTATCAGCAGATGTCAGTTCAAATAAGGATCACAGAGGCATGCAAAAAATACCTTTGGTGGTGGGAAAGTTCAGATCAGCTTTCACAAAGCCATCCATTCATACTCCCTCATCTCAAGGTCATAGTGACCCACAGCCGCATCCCAGATTGGGTGGGGGTGGCACATCTTGGGGAAAACAGTCCAAGGCACTTGGTCTCCCAAACAGGACAGTTTACGTATAAATGTCTTGGAGATGAGAGCAGTGATTTTAGTGTTGCAAGCCTTTCAGGATGCTCTACCTCTGGGGACAATTGTGATCCATACAGACAATATGTCAGTAGTTTGGTACATCAACAAACAAGGAGGAACAAGGTCTTACCATTGTGTCAAGAAGTATTCAGAGTATGGCAATGGGCAATCTCATCCAATCATGTTCTGATAGCAATACACATTCTGGGGAAGTCCAATGTGATGGCAGACAAACTAATCAGGTCCATTCTAATACATCATGAGTGACCTCAACAAGAAAGTGACAGATGCAATTTTTCATCAATGAGGCCAGCCTTAGTGCAATCTTTTTGCATCTCCCCTAAACAAGTCACAAGTCAGCAGCTTTTTTGCCCTAATCCCCTCCCAACAGGGAAATCACCAAGGGATGCTCTGCTCCACAATTTTCCTCCGGTCTTCTGTATGTTTGTCTACCATGCTCATTGATTCCAAAGTTTCTTCAGAAAGCTGCAAGGTTGAAAAGCAAAGTCATCCTCACTACACCTTATTGGCCTTGACAGGTTTGTTTCCCCTTTCTTTAGCCTCATCTTCTTTACTCACCTTGGATTCTTGATCTGATTCCAGACTTTCTGTCTCACCCAACACACATGATTCATCAGGATGTCTCAAACCTCAAGCTAACAGTGTGGTTTCTCCACTTCCGTTAATAGCCAGACAACTCATGATCTCATCACCTGTCTGTCACATTCTTTTGTCTTCTCATAAAGCTTTTACTAGGAAAATCTACAAGAATAAATGGAAGACCTTAGCTTGCTGGGCACCTCAAAAACATATTGACCCCTTTTCAGCCCCTACACAAAGTGTCTTCGAATTTTTGGCAGAAATTTTTAATGATGGGAGCTAGCTCCTCTACCATTAAAGTTCAATTGGGAGCAATCTCTAACTTTCATGTAGGAGCTGACAGTCCTTCTCTAGCTTCCACTAAGATATGCAAGGCTTTCCTAAGAGGTACTATTTTACTTAGACCACTTTATAAAGATCCTACTCCTCCATGGGATTTAAATCTTCTGTTGCAGGCCTTAATCCATTCCCCCTTCGAACCAGCAGGAAAATGTGATCTTAAATTTCTGACCTGGAAGACGATAGTTTTAGTGACTTTTACCTCTGCTAGGAGAATTTCAGAACTTCCAAGAGTTATCCTTTAAAGATCCTTACATAATTTTCCATAAGGTAAGGTGACATTAAGAACCAACCCTTCCTTCCTTCCTAAGATGGTGTCAGAATTCAATATGAATCAGTCCATTAACTCGCCCGTTTTCTTCCAAACATTTGAAAAAAATGGTGAATATATGTTATATTTGCTGGATGTTCATAGACAGTTACATTTCTACTTACACGGAATAAAAGAGATTAGAAAACCTGATCAGTTATTTATATCCTTTGCAGATAACAAATTAGGCAAACTGGTTACAAAGGTAACATTGGCAAGGATGAAAATGGACAACACAGATGGAACATTATTGTAAGTACATAACTTCTTTTTCTAGAACCTTTCATGTAAGTACATAACTTCTTTTTCTAGAACCCCCCCCAAAAGAGCAAATGTCTATCCCAACAGAGTGTAGCCTCCCTGACATCACAGATGCACAGGTGAGAGCTGCCCTCTCCAAAGCAAAAAAACACAGCATCAATGGGACCGGACGATGTCCCGGGCTGCGTCTTACATGAACTCCAAGAAGAACTGAACCCTCACATAAAGTCACTGTTCAATCTCAGCCTTACTACAGGATATGTACCCAAGGAATGGTGTACAGCAACAGTGGTCCCACTCCATAAAGGTGGTGCCGCAACGGACCCCGGAAACCATCGCCCTATAAGCCTGACTAGCCTGGTCTGCAAAGCTATGGAGCGTATCATCATGAAACTCATAAACAAAGACATTGGGAACCTCCAAACATTGGATCCTACCCAATTCGGCTTTGGTAAGGGCAGATCTTGCCTCTTGAACCTGGTCGACTTCTTTGAAACAGTCACCAAGGCCATAGATGAAGGGAAGGTAGTCCACACAGCCTACCTGGACCTCGCAAAAGCCTTCGACACAATACCCCACTCAGGCATCATAAATAAGCTCACCAGCTTAAATATCAACCCCTATGTCACAAGATGGGTTGCAAACTGGCTCAGGGATAGAACCCACATGGTCAGAATTGCAGGTGCCATGTCAGACTCTAAACCAGTTACAAGTGGCATCCCACAAGGCTCAGTCCTGGGACCTCTCTTGTTCGGTATATATTTCTCTGAGGTACAGGCTAACATGGGAGGACTATGGCTGACCAAGTTCGCAGAAGACTGCAAACTGGGTGCCATAATCGACTTGCCGACTGACACAAGCATCCTCCAAAAGGGTCTCACAGAGAAGGATAACTGGTGCCAGAGCCATGGCCTAAAGCTAAATGCCAAAAAGTGCATAGTCATCCCCTTTGGGAAAAACAAAGTGCCCACAAACTACCACATAGGTGGTAATCCATTAAGTACGGAAGAAGTAATTAGGGATTTGGGGACCCAAGTAGATAGCAATCTCTCCTTTGACAATCATGTTGCCAAAGTGGTTAGAAAGACCTTCTATATAGCCCACCTTATCACGCAAGGGTTCACATCTAGATCAAGAGAGGTCATTGTGCCCCTCTACTCATCAAGCCCATAATTGAATACAATGCCCCATTTGGGAAGTACCTTACCCGACACCTGCAGCAACTGGAAAGACCCCAAAAGTACCTCACCAAGAGGATCAAGGGACTCAAACAGATGCCCTACGCAGTTAGGCTAAAGAAACTACAGCTCTACTCAGTTGCTTACCGCCTACTCAGAGGTGATCTGTGCCTGACATATAAAGCCATGTCCAACCCAGAATTAATGGACATGCTCCACCTCAGGAAATCCAAATCCCTTAGAGCTACACATTCCAGGGACTTAAACCTCAGCACAGAAATAAATAGGACATGCTGGAGGAACAGATTCATATCCCAGAGGCTCCCCTCACTCTGGAACAAAATCCCAATCCATGTTAGGCAGAGTCCATCAATGACCCTCTTCAAGAGAAATCTTGACGAGTGGATGGGAGATCGTAGGTTTACCCCGGGATCTCTTCTGTGTCCCTACTAGATAGAGGCACAGTAAACTAACCTCAAAAGGGCTATCTTCTGTGACCTACTATACAGAGGCACAGTCAACTAATCTAAAAGGGTGGCGAAAGCCAAACACACTCTGGCTAGGCTTATAAATGCCCTAGGGCAGATAGCCTAGTATCCACCTATGAACCTATGAACCATTGTAACTTATACCTCACAAAAGCATTATGTATGTGGAATGAAACACAGCTGTTATCAAACCTTTCTCTATAGTTCCTAAACCAATCCCAGCAAATGATATCAGACCAGTCTTTAGTCTACCAAACCCGGATAAAATTCTCAAAATGCTAATCTCTTAAATGTGTGGGTACATACACAATGAAGTACTCCCTTATAACGAATATTTTTTTGTCAGGTAAAAGTACCATGACTGTAATTACAACCTCACTGATGAAATCTTCAGAACATAAACATATACAAGAGCAACTTAATAGATTTAATTTCATATACCTGAGGAAGACCTTCCACATGGTGAATCAACCCTCTTTCTCAACTCACACATTTAAACTGAAATAAGAAGTCAAGCTTTTCCCTGAGTTAAACGCTTCCTAACAAACTGTAATTTTAAAGTTCAGATATTTATTTTTATTTTTGAAGTTGTTAACCAGATAAATATTCTAGTTTAAATAAACTGCTGGAACCAAAGAGGCAAAACAGACATTAAAAATTAATTCTTAAAGTAAACTGGGTAAACACATTGGTCCAAATACAAGTTTCAGGAACATCCCTGCCCAAATATGCAAAACTGACATTAAGAACAGATTACTGTAGTAAACCAGGTAAATACATTGGTTCAAAAACCTGTTTCAGGAACATCCCGGGCCAAGCAGGCAAAACAGATTGATACACTACATAACTGGAAGTGAAAACAAGAAAGACTCATAGGATTGAGCTACAGTGGCATGGCAAACTGTAAGTTGAACTAGCAGTTTCAAAATAGATTAAAATACGCAACATAAAGTCTGTGCATTAAAATAACACACTAAAATCTTAGTCTGTTATTAAAAACTCTCTTTTAATCTCTACCTCAGCCCTTCTCATTAAAGATTACCCATAAGGTAACATCCTTTTATTTACTTTGTTCAGAAGAAGACTCACAGTTGACCTACTGCCTTATCCTATCAGTGTTCACACAAATTATATGGAGATTTACAGATCTAACACTTCACAGAAAATAATAAAAAAGGAACTGCAACTAGGCTTCCATCAGCACCCTAACTTGGTATTTAATAACAAAGTTGTACTAAACACCATAAAAAAACAGATAAAACAACGAGCTGTGTCACTTAGCAAATCCTTGCTTCTGTTCTTCGGAAATGGAACACACTATGAAACAATCAAGGACCCACAGAAACAGCCAAGCACCTACGATACCCTGGAATTTGTTAAGATTGACAACTTGATTGCCAGCATCATTTAATTAATTAATTAAATTAATAAACCTCTTTTCTGGATACAGAAATATTCCTGCATTTTGTCCCCAGGATGCAGGATGGCTACTCGTAAAGAAATACTATATGCCCGGCTAGAATATGAGTGACCTATAATTCCAGAAGTTTCCAAATTTTTTTCCTCTACAGCTTCCAATAATATACGCAGATTCATCACTCCAGGTTCACTAAAAAAGCACCACTGCTGTTAATGATTTCTATTGCCTGCTAATGATTAAAGTGAAATGGCTCTCACGGATTTAACGATCTTAGCTACTTCTAAGTACTATAACTTATAAATTATCAAACCCTGATTTTTACCACCTCTTCACTAGCTGTCTCTCTTTGCATATCTCAGACCCATTCAGTGCCCTATTTTTATAACCTTAAACATAGACAGTGTTGCAGAAACCACACTTGGTCAGTGATTACCCACAGACTTTGGAATCCTTCCGAAAACAACTTAAACACATAAGCGCTTACAGTTTTTTAAGTACATACTTAAAAAAATCTTACTAAAAGAAGCCTTCCACAAATGTGGACTTAACTATGGTGCAACATAACAACCTCAAGTTAAAAAATGACTGTTTTTAATCCCTCTTGAATTCACACATTGCGACAGACAGAACAGGATGACCGGCCCTGCAAGGGTGAGGTAACAGAATCAATGAAGGAGAGGCCTTTCTAGACTTCTGTCTGGCAAATGGCTTAATGGTGGGCAACAAGTAGTTCACCAAGACAGACAGTCACAAGATTATACACTAGAGTGGTCAAAATGCAACTCGGGTGGACATTCTCCTAGTAAGGAAAGGGCATTGTGATAACATTAGAGATTGCAAGGGCATCCTCAATCCCAAGCATAAACCACTGGTGGTCACAATCAGCCGCAAGCAGTGGTCAGAGAAGGCTCTAAGGTCAACAGACACTAGGCGACAGATCAGGAAGTTGAGCAAAAGCATAGGAGTACGAGGAACATTTTGGTGCCTAAGAAGGAGAAGAAGAGGAGGAAATAGGTGGAGGTGAAGAAGAATGTCAGAGCCTCAAAACACCATGTGTGCGGACTACAGAAGAGATATGCAGCCACGCCAGATATAGAAATAAAGTACATAAGGAAAGGTGGCGGTGGAATGCAGAAGTCTGGAAGGTCATCAAAAGAAAGAAGTACAGGAAAAAGTGGGAAATAGAAAAGATGGGTCAGACAAAGATGGAATACTGGTATATTAATAAAGAGGCTAAGAGAGCAATCACAATGTCTAACAGAAAGTTACAGGAGAAATTCTACCAACTTCTGGAAAGGGACACAAAATATGGGATAGAGAAGTTTTATCGGTTTGCAAGGCAGCAACAGAAGAATAAAGACGACAATCATCAGACACCATATATAAAGGAGGCCAGAGATAACCTGTTCCTCAGCCCAGATGTCATTAAAAGTAGATAAGAGTACTTCAACAGCTTCTGAATGAAGAAAACCCCAAAGAAGCTGCATTGCCTCATGCACAGCCTATGATGAAAGAGAAAGAAGAACCACTCTACAAGACGTAAGAACAGCACCAGGAAAAACTAGGTCTGGGAAAGCAGCTGATTCAGATGAAATCACAGCAAATACAATAAAGACATTGGGTGAGATAGGAGAGAAATGGCTCCTGAGGCTACTAATAGTATGGAAAAAATATGCATCACAGATGACTGGAGAATAAACACATTACTGTCAGTGAACTAGAGCAAAGGGGAAATTCATGAGTGTTCCGCAGTACAGAGGTATCAAACTCCTGTCATAGTGCATCGAGGTGCTGGAGAGGGTGACTGATAAATTAATAGGTAGAGCAGTAGATTGTAATACGGGAGATGAACACATGGGATTCAGATCAGGATGCAGCACAGCTGACCTGATGTCTGCTGTGGGACAGACAGACAGATGAGAAAAGAGTCTAACTGGATACTCCTAGCTTTGCAGAGATCACAACACAAGGTCCCAAGAAAGCTGATAAGGGCAGTCCTGCAAAGGTTCAAAATGAAAGAAACAGTGGTAGGATTAGTGCAGACTACGTACAATAAGCCAATGACACAAGTACAAACTGTTCAGACTCTCAGCGAGATTCCTAGTGGGGAGTGAGTGTGCATCAGGGTCCTGAGGCCACTGCTGCACAGGGGACAGATCAATAAAGCTGCTGTACGTCTTTCAGTAGCTTCTCAAGCTGACAAACATTCTGAGGAGGCAACTGTGCCTCTAAGGACGAATGTTTTGGGTACATGATGCATCTTTTTCTCTGCTTTCTAGATGAACACACCTCCAGTCAAGCTAAAGGAATATTCAGTAGCTTATAGATTGGCCAAGTTTTTCAACAGCAGAGATTTATATGGTCATTATAACTAGTATATACTACCGCCATGTAATAAATTCATTGCCGTCCAACAGATATTCAATGCTTAATACTGTGTTGTTTTCTTAACATGATAACAATGACCCAGCATCATATGAAATTTAATTTTTGACAGAGCATGACTCACAAATGCACCATGGACTCAAACCAATGCATTTATTTTGGGTAAAGTTAACAGCTCAGCTATATTTTATTTTATTTATTTTATTTATTTTACATTTGTTGACCGGGCTAGTCTATCTGGATATATGTCCATTTGTATTACATGGTTTCAGAAGGTGTTACAAAAGAAGTACTAACAAGTATAAAACTAACAGTAAACAACTAGCAAATAAAAAATTTTTTTTTTTTTTTTTTTTTTTTGTAAAAAAAAAGACCTCTATGAAGAAACAAACACCTATGTAAGGTGCTTCACAAAGAACATTACAATACATTACAATACAAAAAATTAGTACATAAATTTTATAAGAGGAATGCTGAAGTGTAATGAGAGGTAAAGAAAAGCTCAAAGGAGAGAAAAAAAATAGGGAAGAAGGAAAGTAAAGAAAAAAGGAGAACAGAGTAGGTCTCATTATGTTTCCAACAGAGTTTGAGAATAGGCAGTCACCTGTAGAGTTATTAGGACATAGACTTTTGAAGAAGTACTGTGTAGAAGGGTCTAAAAGAGGTCTGGGATCAGATATCTGAGGGTTGATTATAGCATATTTTCCACCAAAGTTGGAGAACAGGCAAATAGTATTAGTCTGGGTTACTCATAGCCATCTTGTATTGAGATGCAGTTTTAGATTCCTTTTGAAAAGTGGGAGAGAAGTCAGAGATGAGATATCTGAGGGTAGTTTATTCCATATTTTTCCAACAGAGTTTGAGAACAGGCAGTCACCTGCAGAGTTTTTAGATATAGTGGTTTTGATTAATAGTTTGCTTGAAGAGCTGTTTCTGATTGTAGTAAGGTGTGATGTGACAAGAGAGTATAGGAGTTTTGGAGGGTTGGTACAGGGTTTTGTGGGCTATTATGAGTTGTTGAAGTTTGAGCTGATTAGGAAGTTCTAACCAGCTTAGTTGTTTTAGGTTCAGGCAGTGATGTGTTGTAACAAATCTAGCAATATTTTTGTAAGATATTACTAGCTTGTTGAGGTTTTTCTTTGATAGATTAAAGTAGTTCTTGCAAGTGGAGTAAGAAAGGGTTTGATTCTGTAGAGGGTTCCTATTTTTTTGTTCACTGATTTTATAGTAGTGTTGATATGATTGTCAACGTTTAGATTGTTGTCTATTGTTATTCCTGTAATTTTGTGGTAGCATCAGGAGAAATTATAGTATTGTCATTGGATGTGATAATGAAGTGTAAGGGGATGTGCCTTTGGGTAGGTGTGAAGAGAAGCAGTTTAGTTTTCTTGGGGTCAAGTAGTAGGCAGCGATGTGAGAACCATTGTTCTACAGTGTTAAAGGCTTTTGAGACTGGAGTTCTGTTTGAGAGGTAGATGTACAGATAATGGTAGAATCATCTGCATATTGAATACAGATAGTATTTGGGATAGCTAATTGCAGGTCGTTGATAAAGATGGAAAAAGATGGAGCCTTGTGGCACCCCAAGAGAGATGGGAAGATGATCAGATAGTGAATTTTCAAGGTAAGATTTAAACCAAGTTATGGCAGGAGTATCAAGTGAAAGAGAAGTCAGTATGTGCAGAAGTAGTTGGTGGTTCACCATGTCAAAGGCTTTAGATAAGTCGATGAAGAGTGCAGATGAAAGTCTATTTATTAAAGTTGATGGAGTTTGTAAATGAGAGCAGTGGTGGTACTGTGGGAAGGTCTAAAGCCATGCTGACAATTGGCTAGTAGGTTGTTTCGGTGGTTTAGCAGTTGTTTATGGATACATTTTTCCAAAATTTTAGCAATGGGGATAATAGTGCTATAGGACGATAGTTAGAGAAGTCCCTAGAGTTTCCCTTTGTGTAGTGGGATGATGTGAGATATCTTCCAGATTGAAGGGATAGTTCCTTCATTAATAGATCTATTTATCAAAATAGAAATGGGGCAATGGCTTTAGCTCCTATTTGCAGGAATTCAGCAGGAAGATTGTAGTAGGTTTAAGTTTTTGGAGTAAGGATGAGATAAAGGAAGTAGGAATAGGTAGTAGATGAAATGGGGGTGGATTAGCAAAAGATGGAAGTAGCTTAGAGGTATCTGGAGATAGGTGGCTAGCAAGAGTTTGAATATTGTTTGTGAAGAAAGAGTTGAAAGCAGTAGCTGTTTGTGTAGGATTTTCTGGGCTAGGGTCTAGTGGGTCAGGTGTTATAGATTGCCCTGGGGATAGAAGATTATTAATGCCGGTCCAGAATTTTTAGGTTCCTTTTGGATGCTTGTTGTAGATGAAGGTAGTAGTTCTTTTATCTGTCAGGATGGCTTTTTGTACTATTTCTACATTCTCTAAAGATTTAGGATTTGTTTCTGATAGTGATTTTTGTCTAGTATTGTTGGTCAGCCAGGGGGCAGGTTTGGCTTTGGTCCGTACTGCATCATTGAGAGGAAGAAACTTTAGAGGAGACCAGTCACATTGTCTCAGTTCTGTCAGAAAGGATTCTGAGTTAAATTGCTTTTAATGTTCTGACTGTGTTTTGAAGGATTAGATTAGTTTTATGCCTAATAATATATGTTAAAGAGTGGTCACTTAGATTATAGGTTTGTTGGAGGGTGTTAGTAAGTATCCAGTCTAATGTGGTATCCTTGTTATTGTTTTTATTTGTTCTGTAATTAGTTGTGAGAAGCCATGTAGGCTGTTGTTACAAGAATTCCAATTAATATTTAAGTCACCTAAGATATATGTTTCTTGTGGGAGATTAGTGGAGAGCCAACTGAGGATACTTTCAAGAGCATAAATGTTATTTCCTGGGGGAAGATACATAAAATTATGTATATGGCTTTTCTTTTGTTGACTTGAAGTTTAGAGCAAATTATTTCAGCACTATTGATTGTGGGAAGGTTCAGATTTATAGTACTGATTTGAAGCTGGGTTTTATAGTCTAATAATGCCATACCCAGGTGGGGAGATTTCGTTGTTTTTAATGCTAGGTTTTAGCCATGTTTCTGATAGGCAGAGTATGGCAAATTGGTTGACATCTAGCAGGGCATGGACTTGAGAAATTTTGTTGCAAATGTTGAGATGGGCTAGGTAGATTTGTTAGGTAGAGCAGGCCTAGTTGTGTTATTGTTGTAGTTTCCTATGGTCTGGGTATAGTGTGGGCCAGGGTTTGGATGAATATCACCATCCAGTAGTGAGTGGAGGAGTGTTGAGTGCTTAGGTTGTAGAGGTTTCCAAATGTAGTCAAATAACTTTTTTGTTTTTTGGTTATGAAATTTAATGTGGGATAGTCTGTGGTATTTGGCTAGTAGGTAGTTGCTTGTAAAATGAGATTTTAGGAGGTTGTAGAAAAAGGTGTTATAGGTGTAGAGGTGTGTATGGAGGTAATTCATAGGATGTTAGGATATAGGTAGTTGCTAGAGGAGTTATAAGTGAAATGATAATCAGTATTTGAATTAGAGAAGGGTTCACTGTAGTGTGCATTTGTTGAAGAAGGAATTTGAGAGAGAGACTGAGATAATAGTAAGTATATATGAGTTAGAGGATAATTGTTTGATTGGTGTGAAGGGGGAAGGGTGAAGGGTCTGAGGGAGGGAGGAAGGAGCACTAGGGGTGGGTGGGATTTGGGGGGGGGGTAGGGGAGGGAGAGGAGGGAAGGAAAAGCGAGCAGGGCGAGAAGACAAGAGAGCAGAATATAGAGGAAGACAATCAGTGAAGTGGGAGACTCAGCAGGTAAATCTAAAGGTAGGAGAATGTAGACAATATGCAGAGGCTAAAAGCAAGAAAGTCAGGAAGGTAGAGGAGAAGACAATGATAAGGTTGCCTTAGGACAAAGACAGTTAATATATAAGTGAATCCAGGGAAACTGGGAACAGAGTTATGGGGGTAAGGATACAGAAATAGGGTGGAAAATACAGTATAGAAAGTTAATTAAAGTGGTCAGTCAGTATGTGGCAGTGGAGATGTATCCTGCTAGATTTGAGGGTCTAAAGGGGAGTGAGGATGAAGTAGTTTGGGTGAAGGGGATAACTAAAGGAGGTATGGATAATATACAAGAAAGAAGAGAAGGACTGGGGGGGGGGGGGCTGGCTGCTGGCTAGCCTACCTGAGAACCTACTAATGTTTTAACATGTATTTCGTTTGAGTTTATCAGTTTCAGCATTAATGTATAGTGCACATTATATAGTGCACATTAAACCATTTGATATCTCTGACTTGCAACTGTAATGAATTTATTATGTGGAGGTAATGTATACTGGTTGCAATGACCACCGCGGGGCTACGGTTAAACTATTCTCGGTGCTAGAAAGTCTGCTCTTCTAAATTCCGTTAGAACTAGCAGAACTCTTAGTATAGCACTAAAATCTGATTTCCTGTGACTAGCACTTGCTCTAAAACCTGCTGGAAAGCACTAGGAAGCCTTAAACGAATCCAAGCAGTCAACTCTCCTTGCTAATAAGGTGCAATTAATTGCAAGCACTAAACAGCCCATAATTGTAAAGTACCTTGCCAAGGGAAGGGAAAATAGCTCTTGTACTTTACAAAAAGCATCAAACCAGGCATGTCCAAGGGTCAGCTTCCAGTGATTTCTCCTGTCCATCTGGTGAATCTGGGCATACTGGGGCAATGCAGCAATTGCCTCATGTACACTGACAGCCCTCTCCTTCTACCACCAACACCACAACCTGTGAGAGATGCACTTACATAGCCAAACTGGAAGCAAAGCTCTCTCCAACTAAGATTGTGCTAGACATCCAAGAGGAGAAGGTTAACACCTGCCCTACACCTCAAGCAACACATAGCCTCTCAAAACCCTCACCACCAACAACCACACATAGAAACACTAAACCCAGATATGCGGAGGCCCTTAATATTAACCTGCCTAGGAAACAAGGACCTCCGAAGCAGAAACTCAAACAAACACCAATCACAACCAAGGTGACACATAGCTCACAACACCAGTATGCCACCCAACAACAGCCCCTAAGGCAAGACAATGTACCCAACACGTTAGTCATAGGTGACTCTATAGTCAGGCACACCGACGTCCCACTCACCAGGCTGAGCAAGGAAAGAATTACGGTCAGCTGCCTGTCAGGTGCCAGAATCTGCCACATAACACATGCACTCAAGTCACTCCACAACAAGTACAAATGCGACTCTGTCATTGTCCATGTTGGAGTGAATAACTTGAGACCTACCTCCCTGGACTACATGAAAAGAGACATGGAGGAGCTCTCGGATCATGTAGCCCAGGCAGGTATGACCCTAGCCCTGAGTAGCATCCTGCCTTCACCCAGAATGATACCACAATATAAGGACAAAATGATTGGCTTCAACAATTGGCTAAGCTTCTGGTGTCATTCAAAGGGGATCCAGTACCTTTCTTACTGGGATGACATGATCGACAAACCATGATGCTTTGCCAGAGATGGTCTGCACCTGTCGCCCCTGGGATTCAGGTTACTGGCTAAGGCTCTTGCCACCCCTATAGTGTCTTTTTTAGGCAAGGCTCAAAGGACAAAACCACCCCCAAAACTGATACAAGCTTGCAAAAACTGAAGGTTATGCTACTCAATGCTAGAAGTCTTAACCTCAACTTGCACTCTCTCAAGGCACTCCTGAAAATGGAGAACATCGATATCTGTGCAGTAACTGAGACCTGGTTCAAGGTTCCAGGGAACACCCCTGCAATACCAGGCTACAACTCTTACCACACTTTTTGGCCACTAAACCAGGGCTGAAACACTAAAGTTGGAGGAGTGTCCATATTCACCAACGATATCCACACCTCCAGGCTAGTTGCCCAACACAATGCATCTGAAATTATCCAGGTGCAACTAACACCAGGCAAGACTGCAATTCAAATTGCAGCTTGCTACAGATCCCCCACCATGCCCCAAGATTCTCACTACACCTTGCTAAACATAATGGAAAACATTAAGATTCAACCAAACACCCTAATACTGGGTGATTTCAACCACCCTGCCATTAACTGGGAAAACTACTCGTGTACCAATACCTCTGCCCAACGTTTCATGGAATTCATAAACTCCATCGCCCTGGATCAGCTCATCCATTGTCCCACCAGGGGCACAAATATCCTAGACCTGGTCATTACCAACATGGGAAATCATTGCTCCACACCAGTGGTTGCTTCCTCATTGGTTAAGTCTAACCATAAGCTAATCACCTTCGACATCCATATCCCACCCCCACCCCCTAGCAAGGAAACCTCAGTAAAAAACTTCTCCAGGGCCAACTTCATGCTACTCAAGTCAGACGTGCAAATGTCAGGGCACCCATGCAGCCGGGAATGACTGCTGAATCCTACATTAAAGCACTGTACGAGCACTTACACTCGTGCATGAATCGTGCCATCCCAAATAGAACCAAGATGCTCTCCTCCAAAAAAAGGAAGCCAGTCTGGTGGTCCCCTGCCATAAACAAACTATACAACAGAAGGAAGAAACTCTCGCAGTAAAAAGGAAAATCCCAGGCTGCAAAAAACTCCCTTACTAGCCTCAGTAAGAAGCTGAGATCTCTTATAAAATCCTCCAAAGATAGTCAAGAAAATAACATCACCAAAGATTCCAAAGACAACCACAAGGCATTCTACAGCTATGTCAGGAATCTAAATGACAATACTCAAATCTGCTCTGAGCTACACCAGAATGGCACTAGATACAGTGATCCCATGGATATTGCCAATATCCTGCCAGATCGATTCAGTGACAACTTCACCCCCCTCTCACCCCCTAAAGGGCCCATCTCAATACCAAAAGATTGCCAAATTCTGGCAATCATGGCCATACAGGTATAATCCGTACTTTCCTAAGCTAAGAATACAACTTCCATGGGACCAAATAACATGCCGGGGTGTGTATTACATGAACTACAAAATGAACTGGCACCTCACCTAAGTGTCATGTTTAATCATAGCCTCACCTCAGGCTTCATACCCAATGAGTGGCGCACAGCTACAGTCATCCCACTCCACAACGGGGGATCTACCTTGGATCCTGGGAACTATTACCCCATCAGTCTGATAAGTCTGATCTGCAAGGCTATGGAACGTATTGTCATGGAACTTATAAACAAAGACACTGGCAACTTTCAAACACTGGACCCCACCCAGTTTGGGTTCATGAAGGGACGATTGTGTCACCTGAACTTGACTGACTTTTTTGAATCAGTCTCCAGAGCCGTGGATGAGGGTAAGGCATTCCATACAGCCTATCTGGCCCTCACAAAGTCCTTCAACACCATCCCTCACTCTGGAATCATAGATAAACTTACTAAGCTGGTCATTAATCCCTACGTCACTCGATGGGTCGCAAACTGGCTTACTGACAGAACCCTTACTGACAGAACCCACACTGTAAAAGTAGCCGACTCCAAATCCAGCTCCAGACAAGTGACAAGTGGAGTGCCTCAGAGTTCGGTTCAGGGACCGCTCTTGTTTGGCATCTAATTCTCTGAGGTACAAGCCAACACTAAGGGACTCTGGCTAACAAAGTTTGCAGTTGACTGCAAACTGGAAGCCATTATTGAATCCCCAAATGATGTGGATAGTCTACAAAAGGGCCTTACAGAAACAGATGCTTGGTGCCAGAGCCATGGGCTCAAGCTCAATGCCAAGAAGTGTATAGTTATCCCCTTTGGAAAAAATCATGTACCCATAAATTAACACATAGGTGGCAGCACACTAAACACTGAAAGTACAAAAAGAAACCTGGGAACATGGGTGGACAGTGGTCTCACCTTTGATAACCATGTCGCCACAACAATTAGGAAATCCTTCTATGTGGCACACCTCATCACCAAGGGCTTTTCATCCAGAAAAAAAGAGGTCATTGTCCCACTGTACTCATCCCTCATTAGACCTGTCATTGAGTACAATGCCCTGTTTGATATGTACCTCACTAGACATCTGCAGCAACTGGAAATGCCACAGAAGTACCTCACTAAAAGAACCACAGGTCTAAAGCAGATGCCCTATGCTGACCAACTAAAAAAACTCCAGCTATACTCTGTTGCATATTGTCTACTCAGAGGCGATCTCTGCTTAAAATACAAGGCCATGTCAAACCCAGAGCTGTTGGAAATGCTACACTTAAGAAATCCCAATCCCTCAGAGCCACATGCTCCAGGGACCTAAACTTTGTCATCAGAATGAACAAGACATTCTGGAGAGATAGGTTCCTGACCCAGAGACTGCACATACTCTGGAATAGACTGCCCATACATGTCAAGCAGAACGTCTTCTTGGCCCTCTTCAAAAGGAACCTTGACGATTGGATGGGTGATAGGAAATTTACTCTGGGGATCACATCAATAGCTCTGCTAGACAGGGGTCCAGGGAAGTAATATTTTGATATAAAAACAGGGAACTATTATGGCTAGGCTTGTATAGGCCCTACGGCCAATAGCCTAGTACCAACCTATGAACCTTTGACTGTACAAGAAAAAAGCACTCTTTGACTAAGGTCACTACAATGAGAAATTCCTCTTTGCACAAATGGAGTTGGTTATATTAAGGGGTACAGGGCAAACTTTCCTACATAGGGATCTGATGTGCGATGGGTCTTTCTCCTTCACATGAACAAAAGGTCTGAATTTCACTTTAAAATGATTTTTTAATTCGGGTAGAATTCCCAATCCTGTCATTCTGGATCATTTATTTATTTGTATTAAATAATTTTACTGAGCTAATACACTGATGAAGAATAGCCATTTGCAGGCTCAGCCAGGGGGAATGAGCATTCACAAAAGAATAAGAAAATACAAAAAGAAAGCATCCTGGTAAACAGTACAAAACATAAAAGTTCTGCATAAAAATACAAGTGCAACACGTAGAAAATGCAAAGAGAAAGAATCCTGGTAAACAATCCAAAATATAAAAGTTCTGCATAAAAATAACAAATGCAACATATGGAAGGCACAATAAGAGAACCACAACAGTATATTAGTGGAATTGCTAAAAATCAGACAGTACGTAAGCAAATAAGCAACAGAGAATATACATAGTATATATGTATGTACAGAAGTGAAGAGTGAGAAACCAGAAACAAATGGACAGAGCTTTTCTTCCGTAGCTGCTTCTGTAAATGGGTACTTGCTAAGTGGTATATACATGTACTCCTCCATCTTCTCAGCTTTACAAGATTTAATATTAAAGTCTTCTACAACTGTCTGAATAATGTGAGTTTTCTACTCTAGTGTCCATAAATACAGAACCAAAATCACTGCAGCCTATCTGATGTAATCGTGGTATTAGACTCCTATGGCTTTGCTTTAATTAGAGGACATTTCGGTTTTACTTAGTGGTTTATCAACTGCTGTATCTCAACATAACAAAAGTCTTGACTTTTCTTGCCTCCTTGACAGTGTGGCAAATTTATTTGGGGAAGTCTAAGGTTTTTTGAACTTTCTAACAAATTATTTACACTTTGCCTCTACAAGTGAAGACAAGACTTTATCTGTTTCAAACAAGTTCAACACCAAATCTAAAAGTGAAGAGCTGTAGAACTGCAATAAGGTATATTAAGTCTTTGGACAATGGAAACTGCATCAGGCAGTAGTCCAACTGGCCATGGGTTCAGTAACCTAAAGTTGTACTCTGTCCAGAAATTTCCCTGTTTAGATTAACCACTTCAAAGCCTGTGACTGAAGCAGTGAAGCTGAGTGAGAATCTACTGTTTATACAGGAAAATATTTTATACCAGGGAGCAGACAACAGCAGGCCACATCTCCATGGTAACTTCCTGAATTCTACAGGAAGAAAACATCTTATCAGAAGCATTTTAGTCATCAGCCATATCCAGCCATGAATCTTTAAATTAATCTGATTTAGGAACTGTCTCTGGCTATTAGGACCAATACGTGGTAAATTTCTATCATGATCAGAAGAAAAAAAGTCCCAACCATGTTTCTACTGTGTCTCTCAGAATTTTGCAGAATGATAGGTGAATATGTTCTCCTATGAATGAACAGGCTGTTCTCCAGACGTTTCTTCGACTGAGTGATTGAACTTTGGGACTGCATCTCATCCATCATATGATTTTTGGAGAGATCTCTCCAGCCCTCACCTTGGGGTCAGAACATGGAGTGATACTGAAAACTGATAGCCAACCTTCACGTTTACCATTAGGGACAGCGATGGTTGGTGATTTATCTTCACCAAACATATGGGGTCCAGCTCTGGTACCCAAGAGTTTTCTCACTCCACCTCCCTTGTACAACAAACCTACATTCTCTCTTCAGGGTAGTTCCAATAAGGAGCAAGCATATTTCAAAGAAAATGCACTTCTGGAGACTTTAGATTTGATGTTCCCCTGCACCTGACTGGTAAATGTCAGTCATCCCTACACCAACAGCCCTACTGAATGGTTCAATGAGTGACACTCCTTTCATCAGCCCCTTTCCCAATTTCACCCTCTATGACATAGTTAGCAGTCAAGAAATCATTAAGCTTCCACGGACACAGACTGCAGTCAGAGATGCTGTGTGAAGGACTAAGACAGAGCAAACTAATGGTTATGATCTAACTACCCAAGGCTTGGGAGGTGCAAACCCTTCTTCTCTCACACTATCAGATGTGGGAACTTTCCTGTAACAACTGCAAGGAAGGCTCAACAGTGCAAATAAAGTGAAGGAGAGTGAAACAAGAGTTCTTCCCATTAAAAACACAGCACAGTTCTCACAAATGTAGTAATGACATTACATGTCAGGTGCAGAGAGAGAAATAAATGGCAGACCTGCAGGTAAGGGCATACTATAGGAGACACCGTGAAATTGGAGCTTAGGATTCCCCTAGCCTTATCCCCTGCACTGTTAAATGAATGACTTGTTTCCATCTACAGTTTGCACTATAAAGTTAAGTATGTCAGGATGGGTTGCTAACTGGCTCACTGACAGAACCCACACTGTAAAAGCTGCAGACTCCAAATCTGACTTCAAACCAGTGACAAGTGGAGTACCACAGGGTTCAGTCCTGAGGCCTCTCCTGCTTGGTATCTACTTCTCTGAGGTACAGGCTAACACAGAAGGCCTTTGGCTAATGACGTTCACAGATGACTGCAAACTAGGAACCATATACGACTCTCCAAATGATGTGGGCATCCTACAGAAGGACCTCACTGACACAGATGCCTGGTGTCAGAGCCATGGCCTCAAGCTCAATGCCAAAAAGTGCACTGTCATTCCCTTTGGTAAAAACTCTGTACCCATCAACTACTACATAGGCGGCAGTCTACTTAATGCTGAATGCGTGATGCGAGACCTTGGGACCTAGGTGGACAGTAGTCTTTCCTTTGATAATCACATTGCCACAGTAGTCAGGAAATCCTTCTATGTGGCACACCTCATCACAAAAGGGTTCTCATCCAGGAAAAAAGAGGTCATTGTTCCCCACTACTCGACACTCATTAGACCCATTATAGAGTACAACGCCCCTTTTGGAATGTACCTCACAAGACATCTGCAGCAGCTGGAAAGGCCACAGAAGTACCTCACAAAGAGGATTACTGGCCTCAAACAGATGCCCTACACTGACCATCTCAGAAAACTCCATCTTTACCCCATAGCATATCTCCTACTCAGTAGTGATCTCTGCCTAACATATAAAGGTATGTCAAACCCAGAGCTGTTCGACGTGCTACACCTTAAGAAATCCCAATCCCTGCATGCTCTAAGGACCTAAACCTTGTCACCACAATAAACAGGACATGCTGGAGGGATAGATTCCTGTCCCAGAGACTTCCCATACTCTAGAACAAGCTACCCATCTATGTCAAGCAGAGTTCCTCATTAGCACTCTTCAAGAAAAATCTTGATGAGTGGATGGGAAATAGGAAATACACCCCGGGGATCACTTCTGTGGCTCTGCTCAACAGGGGCAAAGGAAAATAACTTTCTTGGGTGGCATAAGCCTGGGAACCTTGTTGGCTAGGCTTACTTAGGTCCTTGGGCCGATAGCCTAGTACCCACCTATGAATCTATGTCCATCACCGTGAATAGAAACAGGTATTTTATTCTACTAATTACCCTGTTGTCCTCCAACCATCTTCCACCTCTTCACAACTAAATATTTCTTTCTAGAAAAGATGAAACTAACCTGCAATGTGTTTATAACTAAAATATCAGAATGTTTCGTACACCTCCACACCCTCTCTCTTTCCATGGATTCTTGAAAGTAATAAGTAGTGATAACATTTGGTTTCTCCTGGTGTCTATCATCACTGTGGCCTCTACATAATCGCTGAACTGCATTAATCATCTCTTATGACAATGCAGCCTCTAGAATACAGAAAGAGTGCAAACCGAAGCCTTGATAGTGACAGAAGCATTTCAACAGCATTTGTTTATTTCCGATTTCGCTTACATAAGTAACTGAAATAACCTGATAGATTTCTAGGGTGTTTAAGGTCACTGTCATTGAACACTGTTTCTGAAAAGGATGATGCACAACACCACTCTGCCTCCCTTAACTTTGTTTCTTCACAATGTCCTGAATATAACCCAGGTGGCTGTGCCTCCCTCTGTGGGAATAACAAACAGTTTTGACACTGGAAGGCTTCTTCATCCTCCTGAAAAGCCTCCACAACCTGAAGCTCTGTCCTTCCAGAGAGACCTCCCAATGAAGCACTAATTACTTATCTAGAAGAAGTGGTCCTGCTCTCCTACAGTCTCCATGTCCACTCTCAGATGGGTTTCTTTGGTAATATTTTAAAATTGTCATTTTTGGACACTGGATATATATCAGTGTGTACCATAAATTCATACAGATAATTGCACATATGGAAGTCTGATTTTCCCCATAGAAACACACTAATGCTTGACTATAAATTCAAGGCAAGTTAAGCAGGTCACCAAGTCCCACAGAGGGCATAAAGAGAATCTATTTGTTATGTTTAGGACTGCCACATCTGTCTCTGAGACCAAGATGTTGCCTATAAATACCCTAATATTTAAGTAGGTGTTATTGTCAACATCTATCTATTTAGAGCTCTGTACACCTGGACTCATTTACAATGTGAAGCACAGCTTACCTCTGATGTTATACACACGCAGATTTTCTTCTGAAAGCCAGGGTATTGTCTGACATGTAACGGTATCTAGCAACATGCATCTGCACAGAATTTAGCTAATCTCGCCTGCTAGTGTCTCAGAATTCATGGTCATTGCTTGGACTTGGACCTCTTTACAGCATTGGTATCCTGATGAAATTGTTCACCTTTTTCACAACATCCAAATGCGTGTATCATGACATAATGTTTGTCCATGCGTTTATGTCTGCGCTGAATTTATTTATTACTGTATCGTACTTTTCTTCTCGGATGAGCCTGAAAATGGACCAGCTGGATTGTCAGACTACCCAGGTAGCAAATTAAATTGTCAGTGTGACTCAGCAGGTAGTACACATGCCTTGGATGCTAGAAGATCGGTGCTTTCTGTTCTAATCTCACACTATGTACTTGGATTAATTTTTCAATACTGATATTGCACACTGTGCTATCCTTTGGATGACATATTAAACTGAGGTCCCATCTGCTCGAGTTGGTGGTAGCTGAGATGGTTGCAAAAGATTCAATGGCATTTATCGAAAAGTGTAGGGGAAGTTTATGCCATGTAATATGTTTATTTTTCTGCTATGCTGTATTTCAAAGTTTTAATGTAGCCACCTCTACTCTGTTTGGTAAGTTCCATGGAACTTTAAAATCACCTAAGCTATAACCAACTCAGGCAGATATGACCTCACTTTAACATCTCATCTGAAAGATGGCACCACATAATTGCTTCACCTCCTTAATGCTAAATTGCAGTGTCAGTAGCACAACATGAATCCAAGCATGCGGTGTGAGGATAGAACCTACAACCATCTCATCTTCCCAGTCTCACTTAAACTGCTGTACAAAGGTTATGGAAAAAAATTTCACTCAGTTTTAATCATCTTTATTTGTTTGAAAAAGTATTCCATCATTTTTTAAAACAGGAACAGAGCCATTCAGTCCAATTTCTAGCCTAGTTTGCATTTTCTCTGTAATCCACATATAGATGATTTCATACTAACGTTAGCGTAAATGTATTTATTAATTATATTTTGTTGATGAGGTGAATGACCCACTGAACCAGAGCATTTGTTCAACAGTAACCCAAGAAGTCAATGCCTCCCAAGTTACAAAGCAAGCAGGTAACACAAGCCATTCGGTACAAACTACAACTGATTCCAAGAGAATATGGATGGCAGTTTGAATTTGGCTTAAACGGATGTACACAATTCATCTAAGGAATATTTGCCTGATTTGGGGCATGTACACAAACTATTTCCATTAGAAAAGCGGAAGAAGCACAGAGTCTTGAAGGATTAGATACAGGGATTTACTTATTCTGTTAAAAATGATAATATTTAATTCTTTGAACTGTTGCTCACAGATTATATTATGTAACATTACAGTAACTTATTATCTGGATGTGATAGATATGAAAATACACTTATATACATGTGACACACAGATATGCAATCACAGTCACTACTGAATATGGAATGCGTAAGAAAAGAAGGGAGTCAGAAACAGTGATGTAGCGAGGGTAGAATTACCAGGGCAGAGTGTTAGGGGGGCATGGTTGGCTGATCCGAGTCACTCTTAGTGGCTTCTAAATACCAGCACTGCATTTGTGGCAAAGGTTTAGCACTCCATGTGTGCAGCAGACCTACAGTTTAAAGGAAGGAAAAAGCTATTTCTTTTTTTTTTTTTTTTTTTTAGAGGAGCACCAGATCGGAAGATGGCATGGGTCTAAATAAAGCTAGCAATGCTTCTAGTCAGATGGTAAAAGAAAAGTCAAATATATGGCATATTAGGACTTCCAAGATGGATGCACATTGAGTAACAGCTTAATTTCAGCTCTCCCAGTGTGAAGACAGAAACTCAGAAGCGAACGCCAGTGAACTCATATTTTTGGGTAAATTTAAATAACTGGCCACGTAAGTGCACTACCTGGATTCCAGCAAAAAAGAAATTCAAAGGACCTGAAAGAAAATCAATCACAAAAGGTGAGGAAAAACAGTGACTGGAAAGAATCCTGCAGCTGTTCAGAAAAACCTAGTGCAAGCTCCAGCTTTAGTGCATGACCTTCAGTAACCTAGAAGAAAAAAATAAGTAAAATGTACTGAGAGCTGATAAAAATAATTCAAATAACAAAAGTCTGAAAAAAATGGAAGAAGCTTTAAGTAGATACTCAGATGACATTATAAAACTGCAAAAAGCAGAGGTCGAAATGAAGAAAAGGCTGGCTGATTATGAGACTGTTCAGGAAGAGATGTTTAAAAATAGAGGGCATAGCACACAGGGAAAACTTGAGATTATATTAATGTTATGAAAGCACAAATAAGCAACTGGACTGGTATTCCACAGCAGGAGTTGTTAATTTAATGAGCACATTGTGCATAGGTTCATAGGTTCATAGGTTCATAGGTTCATAGGTTCATAGGTAGGTACTAGGCTATCTGCCCGAAGGCATTTATAAGCCTAGCCAGAATGTGTTGGGTTTCGCCACTCCCTTAGATTAGTTCCCTGTGCTTCTGTCCAGCAGGGCCACTGAAGTGACCCCCGGGATAAACTTTCTGTTTCCTATCCACTCGTCAAGGTTTCTTTTGAAGAGTGTTAGTGAGGAGCTCTGCCTAATGTAGATTGGAGTCTTGTTCCAAAGCATGGGAAGTCTCTGGGACAGGAATCTATCCCTCCAGCACGTCCTATTTATTGTTGTGGTGAGGTTTAGATCCCTAGAACATGTGGCTCGAGGGGATATGGTTTTCTTTAGGAGGAGCATTTCCATCAATTCTGGGTTGGACATGGCCTTGTATGTCAGGCAGAGATCACCTCTGAGTAGGCGGTATGCAACCGAGTACAGCTGGAGTTTCTTCAGTCGAGCTGAATAGGGCATCTGTTTGAGGCAAGTGATCCTCTTGGTGAGGTACTTTTGTGGTCTTTCCAGCTGTTGCAGGTGTCTTGTAAGGTACATCCCAAATGGGGCATTGTACTCTATGATGGGTCTGATGAGTGATGAGTAGAGGGGCACAATGACCTCTTTTGGTCTGGATGCAAACCTTTTTGTGATTAGGTGGGCCACGTAGAAGGATTTTCTAACCACTTTGGCAATGTGATTATCAAAGGAGAGATTACTATCTATTTGGGTCCCAGGTCCCTTATTATGTCTTCCGTATTTAGGAAACTACCACCTATGTGGTAGCTTGTGGGTACTTTGTTTTTTCCAAAAGGGATGACTATGCACTTTTTGGCATTTGGCTTGAGGCCATGATTTTGACACCAGGTATCCGTCTCTTTGAGACCCTTTTGGAGGATGTCTGTGTCAGTTAGAAAGTCAATTATAGCCCTTAGTTTGCAGTCGTCTGTGAACTTGGTCAGCCATAGTCCTCCTGTGCTTGCCTGTACCTCTGAGAAGTATATGCTGAACAGGAGGGGTCCTAGGACTGAGCCCTGGGGAATGCCACTTATAACCGGTTTAGAGTTGGACCTAGCTCCCGTAACTCTCACCATGTGGGTTCTGTCCATGAGCCAAATGGCAACCCATCTTGTGACACAGGGGTTTATGTTCAGGCTGGTGAGCTTGTCTATAATACCAGAATGGGGAATGGTGTCGAAGGCCTTTGCGAGGTCTAGGTAGGCTGTGTGTACCACCTTTCCCTCATGTATAGCCTTGGTAACTGTCTCAAAGAAGTCCACCAGGTTTAGGAGGCATGATCTGCCCTTAACAAAGTCGAACTGGGTAGGGTCCAGTGTTTGGAGGCTCCCAATGTCTCTGTTAATGAGTTCCATGATGAATAGCTTTGCAGACCAAGCAAGTCAGGCTTATAGGGAGATAGTTCCCGGGGTCTGTTGTGGCTCCACCTTTGTGGAGCAGAATAACTGTTGCTGTGTGCCACTCTATGGGTATGTAGCCTGTGGAGAGGCTGAGTTTGAACAGTGTGTTTAGGTGAGGGGTTAGTTTGTCTTTGAGCTCGTGTAGGATGCAGCCTAGGACACTGTCTGGTCCCATTGATGCTGTGTTTTTGGCTTTGGAGAGGGCTGTTTTAACCTGAGTGTCTGTGATTTCAGGGGCTCTACATTCTTCTGGCATGGTTATGGGCCCTTTTGGGGGTGAGAGGGGGGTGACATTTGCACTGAACCTGTCTGCCAGGATGTTGGCGATATCAGTCGGTTCAGTGTATTTTGTGCCATTCTGCACTAACTCCGAGCAGATCTATGCATTGCCACTTAGATTCTTGACATAGCTAAAGAATGCCTTGTGGTTATCTTTGGAGTCCTTGGCTATTTTTCTTTCAAAGCTAGCCCTGGATGATTTTATGAGGGATTGTAGTTTCTTGCTGATACTGATCAAGGAGGTCTTCTCTTCTTGAGATTTTACTCTTTTCTGTACTAGTTTCCTCCTTCTATTGTATAGCTTGTGGCAGGGGTCCACCAAACTGGTTTCCTTTTCTTGGAGGAGTGAGTCTTGGTTTTCCTTGGGATAGCATGATCCATGCATTCTTGCAGGTGCCCGTAGAATGCATTAGTAAAGGATTTTGCAGCTTGGACAGTGTTATCCTTTAGCATGGGGGCTTTGAAATTTTCCACCTTGGTCTTAAGTAACGTGAAGTTTGCTTTTGAAAAGTTTTTCACTGTGGTTTCCTTGACCGGGCATGGGGACGGAATGTGGATATCCAGAGTGATTAGTTTACAGACAGATCTAACCAGCAAGGGATTGAACTCTGGTGTGGAACACCGGATGCCCATGTTGGTGATGACCAGGTCCAATATGTTGTCACCTCTGGTGGGAGTGTTGACCAGTTGATCCAGGGCATTTGAGTTTATAAATTCTAGGAAATGTTGGGCAAGGGAGTTAGTACTTGAGTAATTCTGCCAGTTAATGTTTGGGTAATTGAAATCACCCAATATTAGGGTGTTTGGTGGGACCATTATGTTTCCCAGTGTTTCCAGAAATGTGGAATGGGGGTCCTGAGACATGGTGGGTGATCTGTAGCAAACTACAATTTGAATTGCAGTTTTGCCCATTGTTAGTTGCAAGTAGATGATCTCTAAAGCATTCTGTTGTGCCACTAACCTGGAGGTGTGGGTATCCTTGATGAATATGGATATGCCCCTGTCTTTTGTATTTCGGTCTGGGTTCTGCGGCCAAAATGTATGGTATGAGTTGTAGCCTGGTAGTGCTGGGGTGCTCTCTGGAGCCTTAAACCAGGTTTCTGTTACTGCACATATATGGAGTTTCTCCATACTGAGGAGTGCCTCGAGTGCATGCATTTGAGGTTCAGACTTCTGGCACTGAGTAGCATTACCCTCAGTTTTTTGTTACTTGTGCCATTTACGGCGGTGGGTTTGTCTTTTGAGCCTTGCCTAAAAAAGGCAGTATGGGGGTAGCAAGAGCCTTGGCCAGTATTCAAAAGCCTAAGGGTGACAGGTGCAAGCCACCTCTAGCAAAACAGCCTGGCTTGTCGAGCATGTCATCCCAGGTGGACAGACACTGGATCCCCTTTGAATAACACCAGAAACTTAGCCAATTGTTGAAATTGATATTTTTTTCTTTATGCCATGGTATCATTCTTGGCGAGGGCAGGATGCTACTCAGGGTCACGGTCATACCAGCCTGGGCTACATGATCAGAGAACTCTTCTATGTCTCTTTTCATGTAGTCCAGGGAGGTATAGCTCAGGTCATTCACACCAACATGGACAATGACAGAGTCATATCTGTACTTGTTCTGGGGTGACCTGAGTGCTTGTGTTATGTGACGGATCCTGGCACCCAACAGCCAGCTAACAGTAACCTTCTCCTTGTTCAGCTTAGTGAGTGGGACATCAGTATGCCTGACTACAGAGTTACCTATTACTAGTGTATTGGGTATGTTATTTTCCCTTAAGGGCTGTGATTGCGCGGCACACCTGTTTTGTGAAGTATGTATTTCATGGTTTGTGTTGGGGGTGGAGGTTGGGTGCTATGCTGCAAACCCACACATGAGAAAGCAACCTAGGCCTTTAATAGTAAAGGAGCAATTCTACCAGCAGAAGGAGTTCATTCTGACAAAACTGTGGCAGAATGACAAAGTACTAAAAGTGGGAGACAGTACAGTGTTCATGGAAAATGATTACTCACTGTACACCAGGCAGAAAAGGAGCAAATTTATTTCACTTATCAGGAAATGTCGAGAAACAGGCATGAGATTCAAACTGCTGTACCCAGCTATCTTCAGAATTTTGTTCCTACAGGGACAAAATCATTTTTTTATGCAGAATATGCTAAGGAGGAAATACAAAAGTATGTCCAACAAAACGTGAGCTGTGAAACAGAAGGAGATTCTGCTTCTTGTCCTTCTGATAATAAAGACCACAGAGAGACTTTGCCAGTGAAACATTTTCTGGTGTTTCAATGGAAAATGCTTGACAGAGAAAGAGATAAAAACATACAAGAGTTGACTAGAAGAACTGACAGTATGCTGGAAAAGAAGCAGAAACTGGATTTGGGAGCTGGAGATAAACAGGAATAAAACCACCAACTCGGGAACTGACAACTAAATGTGGGGTTAACATTAATTATATTTGTGAAACATGACAGAACAAGAAAACCTGGAAATATTGGACTTTTTGACTTTGCTAATCTTGTAGAGGACTCTAAAGCATATGCCCTACTAGGAACAATTAGGAGAGAAGAAGTGGAAAGAAAAAGAGTTAACTGTAAGTAAAACACAATTTTGTTCTTAATAGTAATATTTTTATAGTGCATGATATCTGCATGCTATAAAGTTTTCACAGTTATTTTCAAGTGTAATGGGGATACTAAAGTACACAGTTATCCATGTTTTTCCTTATTTTCTCTTTCTCCTTGTTCAGTTTTAAGAAACATAGGCACTGCAATGTAAAAAAAGAAGAAAAGTCTGGTCAAAAGAGTGTGAAACAAGAAGAACTGATGTGTTTTTTCTCATTACTGCATAGGCGAATTACTGGATTATGGCCTTTGGCTTAATCTAGTAACAAGTTTTAAGAGAAAGTAAATAAATAAAAAAGAACATTGAATATAATAAAGCTTTCCTATAGCAAATAAATAAATAAAGTGCTTGCAGAAGCAACTCTGTATCTTGTTCTCATGTCGCCATGGTGACAGTCTGTTAAAGAGTATTAAAAACAGAACACTTCTTTTCTTCAGTGGCTATGAGATAATGTTTCTGAAAGCATTCAAGTGTGTCCCCATTCTGGAACAGCAAAAAAATATAAGACAAAACTAGACAGCACTTAGTAGAAGCACATGCTGTACCATGCGTCTTATCTTGGATAACTTTCCTTTTAGATTAATCCAAGTCTGTGAGTCAGCCATCAGTTTGGGACAACTGTTCCTATTAGGAGGGTAAAACTTCAATATTTGAATATATAGTTCTGTGTGTTAGCATTAATTTTTGGGATGTATTTGTTCTTTTGTTTGAGGACTTTCAATAAAACAAAAACTATTGTAAGATGTGACATAGGCTCAAATGGACATGACAAGAAACAACTGTATAAAAGGTCAAGCTGCCAAACATTAGTGCATGCATGTAACACAAAAGCTGGAACTAGATACTTAATATAAAAGCTGTTAGAAATAAAAGGTGGGAATAATAACTTTTTAATATAATGACTTTTTCTATATTATCTTTAAGTGTGAATGCTGTTATAGATATACACAAAAAAAGAAAGAGTAGCGAACTATATTAAAACATGTAGAGTGCAAATAGCTATGCTACAGTAGACACATCTGAAAAGAAGTGAGTTTGATAAAGAAAGGTTTTCAGGATGGTTATTTAGTGAAATACCTGGGACAAAGGAAAGGGGGAGTACCTATATTAATTGCAAGGGGAGCTTCGATACTGATAGAAGAGGATAAAAAAGATAATAATGGTAGATTTCTAGTACTAAGGGGCTATGGCAAAGGAGGAGGATTATACTGGCATGTATTTATATTCTACTAAAAATTGCTGTAATTGCTTAAAAAATTTTGAGAGAAATAATTAATTTTCAGCAGGGAATATTACTTATAGGTGGGGACAAAATTTGATTTGCAGCAATGAAGATGTGTCTGCGGGGCCCAGATGGGTAAATATAACAAAGAAGGGTAGATCTTTGAAGAAATTTATAAAAATATTTGGCTTTGAAGAAATTTATAAAAATATTTGGCATGGAATATGTGAATTCAGTAGTAGGAGTTTGGAGTGAATTCACATATTATTCCTCAAGATACAAAAACTGTGGTAGGCTAGACAGAACTTACATTTCACAGGAGCACGTGCATTTAATTGAAAGTTTTGATATGCATCCAATAAATATTTCAGCTCACGTGCCAGTAATAACTAAAATAAAAATGCAGGGTAATGAAATGAAAATGCAACACTAGTGCTTTTTCACCTATCTGTTGAAAAGGGAGGATTTTAAGGAATGGGTAGTGGAAATCATTCGGGGGTTATTAGAGAAGACGGAATTTTCTTCTGAAAATATAGCTAAGGAGTGGGATAAAATTAAAGTGGAGTTTAAAAATAGTGTGGGAATAAAAGAAAGAGGGATATGCTTAAGAAGCAACAAGATTTATTTAGTGTGAGTGACAAATGTTAAAGTATTGCAGAATAAGGTGGATCTCAAAGAACAAGAGAAGGAGCAACTGCAGAATGCTAAACAGATAAGGGATTATCTCGATAATATGCAAAAGTTCAGAAAGATTGCTGTTAAGCAACTGTTTTTAATAATTATGCGACAGCAGAAAAACTTTAAGCACAACGACTCGGGCAACAGAAAGTAAAAAGGGTTGTCACCAAGCTTAGGGAGCCTATAATAAGGAAGATAACAAGTGATCCTGCAGAAGTACTAGAAATATTTTGAAAATTTTATGAAAGTCTGCATAAAGCAGAGAAATATGGAGATCAAGAAAAGGTAAAAATTGAAATGTTTATGTAAGAATTAAATAAGCCAAAGTTAGAGGGAGATGAAGCTCAATTACTAGCAGGATAACAGGAGACCAGATAAAAATGGTGATGTAATGAGGCTCAATTACTAGCAGGATAACAGGAGACGAGATAAAAATGGTGATGTAATGAGGCTCAATTACTAGCAGGATAACAGGAGACGAGATAAAAATGGTGATGTAATGAGGCTCAATTACTAGCAGGATAACAGGAGACGAGATAAAAAGGTGATGTAATGAGGCTCAATTACTAGCAGGATAACAGGAGATGAGATAAAAAAGTGATGTAATGAGGCTCAATTACTAGCAGGATAACAGGAGACGAGATAAAAATGGTGATGTAATGAGGCTCAATTACTAGCAGGATAACAGGAGACGAGATAAAAAGGTGAGGTATAACCAATCAACCAGAAAGTCCCCAGCAATAGATGGTTTTCTTGTGAAGTTTGGAAGCTAGGTGGTAAAAAACTGATAAAGATCTTTTTCTTTAACAGTATTTTAAGAACAGGAGAAGCACCAGCATCCTGGAAGAAAGTGGCTGTAGCTGTAATACCTAAAGAGGGGAAAGATCCATGAAATCCAGCTTCATAAAGGGCCATTTCAATCCTAAACCAGGATTATAAAGTCTTTATGCCATCTTGTCTTTCGGCTTTTCCCAGTTAGGGGTCGCCACAGCGGAACTCTAGTCCACTAATAATTGGCAGTTGATTTTTACGGTGCGGAGTCGCCAGCCTGACGCCCAACCTTCAAAGAAGGCACACCCATTCATGCTTGCACCTACCTGCATGTCTTTAAATGTCACTTGACCGTGGGGAGGACATGCAGACTCCACACAGAAGGCGCTCCAGCCAAGAATCGAATGGGAGAACGTCTTGCTGTGAGGCGACAACACTAAAGTTTTTATGCCTATAATGGCTAAAAGAATGGCAACGGTGATGCCAAAAGTGATAAATTTGGATCAAAGTTTTGTGGAGGAGAGGTAAACATCTGACAACATTAACAGAACATTGATGACCCAGAGGGAAGCTGAATACAAGAAAATACCACTGTTGTCGTTGGGTCCTGATGCAGAGAAAGCATTTGACAGAGTAAGCTGCGAGTTTACGAGATTTTTTTGAGCTACAATACAGAATTGGAATTGCCTAGATATAGTAAGACCTTGGTGAGTCTAATTATGCTGGCTGCCAAAAAGGCAATTAATAGAAAATGGAAATCAAAGTCTAAACCAGCTTTACTAGAAGTAGTGAATATAGTAACAAAGATAAAGCAACTGGAACTGGGATTTTTAGAAAAGGGTAGGGGCATATTACATAGAAAAAATGGGACTTGTGAGAACAATACATGCAGAGGAGGAACAAGGTTTAAAAGAAGGCAGGATTTGAATGAGCTATGTAGTGTTTGACTGACAATGACTGGATAGATTGTAAGTGATGTATAATGCTTGTAACTAAAATTATGCCAGTATGGTTTGTTTTAATTTATATAAATGCATGACTGCCCATGTCATACATGATAATTTAATAAAGATGTTTCTTGTTTAAAAAAATGTATAGCATATTAGACCCAATGGAGAGAAGTACGAAACCCCAAAGAAAGACCACGTAATGGAAGGTAAGATATTAACACCAAAAACAGAACAGAGCGTTGATGCAATGATAACAAGTGGCTAATGATGGGTAGTCAATGTCTGATGGCAATAAAGAAAATGTGAGGATCCTGTGATACATTGAGTCAAGTATTTCCAGTATAAAAATGGAGGCTAGTCTTCCTCTCTGCAGCCACCACAAGGCCCAACCTCTGCACGGACAGAATGTAGGCCGTACAAAGAATTTTAACATGAATGTTTAAAGATATAATAGGGAAGCCATAAGAAGATGTACTAATGGAACCTAATATGTATATTCTAGAAATAAAAGAGAGACATGGGACATGACAAACATTTAAATACATCAAATCAATTTGTAAGGTCTGGGACGGCAGCAAGTTTCACTGGAAGAAGTGCAAAATAAGAATAACTTGGGATGGGGGCTGTTGGTCACATTCTGTAGACACAGAAAGGATGTCCTTACAGAGAGGACTGCTTTTATACTGAATGGCCTTCCTGAGACAGTTCAGGAATCAGTAATAGTGGCACATTTCTGTAATTCATACACTTGACATACAGTACTTGCAATGGGGTCTGAGGATAAGTAGGATACTGTTTAAAATTAGCTGCTACTCAGAAGAGGTGTCCTAAGTGGTACATATCTGCAAAATGATTCTGAGCTTGTCTGTCCAATCTGGGAGGTTATTCATGTAGGTCCTTTCTTAATAAGTGATGTGAGAACAGGTAAAGAAATAAACAGTGGCCTACAAGAAGCAGGTCAGGAGGTTAAGTGGTGGGTGGGGTAGTGAGGGTTATCAGAGGGATAAGGAAAGCAAAGCAACAAAAGGCAAGGAGAAGAGTGTATGTGCTGGAGGAGGTGACTGAATATGTAGGTTGCTGGGGTGGAAGTCTGTATAGGTGGTGACAGGACACATAGGAATGCAGGTGACAGTAACTGTTGGAATCGGATTCGGTGCCAGGAGGAAGGGGGGAAGGAGAGGAACACCTCACTATAGGGCATATGTCTAATAATAGCCTGTAGAACAGATTGCAGGACCCACGTGCTGTCTAATAATAGCCTGTAGAACAGATTGCAGGACCCACTTGCTGTCTAATAATAGCCTGTAGAACAGATTGCAGGACCCACGTGCTAAACAGAATAAAGTGACAGAAGACTGTTAAGTGCTTACAATGAATGTAATAAAGTAGGAGATGATGTCAGATGAGAAGTGTGAGATTTTAAACAGACAGCAGCCAATGACTCATGAGGAAGTTAGTTTAATAAGTAAGAGAGGAAGCTGAAGCAGTGGTGTGTACGATACCTAAATTACATGCTTCAAAAGTGGAGGAAGGTGCATTCAGTGGCAATAAAGTGTCGACACACAGATGTGCAATACTAAAATGTTCAGTAAAAAACAAAATGTTGCATTGACTACAGTCCTTCCTTAGCAAAAAGCATTTAGAATGAGAGATCAACTAAATTACAGAATTTAAAATACAAATGCCTCTCGCCATCCTGCAAAGTTTTGGGATTTCTGCATGCAATGCAAGTGACAAAGTTTATAACACATTTGTGTCATCAACAATGTCTCACAACAGTCGTCTGGAAGAAAATTGTGGAGAAAAACTGAGATTTTCAGGGTCTGGGATTCAATTCTGACTTTCAGTTACAGACTCTGTGGAGTTTCGTGTAATTCTGCCACTAACCTTTCTTCCGTCCACCTTTAAAAGAATGCTGATTGACTGTATACACTAAGGTGTGCACTGTATTTTCTCCAGCACTCATACTTATAACATAGCTGTAACAAAAAAAGTTTAAAAGAATCAGTTCACTTACATGGTTAAATTAATAAAATAAATAAATAAATGAACTGTAAAAAGAAAAACCTTGCGTTAGCTCCAAATTTCCAATATTTCAGAAGATGGGAAATGTCTGCATCATGATGCGCCATGTCTCTGTATAACAGAGGAAGAATTGGTGGGGCTAAGAAAGGAAGATGATGTTTCAGGCCTTCGTATATGATACTCCATGAATTTCCCTCTGAACCAGGCCATGATAGTTATTTGCAAAAGATATGGTGACACCATTAGAAAGCACAGGCCAGAATACTAACACCAGATATCACCTGTTCCTACCACCACCATCCCAACCCCCAGAACCAGAGGTATGTGGGCTGGGAATACAACAGTCCTCTGCATGCTAGCTAACCGCCAATAGCAGTAAGAAGTTTCAGGGGGTTACTCTAATAGTTCATTCACTCAGCTGCATTTTTATTAACAAGCACCTTTCTCAGGACAGCTTAGATAAACTGAACTACAAACTAATTACATAAACAAATATGACTAGAAAAACATACAGTAAAAAGCTTCATTGAATAATGGACACAATGAATGGGAAATCCTTACTTTAACTTAAAACTCTGCATTATAACTGTCTGTTAACTGCCAGGCAATGGATGTCGCAACATCAAAGAGGTAGGAAATTCAATGCTGCAAGTGACAGGCAGAAAAAGCACACTGCAGTTTCTAGCAAAAGCTGAGGAATGTTTAGCTGCCATTCACTGAAAAAACAAGAGCCAGCGTGTAGGTTTACAGGCATACAGTAGATATTTCAAACAAATACTGACACTGTGACGTTGTACAGTGTCACTAACAATACAGTCTCAGTGTTATAAATGTCTCCACCTCAATACCAGGCAACTGTGGTGGGTATTAAGATAACCAATAGACACAGGATTTCCAAATGGAAAGCACCACGCTTGATGTTCCAGGAGCCTACTATTCATATGGGCATTTGCATGGTTACCTATAAAATACCATTTGCAGGACAGCCACAGCGAGAGATATCTGTCTATGAACAGATTTTAGTAGGGTATTGTAACAGGCAGCAGATGTCTGGAATAAGAGTTACAAGAGGGAGTTAAGACATGCAGTTAATTGGACTTTCCTTAAATTAATCAATCAATCAAAACCAACTACAGCACACATGTTCATTTATCATCCAGAAAAAATGCTCTGGACTACATAACTTATTACTGACCTACTGTCCAGCAAGGGACCTCTGTTCTAGTAACAAATTCTTACTACTCACAAATAAGTCAAATAATGTTGCAGGAGACTCACGGTACTCCCAATACGTTGCTAAACTCTAGAATAGTATCCCCACACAAATAAAACTCTCTGACAAACTCAATAGTTTTAAGCCACTGTTTAAACAACATCTTAAACAGTCCTGGCCCTGCACATGCTAATTACAAGGTTAAGATTTTGTGTTCACTGTACGATACTCTCCAAATACTCTTCTTAAACAGAATACTCTCAACCTCTCACTGAAATGACAAAACAATTTTTATACATAACTGCTGCTTGTACAATCCACTAAGCTGCATGTGGGCTTTCTCTTTAGTAACTTCTATCTCTGTAAAATCTTAGAATGTATACATGTAACTACTGTTTGTGTATAAATGTAAATAGAAATGTAACTACTCTGTGTTTGACTGAAACTTAGTATAATGCAATGTAAACAAATGGAACTTTTCTCCCCAGGCCTGTACTGAAAATGGGTATTACACAGTCAGATTTTCCCAGTAAGCAAAGACAAATAAATAAAAAATATTGTGTAGCACAAGCACAACTTTGAGGGCAGGTGTACTGAGGCCCACACAACATTTAGCACAACTCTGAGGACAGGTGTACTGAGACCCACACAACATTTAGCTCAACTCTGAGGACAGGTGTACTGAGGCCCACACAACATTTTACTGCCACAACAGCAGTCTGTAGGCACATTGCTGTTTACTTGCACCAAAGTATTCAATGTGTAAAAAAAAAAAAAAGTTTTATTTTAGTTTTTGTTTACCAAGCAAATGAGCTAGTCTATCATAATTCATACTTTCATTAGCAAGCTGCCAAACACAGATTTAAGTGTTGCATGACTAGTGTGAGCTAAAGCAAACCTCTTTTATTTTGCTACCTTTCAGATATAATGTATCTATAAGTGACACATCCCCTGCTGATCGCTTCTTGCTACAGAAAGGCCTTCTGTGTGTTTCTTGTTTTGTTTCATGTTCTTACGCCCTTAAGTAAGCTTCATACTCAGTACTGTAATCAAGTTTTCATTTGAGCTCTTTTCATCTCTTTCCAGCCTTTGTACACAGCATTTCATCACCTTTATCTTCCGCAATAATTGCGTTTGAAAGATCCTCCCTTTGATAGAGTTTGGATTCCAAATCACTATCGAAAAGGGTGTCGAAAAGTGTCATGTGCGCTGTCTATTCAGGAAGAAAACTCATACACCTGCAGACGACGAGCAATGTTTCCGAGATATGACATATCTATCATCCGTCTGCAGGATATGAGCTGCCCTGGCTGCTTAATAGCATGGAGGTATGCACAGACGAATGTTAAGTGGTGAAAGAAACTCAGAGAGCAATGTGAAATGTCTGGCAACCCATCCCCCACCTGAGCTTGTCCTGTTTAGCTCATAATTCATACGCTGTGCTCCCTTAGGATCATCAATCTGGTAGTGACAGGAGCTGGGACTGTCCGTTCTCTCCATCACTGTTACCTGTCATGCTGTCAGTCAGGTGTGTCTGTATGCCATCACCTACTGACAGCACAGTATGATCCAAACTAATAGCTCAGACTGCTTTTCTCACCACATCCCATTACAGACAAATGGGGATGCTCAGGTCCACATTTAGAAGGCACTGCTGTGTTTACAAGGAAGATGGTTTGCCCTTTCCTAGTTTCACTGGTCAGATTTCATGAGGTGACTAAGCTCGCAAGTCAAATGCATGTGTGGCAATTGTTCACTGTCCAAATAAAAGTTACTTGTAAGGCACACAGATAACTACTATTTAAAACTGAAGTACAAGACAGACAGACTTTTTTCCTCTACTATACACAAGGATGTCTTATAAATTACATACATTTACTTCCCTAGAAGGTTATAGCAGTGAGGGATTCAGACTTCTCAATCAAGAGTGCACCATCAATGGTTCATAAGGCAGTGGCCTGCTAATGAAGACTGGAAAGCTGTGGGTTCTAGTCCCACAAAAGTAATTTGGGATAAAATCCCATTCAAAGTACTTCAGTGCAGCAAGGAAAATGTAAACTACGCTTGATGCATTGACATTCAAAGTGCTGTCTATTTCTAAAGCTGATCAACAGAACACAAATAGTATTTCTGAAAAACAATATATCTGTGTTTTGCCATGCCCTTTGCTATATACTTTTTACTCATTAAAATTCCACTTACAGTTTAGCTATAATTAATTGTTAATTTAGATACTTTTAGCAATGCTCTGGTCAAGGCTGACAAAAACAAGCCATTGTTCTCTTTCTCAAACAGAGAAAAAATAAAGAAAGAAAGGAAAAATTGAGTAATGTCATTATGGTTTGATGTCCCTTGTAGATACACACCCCAACTAACAGCCCAGATGTTCATCGGGAGGGGGGGCTCTCCAGAACAGCATCAGGGTATGTGTCTGTGATAGTGATCCAGGTTCAGAACCACCCCAAGTAATCAAAATGGTTGGCTAGGAGAAAAAATAAGATACAGCATCACTACAACATACAAGGCTAAACATCATGACAACAAACATGGGTTTGATTCCCACCAGCTTTCACATGCACACCGTCACTGATCAAGCTATATAGCCAGATCAAAAGTTGTATATTATATCTGAAAATTATATGCAATGAGTATTATCTAAACAAAAGAAAAAAAAATTAAGTGGTATATGCATGAAAGAGATGATGGGTTTAGTTCAAGTCTCCTCCTTAATGCAAATTCCACACCTGTGAATATACCTTTTCTTTTCCTCTCGCTTGACTACACACCTGCTGCATTTCCTGTTCAGTGTATCTACTGTGATTTCTAGCTACCAGCTCTGATAAGTGTCTGTTTTGTGCATCTAGCACTCTTAATGCAGAGAAATCCTTCCTAATATTACTGCCTTTCTTGGTGTTAACTGGCTTATTCACTGCAGTCTTATGGGTATCTGCAAATTATATGAAACAACCAGACAAAAGTTTTCTTCTATCTGGGTGCCTGTCAATGATTCTGGTTTCGATTAAGCTGTCCACTCCAATATGAATCTGGGTGTCGATGACAAAGTAACATGGCACCTTGTGTAGCTCCTTTTCAGTGCCACTGTTGAAGATACAAAACCTCAGAGGTGCTAGTAACTGTACTTTACCTACCTGGCATAAATGTTTTTTTTTTTTTTTTGCAAATGAGCTCATTCTTTCATACTACATCTTATATCAGAATGTTTATTTGTATTTGTTGACTACGATAGAATGCCCATCTCTCTTCGCCACTTCCAGGTTCAGCCCAGGGCATACCTCTCTACTTCTATAGTCAATAATTCTATTTAAAGCCAAAAAATAATGAGGGGCGAGGGGGTCCAAAATCAGACAGGTTTTAAATACTAATCTAATTCACTTAAAGAATTAATACAGCAACAAATTTTGCATCAACGTGCATTTTCTGAACAAGTATGAAAATGTAATGCCTGGCATTACTGACTGATTACAGTTTTCAATGATTCACAAAAAACCTAAACTTTTATGAGAGATAGGACAAAAATATGAGACATATGAGACATAGTTGAGAGATATGGCCCAAGGTTAAAAATAAAGCGAGTAAAAAAAAATATATATATATATATATATATATATATATATATATATATATATATATATATATATATATATATATATATATATATATATATATATATATATATATATTTATATGTATATGTGTGTGTATTATATATATATATATATATATATATATATATTTATGGGTCTACCTGACAACACCGACGCACTACAACACCGACAACGAAATCACTGACACCACATAATCGAAAGTTCCCAAACACGAAACCTCACATGCCCGACACACCACAATCTCGACAATCAACAAATAAAACAAATCCCCTGTCCAAAAAGCACACACACAACACAAGCACACCAAAATCCTTACAAACCCACACTAAACCTTACATACACAACTATCTATAACCTTAACCCAAACCCTAACCCTAAGGTCCATCACTATCGCACACTCACCTAACCCACGCCCTAACCCTAACTCACTTAACCCGCCCCTAACCCTAAAGACTGTCACTATCGCACACTCACCTAACCCGCGCCCTAACCCTAACTCACTTAATCCGCCTCTAACCCTAAAGACTGTCACTATCGCACACTCACCTAACCCGCGCCCTAACCCTAACTCACTTAACCCGCCCCAACCCTAAAGACTGTCACTATCGCACACTCACCTAACCCACGCCCTAACTCACTTAACCCACCCCTATCCCTAGAGTCCGTCAATATCGCACACTTACCTTACTCGCACCCTAACCCTAACGTCCGTCACTACCGCATACTTACACAGCCTTTTCACATGTCAGTGTTCTCAGCATCGGGCTTTTCATCCGTCGGTCATCTCAGTTTTCGATCTTCTGGTGTTGGTGTTCTCATCAACGGCGTTGTCAGATAGACCCATATATATATATATATATATATAGAGAGAGAGAGAGAGAGAGAAAGAGAGAGTAAGCAGATATATGTTATTTGTATATTACATTTACAAATGGAAAAATGTACAGAAGCTATACAGAGAATGAAACAGTAAACACAAAAGGTCAGTTGCAGATAAGAGGGGTTGAGCTATACATCTTAAAAAGGATGAGATGAGATAGAGGAGGAGGTGTGAGGAGAGAGAAGTGGATGGGAAACCTAATGTAAACTAGTTTACAACCTTGTAACTAGTGTAAAGGTTATTTAACATATTTATAAGTCTTCTATAGGAAAATGAATCAGACTTCTTAATGAAGTCTAAATACACTAAATCCATATACCGCACCCCTTCCGTCCACAACCATAATCACTCAGTTACAAAATTAATTATATTTATAACCATGCTTTCTCCTTTGTGCATGTCAACTTTTTCATGGCTCTTATGTGCTAAATAATTCCAGAGATTTCTGTTTACAGGTTCATGGGTACATATATGGCCAACTGCCCTTGTGGGCTAATGTAAGTCTAGCGAATTTCCCTTTTGGTACTTGAATTAAACTATCCTATTTGGTGTTAGAATGGCTTTACCCATCCTATGGTTGATAATTTTATATTACCCCTAATTAGAATAAATGGGATCATACCATAGATAATTTGAGGGGATCCATGCCTGAAATAAAGCATTTATTAGCTGTCTCAGTCCATTAGTAGTACAGGGGGCAGTCCTGAGGTCAATTCTCTGTTTCCCAACCACAGATCAAAGTTGTGCTTGAATATGGACAGGGCTGAGCTTTGCTTTACTTGGATGGGGAGTCTTCCAGATCAGTGGTATCCTCAGTGAGATACACTTATCCCTCCAAACCCTTCTGTTGATATTGCGGAGGAGGTTTAGATCCCTAGAGCAAGTATTTCTGATACCATTTTACTTGCTGATGTGCAGTAACTCCATCAGTATTTGAACCTCTGGTCTCATAATAAACTGCATAATGTGAAGCACAATGCAGAGCTTCACACAGTGTTGGTCTCTCTGTACTGTATGAAGTTTTAATTGCTTCAGAATTTGCATAAATATCGTATAATATAACAGTCTCATCCTGGACAGCAGAATATTTTGAATTCAGTTTGAAGATGTGATACCAGATGTTGCTTTCATGTTAGGACACAAATAAATGAGTCTCTGTGGGTTCTGTTCAAGCAGCTTTATTATATACAAGCATATTACTGTTGTTGACTACAGACTCGAACTTAAGTACACAATTAATGACTACGATCATGCATGCTCACTCCCTAGCTGCTCCTACAAAATGGCACTAAGGTTGTGTACGTGTGCAGGTTATATAAGTGCGTGTATAGCCACACATGCTTCTTAAAGATACAAGCACACACACTTTACACTGATCTACACCATGGAAGATGGCATTCCATTCCATTCTGCCACCCCCAAGCTAATTAAATTGTAAGCATTCGTACGGCACTGTTTTATTTATTTTTTATCCTGACCAGCTGACAGATCTAACTGTAATCTAGCCCTCTGTCTAAAATATGAAACTGTGGTTGTGCCTTCAATCTAAGTAATGAATGAAAAGGTTACCGTCACCATTAGGCCACTTACCCCTAAACACAAACTGAAATAAAAACAAAACCATTCAAAGAAGCTTTGAAAAACAACATATTTGATACCAAATTTTAGCAAATGTGACCACTGACTGACAATATACAGACACTTTACTAAAATGTAAACTATGAACAAAATGAAGCAGAAAGAGTCGACATCCTGGCTTATCATTTACCAAACATGAACAGATAGGAAGTGCAGAGAAGGAAAAAATTAAAAAGATGAAAAAATGGGAAAAAATGAACATTATTTGGGTTAACAGTTGTGCACTACTTTAAAGTGTAAAATTAATGACAAGAGGTAAAAAAAAAACCACTCCTTTAGGTAAAGTCAGCTAAAGATACTACAAGCAACTTACATAAGTGAAACGTCTGCTAAGACACACATTACTAACCTTCATGGGGGTACAAAAGCAAAAGGCAGAAGTGCAAAAGCACAACATAGTGTCCAGATATCAAGGCCTGGTTACAGTTACGAGGAACAGAATACAAGAGAGAACAACCACTACGCTGCAATGCCTACCAGTATGACACAGTGACGGACCTAATCAGGCACAGCAAAGATGGAAGGGAGTACAAAGAACACTGGGATGTACTGGATAAATACCATGGCCATAACGCTTTCTCATACCAAGGAAATAAATGACCGTTTGGATGAAGGAGTTGGAAAGCGCTTGATGGTCAAACCAAGGAATTCGAGCATAAAATAAAATATTACTGAAACAATTTTTTTCTTGAAGAGGTGAAGACTGAGTGGTGAGAATGGTGTCCCTATGCATCACAGTGAATCTGTTTTTATTTCAGTCCTAAAAACCACAGCATGTCTAGTTTGGCAGGTTCTATGGGACACACACAATATGCATTGCACGGGATTGTCTCTCATGCAAATGAGATCAGCCTGCAAACATTGCAGTCCCCTTGGAACAAGCTCCATATGAGAAATTGTATGCATATGCATGCCTCCAGACATGTGTCCCATCTGGTAGCCATTTGAAATGTCTGGATCCACTACAGCAACTGAAAGAACAGACTTACAAACTAAGTCTGAGATACCATTTTTCAGAATATTTCCTCTTCTCCGAGGTATGTCAATCTCAGACTTGATTTTGGGAGTGTAGAGGGCTTGCCCCACACCCCACATGAGGGGTGCAGTAGGTGCTTACCCTCCCTGCAAAAAGAAGTTTTAAGGAGAAAATTTGATTTTCGAGATTCACTCTTGTCTGTTTTTGGTCTTTTTTTTCCAACTTTTTGACACTTGGCATTTTGAGTGCCGCCATTTCAACAGGCCATATTCCCACTCCCAACATGCAAGGCAAGTGGGGGCAAGTCTTTCACTTCTCCACTTCCCCAGTCTGCTCCTCCAGTTCAAGTGTCACTAATCATTGAAGTTGCATTCACGACTAAATCCTTCTGTCACAGAGATGATTACTTATGCTTCAGTCATCATAAAGGAACCAAAAGGAGGGTTTGTTGCTGGAAGAGAGGAAGGCCAGACTGGGGAAAGCAGTGGGCAGACCCCAGGACAGAGAGGGAGGAGGAAGAGGAGGATATGGAACTGGCTGCCTTTAAGGAGGCTAAATCACAAAACATGCTGTAATCAACTGGAATCCGTCAGAGGAAAGGGCAGAGCATGTGGAACACAAACCACCATATCAGTAGCCAACGTTCGGCAAGTGCACAGTAGCATGAACTTATATACCGGGAGGTGTAGTGACACTTGGGGTGACCCAGATCACATGTTCCATCCACCACCCATACCACAGATATATAGAGAACTGTTCTTATAGCCAAGAAGATGGTGAGGGCACCCCTCATTACTTCCTAAATAATAACCCCTCCGCAATGCTCACTCTAATGGATGTTAGGATGACCTCAACACAAGGGAATGAATCAGGGGGCTTGATGCACAGCAACAGTTTGTAGTGGGGGGGGGGCAAGAGTGAGTTACAAATATAAGGAAGTTTCAAAGCAAGAGACGCAAAATGAAGACAATCATGTCCTAATGTGTAATGGATAATGCAGACCCACTACCAACAGGCATGACTGGTTTGAACATAGAAAGTTAACCACATATGAGTCTGTGTTATGTAAGATTACAGGCAGGTATGCCTAGTGACCCTAAAGGCATTATCTTTGTCTATCACTTTTCAATGATGTCATCAACTCACAAAGTCTTCTGGGCATCTTAGAGAAGATACAGACACAGATTTTTTTTTAATCTAGAAAAAATTCTTGCCATCTGAGATGCTTAGAAGCTCCATTTGAGATATTCGGGATTGTAATATTATCATAAATGTAAAAGGTATCTTCTTCTTCACCTTTGTATAAAAACAGTAATTTATGTAATTTTTCTTCAATAATACTAGGTTTTGATTGAGTGGAATTATTAAGTAGCCTTTAAGATCTCTGTGTGACCTTAAAATCATCTTTAAAATCATCACAGGAATACGTTCTTTACTTCTCCAATGCAGGAAAAGAGCTCTTTGTTGTTAGCGGCCATGTTGATACTGTGTCACTGGCTGCCATTTTAGCTGATGATGATCGCAGTACATGCTCTTGTAAGCAGAGTGAATGAGGAGAAAGCATTCTGTTACAACAGTTGACAATAAAAATGTCAACTCTTCTTACCACTTTTCTATCGAAATGACCAGAGCCAGTGTACGTGGGCGAGAAGTGCAGGTTTTTGCTGCTTTGTGTAATTCTACACATCAAAATTCTGCAAACATACTGGACACTACAGGTCCTCCCTTACTCCTGACAAGCTAAGTGAGGTAATGTTATATTCTTGTTTCTCCTGCGTTTTGCTCTAGAAATACAGCATGAACTGACTTAAATGATTCATCTTCATGTCAGTAGCTCTTATTTCCCCTTTTCATGACTGGCGATAAGTAGTTAAGCTCCAATAAACGAGTTAATACATGGGAGATAAGAGATAGTGTCATAGAGTGGGACAGCTGTCATTAATTTAACAGTTAACATCAAACAAAAGAGAAGGCTAACTGACTCACAATATGCCATTGTCCTGTTTTGACACCCCAAGAAATGGTCCAAGCCATTTTCTCCCCACTTACCACATAGATTTAGCCCATGTATGCATGCGAATTCACTGAGCATGACCCACACAAAGATACTGCTTGCATGACCATGATGTGAACTACTTGGGACAGACAGCCCAATGCCTGCCCATCCTGAACTCTCTCTACACCTCTTGAAACAGCTACTGCACAGCACACAAGCTGCTGAGAGAGAGGGGAGAGGGTACTCAGTCAAATCAAAGAAAACTTTATTGTCATTCAGAACTACACAGCAGTGTAGCTTTGTTCCCAATGCAGGAAACAGTTGCACATACAGACAGAGAAAAATTAATAAAATATCACAGTAGAAATTTAATAAGTAGCGATTAGTAAGTAGAGTAGGACAGCAGCAACTTACACCCATCCCAGAACAGGAGACAAGGAAGACAAGGAACACTATGAAGGTAATATTATCAAACTAAAATTGAAACAATATCAGCATATCTATGATTAGACTGAATTATTGCACAGTTTGTATATTGCAGTTTAGAGTCCTTCAGTGTGTAGGTGAGCTACCTTGGTATTGCACTTGGTTATTGCATATCCATTAAATAAGCCACTTGATAGGCTACTTATGTAACAGAAGTGGTTGAGTGTTTTGACAGACTCATGGTTCATTTTTCCCAAGAGTTCAACAGTCTAATTGAGAGTGGAAACAAACTGTTATTTAGTCTGGTGGTCTTACAATGCAGGCTTCTGTATCTCCTGCCTGAGTAGAGGCGAGTGTACAGACCATTAGCAGGATGTGTTGGATCACTGGAAATCTTTTTGTCCCTGTCGATGTACCAGCATTTGTGTAGATCTTCCAAAGGTATAAGAGAGGTGATACTCTGCAGTATCCACAAACTGGCCTGCCCCTAAACAACTGACTCTCGACTCCACCAGGGGATGAATGCGCCAAAGAGCTTTCACCCCAAAGAAGGAAAAAATGGGTCAGTTTGATGCAACCAAGGTACCACTGGCATGATCCTACAGACAAAAAACAAAGTATGTGTGGTACTGGACAGGCCGTTAGAATGCATACATAATAACACCCTTACTTAGGCCATTAGAATGAGTGCATAAAAACACCCTTACCTAAGGATAACTAGGGAAATAAGAGATGTGTTTTACTATATCAGTTGATATACAAGGAACTTTCTTTTATATGTACAGAACTGGATTCATCTTCTGTAGCATTTATTTTAATTTTTTTTCTTCATGGAAGCTTCCATGCCTGAAATCACATGCACCTCCTTCTGGCACATGTACTGATGTCACTCTTTTGATTATAGGAAGCTTCATGTTTGATGTGACACACATGGCAATGCAAGCAGTGACATCAATTGATTAAAGGAAGGTCACATGCAAGATGTCACTTGCATCTGATTCTGCGGCATGCAGTGATATCACAATCTGTCTGACTATAAAAAGTCCCCATGCTTAATGTGACATGCATCTGATGCTGGTATGTGCAGTCATGTGACACTGTGACTATAACTGCATGCCTAGTCCCCTGAGCCTGCCAGATCACCCTTACAACTGAGTGAGCATGCATGCTGCAAATCACAAAACACAATGAAGATTTGACAAATCTGCTGTTATTGTGTAAAACACAAGCATCAAAAGACAAATTTAGCTGGAGAAGTCATCCAAATGCAGGGAAACGCTAAGATGGTAGCCCTCACAGAACACAGAACAAATGACAGTGTAAGAACATATGCTTCCAACATCTGTAAGCCTCTATGGTGGGTTCTACGAATGGGACACCGTATCATGCAGTAAATCTACAAAGGTGGAAGGTGCCAGTGAGTCAGAATGCCAATTCCTGATGCACAGATATACAAAAGAACGTCCAACATGGTGGAAACAATAGTGCTCAGTGAAAATATGAACTGAATACTGTGTGGCCATGGCAGTGATATCTGCAATGGAGACATGTTTAAAACAAGCACTGGAAGTGGACACATCCTTAGTGGAGTGGCCTGTGACGTCAGCATTTTACAAGTTATGAGTCACCTAAGAAAGCAAAAGTTTATGCAGTTGGCAATCCACACAGAAAGGGTTTTCTTGGTGACTCCCAGTCCTTCCTTCTGTGGAGTAAAGACAAACGTCTGCTTGGTCTTGCAAATGTCATAAAACATGAGTTGGTTGCAAATGTCCAGGATGGGAAAAGAACTCTTTCTGCTCAGATTTCTGCTCTGGCAAAGAAAACAGGGAGATGAATGCAAGTGATTCTTGGACAATTCAAATAACACATTTAACAAGAAACGTACCTTGGTCCATAGAGATACCCAATCTTTGTGAAGGATCATATAAATTTCCCTATGCATGAGGGCCTGCAGCTTCAAGACTCTGTATATTCTAAGAAACTTGACGTCACTACTGACAAACCAAATGCCTGAATGGGGAATGAGAAAACTTTCCAGTCATGAATTTCAAGTCCCAAGTAAAGGATGAGATTTCAAGTCCCGAGTAAAGGATGGGATTCTTTTAAGTTGAATAGAGATACATCACTCCTTTAAGTAAATTCTCAAACAGCCAGTGTTGGGCTATATTCGTCACCTCCACAAGGTGGCACATATACCCTGACTATGGAATAACTGAGGTCTAGGTTACACAGTCTCAGTACACTGGATGCATCTACAAAATAAGTCTGGTGTTCTTCACATATTTTCATGTCTTCTCTGAGACAGGTTAGGAAGAACTGTAAACTGACCAAATGGAATGGTAACAGGTACTGGTCTACCCAAATATAAAAACTCTTGTACATGGTACCCAACTATAAAAAACTTGTACATGGCACAGTAAGTCTTGTCTGATCTGATGAATGGATCCTAGCATCTTCACTCATTTCTGATGCCACAATAGGACGGTCTGGTGAGACCAATAATCTTAAAACAGAAGCTGCACATTAAGACAAAATGATGGAGCCCCTAACCACTGGGGACCACTTTGGATAAAACCAAGATAGTTTTCTGTATCACCAGGTATTTGAGAACATGAAATCCTACCCTCCTTGACCATTATCAGTGAGTTGATAGGACAGAAGAATTATATTTTCACACCTTCCTTGGCCATTATCAGTGAGTGGAAGGGACAGAAGAATTACATTTTGTCTTTCTCTCCTCACATTTGCAATGAGTTAAGGAATAAACAGTAATATCAGGAAGGCAGGCACAAATCTCTGCTGCCGAAGGACAGACATTCCATCCACCCAAATTGTTCCCATTCCCCGCTGCACCAAGCAGAAGAGGAGCAGGATGTTATCCTGAATCATAAACAATTCGATCTGCAGTGTCCCATTTCACGAATGTCTGATCTAAGAACTCCCGCTGAACCTTAACTAGAGTAAGAAGCTGAAGCAGCAACTCTACAAGTCTACAAACATGTTCACTTCCTCAGGGATGGCATCTGTTGAGAGAGTAATGTCTCTGTCTATTGGTCACCACCAGAAATGGAATTTCTCTCTGTACATGTGGAACAATTGGGAGAGTGACACCTCTTTCTGTGTCCTACTGCCTCTCTGTACAAGGTGGAACACCTTGTGCCCTCCTGCTTCTTTGGATATCACATGACATAATGCTTGTCAGACCAAATTAAAAAGCCCTTCACAGTAGCTTTATTTCCAGTGCCTTTAGGGGTAGAAAGACTATCCACAGCTCCAACTAGTTGATGTGGAGTACTTCTTCAGGGTTACCATATTTGAAGGATTGGAGTAATGCCCACTGAACCAGTAACGCATCCATCAAAGGACATGCAACAGGTCTAGCTTCCAAAATCTGAGGCTCATCAGAACAACTGGGATGATGCACCAAGCCTTTACCTAGTAAACGGATTCAGATGCCAATGGATCTATGAGCAAAGAGTGACTCGACAACCAATGACACTTCAAAGTCCATTGGCAAATCCTTAAGCAAGTATGAAGATCATGGTGCCAAACGGCAAGGGATGGCCCAAGCTTCAACACACCACTGCATTCCGAATGGCATTGTCAAATTCATGACCTCTTGGGTCCTCTTCTGGACAGCACTGAAAAGTGACCACCACAGCTTGTGCTGGTAGGAAACTCCACTGCTGATGTGCTATTAAACAGGCCTGGTGTCTCCATGTTTCCCCAAAGAGTTTCCTCTTTTCCATACTACCATTCAGGAATGGCAATTTTTTGCTGTAGCTGCTCCCTCAGTCTCATTAGCATTACCTCAGAAATCTATGGGAAGACATCAGTAGTGTCACACTGGCATGCCCCACATCAGTAGTGTCACACTGGCATGCCCCACATCAGTAATGTCACACTGGCATGCCCCACATCAGTAATGTCATACTGGCATGCCCCTATATTCTAAGAAATAAAAAAATCAAGCTACAAAAGGGGATGAGCAATAAGAAATTATCCAAAATGTTTTACAGATAGTGGTTCAGTGGACATTACTCCAATCCTTCATCTCTGAAATCCTTTTATCCTTCCTGTTCTCAACTAGTTCTTAAGAGCAGTTGAATATAAAGGTTTCAGAATGGTGATATAAAAAATATCTACACTAACATTACTCATTTTAATGAAGAGCTTATACAAACAGAGCTCACTGATATGGGGGGGGGTGTAGCTAAATAAAATTCTGCACAAGTTTCTTCAGTTAGACTGATGCAGTACCTTGCACTGACTCTCCTCCTTCAAACAATACCCCCAGCCCCTCAGAGCTTCAGACTACTTTGCTCTTACACTGATCACTCCACTCTACTTACTTGTTTGTACCAAGACAGCATTCTTGTTTCTTGGTCCTTTCATCTATAACTCTCCTGCTAGCAATCTTCATCAGTGTTGAACTCCTGCCATCTTAACCAAGTCACCTCAAGTTATATCTGCAGCAGGAATGTGAATAGAAATGCTAAAAATTTGTTAAATAACACCTCCTGTTTATTCTGTGCTTCAGTTTGCAATGTAGTACCTGTAAATCCCTTAACTGTGTCACTTAAGTACTTATTTCTTATTCCATGTGTTACTTTGTATCATAACGCTCTTAGCACATGTCTTATGCAAGTGAGGTATAGCTTTGTTGTTAATGTTCCTTTTTTAGTGTTACTTTATTTTGTAACAAAGTCATGACTGAAAAGGGTCTACTGTGGCTTATTTCACCTACCTGCAAAATAGAACAGAAAAGACAGATGATAGACAAACTTCATGATGATGAAGGAAATCCTCTGAGAATGGTTCACAGAGGACATCTTTCAATTAATGATTACTCAATGTCATGTAACCCCAGGAGTGCCTACTTCATGGATGTTGTCAGGATATTTCTCAATGAGATTTATCATAGGTAGGTACTAGGCTATCTGCCCAAAGGCATTTATAAGCCTAGCCAGAACCCTTAGATTAGTTCTCTGTGCCTCTGTCCAGCAGAGCCACTGAATTGATCCCCGAGGTAAACCTTATGTTTCCCATCCACTCGTCAAGGTTTCTCTTGAAGACTGTTAGCAAAGAGCTCTGCCTAATGTAGACTGGAATCTTGTTCCAAAGCATGGGAAGTCTCTGTGACAGGAATCTATCCCTCCAGCACATCCTATTTATTGTTGTGGTGAGGTTTAGATCCCTAGAGCGTGTGGCTCGAGGGGATAAGGTTTTCTTTAGGTGGAGCATGTCCATCAGTTCTGGGTAGGACATGGCCTTGTATGTCAGGCAGACATCACGTCTGAGTAGGCGGTATGCAATCGAGTACATCTGGAGTTTCTTCAGTCGAGCTGCATAGAGCATCTATTTGAGGTCAGTGATCCTCTTGGTGGGGTACTTCAGTGGTCTTTCCAGCTGTTGCAGGTGTCTTGTAAAGTACATCCCAAATGAGGCTCTGTACTCTATGATGGGTCTGATGAGTAGAAGGGCACAATGACCTCTTTGATCTGGATGTGAACCCTTTTGTCATTAGGTGGGCCACATAGAAGGATTTTCTAACCACTTTGTCAATGTGACTAGGAGAGATTACTATCTACTTGGGTCCCCAGATCCCTTATTACATCTTCTGTATTGAGGGGACTACCACCTATGTGGTAGTTTGTGGATACTTTGTTTTTTTCCAAAGGGGGTGACTATGCACTTTTTGGCATTTAGCTTGAGGCCATGATTATGACACCAGGTATCCATCTCAGTGTGACCCTTTTGGAGGATGTCTGTGTCAGCCGGAGAGTCAATTATAGCCCCTAGTTTGCAGTCATCTGCAAACTTGGTCAATCATAGTCCTCCTGTGCTTGGCTGTACCTCTGAAAAGTATATGCCGAACAGGAGGAGTCCTAGGACTGAGCCCTGGGGAACACCACTTGTAACCGGTTTAGAGTCGGACCTAGCTCCTGCAACTCTCACCATGTGGGTTCTGTCCATGAGCCAGTTGACAACCCATCTTGTGACGTAGGGGTTTATGTTCAGGCTGGTGAGCTTGTCTATAATACCAGAATGGGGAATGGTGTTGAAGGCCTTTGAGAGGTCTAGGTAGGCTGTGTGTACCACCTTTCCCTTGTCTATAGCCTTGGTAACTGTCTCAAAGAAGTCCACCAGGTTTAGGAGGCATGATCTGCCCTTAACAAACCCGAACTGGATAGGGTCCAGTGTTTGGAAGTTCCCAATGTCTCTATTAATGAGTTCCATGATGATGCGCTCCATAGCCTTGCAGACCAAGCTAGTCAGGCTTATAGGAGTTCCCGGGGTATGTTGTGGCTCCACCTTTGTGGAGTGGAATAACCATTGCTGTGCGCCACTCTATGGGTATGTAGCCTGTGGAGAGGTTGAGTTTGAACAGTGTGTTTAGGTGAGGGGTTAGTTCGTCGTTGAGCTCGTGTAAGATGCAGCCCGGGACACTGTCCGGTCCCATTGATGCTGTGATTTTGGCTTTGGAGAGGGCTGTTTTAACCTGAGTGTCTGTGATCTCAGGGGCTCTACATTCTTCTGGTATGGTTATGGGCCCTTTTGGGGGTGAAGTTTGCACTGAAACTGTCTGCCAGCGTGTTGACGATATCGGTCGGTTCCGTGTATTTTGTGCCATTCTGCACTAACTCTGAGCAGATCTGAGCATTGCCACTTAGATTCTTGACATAGCTAAAGAACGCCTTGTGGTTATCTTTGGAGTCCTTGGCAATTTTTCTTTCGAAGCTTGCCTTGGATGATATTATGAGGGATCGTAGTTTCTTGCTGATACTGATCAGGGATGTCTTCCCTTCTTGGGATTTTACTCTTTTCTGTACTAGTTTCCTCCTTCTATTGTATAGCTTGTTTATGGCAGGGGTCCACCAGACTGGTTTCTTTTTCTTGGAGGAGTGAGTCTTAGTTTTGCTTGGGATAGCACGATCCATGCATTCTTGTAGATGCCTGCAGAATGCATTAGTAAAGGATTTTGCAGCTTGGACAGTGTTATCCTTTAGCATGGGGGCTTTGAAACTTTCCACCTCGGTCATAGGTAAAGTGAAGTTTGCTTTTGAAAAGTTTTTCACGGTGGTTTCCTTGTCCGGGGGTGAAGGCAGAATGTGGATATCCAAAGTGATTTGTTTATGGTCAGATCTAAGCAGCAAGGGGTTGACCTCTGGTGTGGAACACCAGTCGCCCATGTTGGTGATGACCAGGTCCAATATGTTGTCACCTCTGGTGGGAGTGTTGACCAGTTGATTCAGAGTGTTTGAGTTTATAAATTCTAGGAAATGTTGGGCAAGGGATTTAGTACTTGAGTATTTCTCCCAGTTAATGTTTGGGTAATTTAAATCACCCAATATTAGGGTGTTTGGTAGGACCTTTATGTTTCCCAGTGTTTCCAGAAATGCGGAATGGGGGTCCTGGGACATGGTGGGTGATCTGTAGCAAGTTACAATTTGAATTTCAGTTTTGCCCATTGTTAGTTGCACATGGATGATCTCTGAAGCATTGTGCTGTGCCACTAAACTGGAGGTGTGGGTATCCTTGATGAATATGGCTATGCCCCTGCCTTTTGTATTTCGGTCCGGGTTCTCTGGCCGAAAGGTATGGTATGAGTTGTGGCCTGGTAGTGCTGGGGTGCTCTCTGGAGCCTTAAACCAGGTTTCTGTTACTGCACATATATTGATTTTCTCCATACTGAGGAGTGCCTCGAGTGTGTGCATTTTGAGGTTTAGACTTCTGGCACTGAGTAGCATTACCCTCAGGTTTTTTGTTACTTGTGCTATTTACGGTGGTGGGTTTGTCTTTTGAGCCTTGCCTAAAAAAGGCACTATGGGGGTGGCAAAGCCTTGGCCAGTATTCGAAAGCCTAAGGATGACAGGTGCAAGCTGTCTCTAGCGAAGCAGCATGGCTTGTCGAGCATGTCATCCCAGGTGGACAGACATAGCCGGCCTTAGGCATAGGCCAACTAGGCGGCCGCCTAGGGCGCCACTCTAGCAGGGGCGCTCTTCCAGTATTTATTTGATGTAGGTAGACCAGGATGGGGGCACCAGGTGGTGTGGTGGGGGGCACCATGGAGCTCATTTGCCTAGCGCACCAGTTGACCAAAGGCCGCTCCTGTGGACAGACACTGGATCCCCTTTGAATGACACCAGAAACGTAGTCAATTGTTGAAATTGATAATTTTCTCTTTATACCGTGGTATCTTTCTTGGTGAGGGCAGGATGCTACTCAGGGTCAGGGTCATACCGGCCTGGGCTACATGATCGGAGAGCTCTTCCATGACTCTTTTCATGTAGTTCAGGGAGGTACGGCTCAGGTCATTCACACCAACATGAACAATGACAGAGTCGTATTTGTACTTGTTCTGGAGTGACCTGAATGCTTGTGTTATGTGGCAGATCCTGGCACCCGACAGGCAGCTAACAGTAACCTTCTCCTTATTCAGACTAGTGAGTGGGACGTCAGTGTGCCTGACTATAGAGTCACCTATTACTAGTATGTTGGCTATGTTATTTTGCCTTAAGGGCTGTGATTGCATGGTACACTGGTTTCATGGTTTGTGTTGAGGGGTGGTGGTTGCTTGGATGTCTGCTTTGGAGGTCTCTGTTGCATTTCCAGATTTTTATTTAGAGCCTCCAAGTATGTTTTCATGTATTTGTGTGTGTTTTTTGCCGGTGCTGGTTTAATGGGTCTCTGTGAGACTGGTGGTGTGATGCAAGTATTTCCCTTATCCTCTTGACTGTCTGATCCAGTCTTGGGTTGAGCGAGCTTAGCCTCCAGTTTGGCTGTATAACTGCATCTCTTGCATGTATTAGTGTTTGGTGGTAGGAGGAGAGGGTTGTCTGTGTACATGAGGCAGTTGTAACATTGCCTCAAAATGCCCAGATTCACCAGTTGGACTGGAGAGTACACCTAAAACTGCCCTTTGGACATGCCTGGATAGGTACAGTGAACTGTTTTACTGAATGGCTGCTAAGGTCGAATAGAGAGCCTTGTCCTTCTGTACAGTACAGGGGGTCTAATGCTAGGGTTTATAAGTGCTTGCTATGAGTTTTGAGCAAGTGACGAGCTGTGAAATGAATGGCTTGAGTGCTTAAGTTGAATGTCTGTCTAGTTCCAAGGGAAAAATTGAAGAGAAGACTTTGTGGAGCTGAGACTAGTTATACCCTAGCTAACCAGCGCTGCCCGGCATGCAAAACCGGGCAAATGCGTTTTTTATAGCAGAGAAATGAAAGAGATAGAAATTAACCCAAAATGGCCAATAAACTACTAATTTCTGAGCTGAAACCACTCCTCCAGGGATAGATAGGCTGCTCAAAGCTCCCCTTTTTCACAGGTGAACAAAAACTTCCTTCTATCCAAGTAAGGTATGGGCAAACACAGAGATTTGTAACATAGCCCTGAATTCAGCACTAACCTGAAAACTGGACTATACTAGCTTAGAAAAGCAGGAAACGGGCATATTTCTTTGTTTTTTTCAGAAAATAAAGCAGATATAATAAAAAAAAAACTTTAACTGCACAGAAAAGGATTTATCAGGAACCACTGCCTAATGTAGGTGAGCACAAAGAGTGCTTTCTCTTGCAATATATCGCCCATCTCAGCCAATACCTTTGTGAACATTGTGGGTACAGAGCAAAGAGCAGGATGCAACATTTTATACTGCAAGTGCTGCCCAGGCAGACCAAATCTAGAAATCTCCTATGGGAACTAAGACCCAAATAAGTCAAAAGCATCCATCAGGCCAATGCACTACCCAAACCTTCTCTGACAACATGGCATGGGAAACTAGATGGTTATTTGAATCATGACATATAGTGTATGTGTTCAATACAATCACTGGGGTCTTACAGGAGCCAAATTTGATCTGCCACTTTCAGAACTCGGAAGAGACAAGAGTAGAACCTTGGGCCCTTTTCTGAGTGTAGGTAAGCCTCTCCTCATAACTATAATCTGGGCCTGTAAAAAATCTCTACTGAGAAAGCCTGGTCTCTAAACAGTCCTGTTTCTGAAGAAGAATCTGATCTTTAAGATGTGGTTTACCATGACCATATCCAAATCCCACTGGTGATTTGTAATTGCCCTTCAAGATGTAACAAACTCAAAGAACTACCCTCCCACTGGGAAACCCAGACAACAGTCAACATTGGGACTACTGGGCTGGTGTAGTCAGTCTCTTGGATGACTTAGCTGGTAATGGTAAGAAGCAAGACCAGGTGATGACTCCATGCCTGCCACCATCAGCAAGGTGGTTTCTTCATGTCCTGTGGTTCAGCAAGCACTGGCCAGAAAGAACAGCAGATGGATAAAGGAATATCATACATGTCCTACGGGTTTTCCTTCCTCTTTAAAAGGACACCATACAGATCTTGGGGAGACTGGCTGAAGAAACTCTTTTCTTAAACGGTGTACCCAGGATCAAGTTTTGGAGCCCGTAGCTAGCCAAAGTGTAAGCACACGCAGACTGTAGTGGGTTATAAGAAAACCTACCATTGGAACAGCAGAATGAGTCTTAACTACATTCTTCTTGAGAACAAGAGTCAGTAAGCGATGGAGAAAGCTTCTCCCATGTAAGATTTACAAGACAGGACTGGAATTTGGGGAGGTAAAAAGTACAGTTGCATACACTTACCATAAATGTAGATGTTCGAGTGTATTCACTGTTGCAGTCATTACATTTGGGTAATCTGCTGGCAGGTTGCCCTCAGTCGACCTGAATTCCAAAGTCTTGGGTCCTGCGTCAGTTGCTGTCTTCTCTTCCATTACATCAGGTCATCGGGGGTATAAAACATACAGCCGACGCCATTTTCTTTAGTTTTTCTTGCCCCCGATGTCAAGTGCCCCCAAAAAGGTAGCAAAAATATATATATATATACATGCATCAATATAAACTTTACCTTCATCTACAAGCAAATACACCACATAGGTTGTAGAAGATAGAGAAGGAAAGATAAACTCCAGAATGACAGGGGGGATGGCGGGAGGGTAACCTGGACTGCAACAGTGAATACACTTGAACATCTACATTTATGGTAAGTGTACACAACTGTACTATGTTCTTCGTGTTTCACTGTTGCAGTCATTACATTTGGGTAGAATCCCAAAGCTATGGTTGGGAGGTTGGAGCTAAACAGCATTAGGCGCGGCTATAAGGCCCTGCAGCACTGCAGTGGCAAAGCCTGCCTTGGACTTAGAGTAGAGAGGCAAATGATAATGCTTTGTAAAGGTGTGAACAGAACTCCATGTAGCAGCCTCTAGAATGTCTTTGGTTGGTACTCCTCTGACAAAGGCTGCTGAAGTAGCTGCAACTCTGGTGGAATGAGACCTAATGCCCTTGGGCACAGGTTTACCATGGTGTAAGTAGCAGAAACGGATGCAGTGGCTTATCAACTTTGAAATTGTTTGCTTTGAAATAGCCTTTCCTTCTGATTCTGCAGCATATGACACTAGTAATTGCTCAGTTTTTCTTAGACCTTTAGTCCTGCTCAAGTCGAATCTTAGCTGTCTGTGTATGTCCAAGGAATGCAGAATTCTCTCCCCTTTGTTCTGCGGATTTGGATAAAAAGTTGGCAGATGAATTGTTTGGTTAAAAGCCACACTGGAAACCACCTTAGGCATAAAAGTAAGATCTGTTCTCAGAGACACCCTGTCTGGGTAAAATATGATAAATGGTACAGCCATAAGGGCCTGTAGCTCTGAAACTCTTCTTGCTGAAGTAATTGCTAGTAGCAGAGCTATTTTCCATGATAAGAACTTTATATTAGTGGTAGCAGCTGGTTCAAATGGTGGCAGGGTGAGCTTTTCCAACACTTAATTGAGGTCCCATTCAGGTAATGGTGATCTTCTAGTTGGCCTTACATTTTTGGCTCCTTTGGTTGGGAGGGTGGTCTAATGGTTAGGGTGTTTGCCTTACAAACACAAGGTGCATGGTTTGAATCTCACAAGGGATAATTGGCTAGGCTTAAAATGGATCGCAAGGGCAGTTAGCCTAGTACTAACCTATGAACCTAAGATACTGTTTTAGTAAAGGATGAGAAAAGATTGGTGGCTCTGTATTGTAATGAGCCGAAATGGCAGAGGCATGGATTTTAATCGATGAGAAAGATAGGCCTTTGTCAAGCATCTCAGTTAAGTATTGTAATATCTGAGGAATATGTGGTGATTCTGCTGTATCAGTTCCTTGTGCTTGATTCCATGCACAGAATCTCTTCCATTTGTCAGCATAAGATTTTCTAGTACTAGGCCTTCTGGCTTCCAAAATGACATCCATCACAGCTGTACTGAGAAGTGTTTGTATAACTACATGATCAGCCATGCTGCCAGGTTCAGTTTCTGTAGTTGATTGTGCAGGATCTGATTGTTTTGCTGGGACAGTAGTTGAGGTCTTTGAAGTAAGGTCCAAGCTGGGTATTGAGACAAGTTTCTTAGGACTGGGTACCAGTACTGGCGTGGTCAGTCCGGGGCAATTAGTATCATCTTTGTTTTTTCTTGTCTGACTGTTAGGAGGACCTTGGGGAGGAGAGGCAGAAGAGGAAAGGCGTAAACTGAAGGATAGGGCGTCCACTTTCCATGCTTGTCTGTGATAAGTCTTTGTGCAGAATCTTTTCAATTGATAATTTTGAGGAGAGGCAAATAGATCAATGTCTGTGTTATCATGCTGAAGACTTGTGGATTTAGTTTCCACTCATGAGGATCCATAAGGTTTCTGCTTAAATCGTCTGCCAGTGTATTTTGTTTTCCTGGCAGGAATTGAGCTTGAAGATGTATTTGGTAGGTCAAAGCTGTGTCCCACAGTGTAATGGCTAATCTGCAAAGGGGGTATGAGTGTGTGCCTCCTTGCTTGTTTATATGCCACATGACTGTGGTGTTGTCCGTCTTTATCAGTAGTTGTCCTGGATGAAATAAGTCCTTGAAGGCTGTTAGGGCATTTTGAACAGCTAGCATCTCTTTCTGGTTGATATGCAGATGCATCTGTTTTGGGGTCCGTCCATATGCCCTGAATACATCTTCCTGCCATGTGGGTCCCCCAAGCATAATCCGATGCATCTGTTGTTAAGGTTTGGCTGGCAGGGGGGAGAGTGAAGGGCCGTCTCATGTTTTGGTGACATGCCTTTGCCCATCATAGAAACTCCTGTTGTAGGCAGGGTATGAGAGGAATCATTGCTTCCAGACTGTGAGAATGTTGACTCCATAAACTTTTCATTAACCATAGACGTTTCCTCATATGCAGTCTTGCATATGGAATCAGTAAGATGCAGGATGCCATGAAGCCCAGAGCCTGCAGAATTTGTCTTGCAGATAACTGGGTCTTTGTTGCCATCAGTTTGAAGTAAGTAGTCAGTTGCCTTTGCTTGTCTGGCGTGAGGTAAGCCATCTGGGCAGTTGCATTCAAGCTTGCACCCAGGAATGTTATCTTTTGAGAGGGTACCAGTTGTGATTTCTTTTCGTTTATTGTGTACCCCAGGCATGTTAGAAGCCTTTTCACAAATGCCAGATGTTGAAGAAGAATGTCCTTGTTCTCTGCTTGAATGAGACAGTCATCTAAGTAAGGATATATTTGTATACTTCTTTGTCTGCAAAATGCAATTACTGGTGCCAGGCACTTTGTAAAGACCCTGGGCACAGTAGATAAGCCAAAGGGCAGTGCAGAGAATTGATAATGCATTAAGCCAGCCTTGAATCTGAGGTATCTTCTGCACGATTGTCTTATTGGGACATGCAGGTATGCCTCTTTTAGGTCTAATGTCACCAGCCCAGCATGAGCAGAAGCTGCTGCAAAGTCAGCATTTTGAATTTTGGAATGTCTAGGTATGTGTTCAAAATTGATAAATCTAGAATTGGCCGCCAGGCCTTGCCCTTCCTGGGTACCAAGAACAGTCTTGAGTAAAAACCTTGTCCTTTTTCCTGTTCTGGTACTGGCTGAATGGCCCCCATATCCATGACGGACGTAACCTGTTTCTCTGCCTCTGCCCATTGATTTATTGGCAGATCTGGCTGACCATTTGTCACTGGCAGAGTGTGGAAATGGAATCTGTATCCTTGTGATACGATGTTTAGTACCCACTTGTCCTGGGTTATTAACTGCCAATTTTGAGCAAAAAGTGCTAATTTTCCCCGTATGGGTGCTGCCAAAAGATAAGTGCTTGGTATAGGCAGAGGGAAGTCATTTGGGTTGCTTTCTGCAGGTTTGCACTTTATTTCCTCCAGATTTGGAGGTGGACGTGCCCCATTCCTTTGACCTGTATGAATCTTGCGCCTGGTATCTAGAACCCTTAGGGTGTCTGGATTTTCCCCTTTGAGCTCTGTCTGACACAGGAAAGGACCAATTTTTTTGTAGTCCAGTGTCTACTGAATCTTGGTGGCTGTACTTGTAAAAAAAAGTCTTTAACAGTTTGCATAGGCTTAGCTTTGTCTTCCATTTTCTTTAAAACCTCTTCTGCCTTAATACCAAACAGATAATCATGCTGTAAAGGTGCATCTAGCAGTTTAGCTTTAACATGATTAGGCAAATTTTGTTCCTTTAACCAGACATGCCTCCTAATCACAGATCCAGTAACTGCGGCCCTGCAAGAGGCCTCTAAGGAATCAAACCCACACTGCAAAGTATGCTTTCCGCTGCATGCAATAATTCCTGCAATTCTTTATTTTCTGCACATTCTGAAATCAACATCATTTTCTGTTTCAGCAATCCCATAACATGTTGTTGGTACTTAAGCATATGAAATTGACAATTTACGGCCCTGATTGCCAAGGTTGCAGATGTATAAACCTTTTTTCCTCATCTGTTCAGTGCCCCTGAATCTTTGTCAGAGGTAGTAGGATTATTTGCTGTCGAGGCCTTAACTCCCTTTGGACCCTGTGAAATAGTTTCAGGATCAGCAGCAGGGTTTCTAAATAAATATTTTTGTGAGTCAGGGACCCTGTAATATGTCAGGCTTACTGGGAGCAGGAGGTAAGGAGTCAGGGGTCAAGCTTGACTCCGAAAACACATCATCCACAATGTCTAGGACAGGGGGAATGGCTAAAGGCCTGTGCTGAGGGAGAAGAAGGAAATCCCTGAGCCTCTTTTTTGATTCCGAGAAGTCTTGACTCTCCCAGTGAAAATGCTCCCTCAAAGTATGCAATGTTTCTCCAAATGAATAATCCTCAGGAGGAGATGCAGATGGAATAGACTCCTCAGCATCAAAATCCTCATAGGGAGGAATAGATCATTCCTGATCAGAAGAGGAATTAGAAGAAATAGAAACCTGATCTGAAAATTCATAGTCAGTGTCTTACCTAGGCCTCTTATCTGGAGGGGGATGGGTACCCCTGATCAAGGTAATAAGGTCTTCAGCCATTTTGATCATCTGTTTTTTTAGGCATAGAGGCCTGTGCACATGGCTCATGCGTCGGTTTTTTAGTCTTAGAAGTTAATTTTGCCTTTGGTTTTGCAGCTGTCGTCGGTTTGATATACAAATGTTGAGGTCTGAATACACCCTCAAAGCTGTTGCCGGCTCTGGACCCATCTGAGGGAGATACATCTGTTGGTCCAATACCTTGAGTATCTTGCTGCATGCCGGACTCTACATGGGTGTCGATAGAGGCCTGCGACTCGAAGGTAGCGGGTATCAGGCACTGCGAAAGCACCTCACTGAGTACAGGTGAACCGGCGACTGGCTTAGGAGAAGCTTTGTCGTCGGTTTTGGATCTCGACTGCCTTTCTCTGTCCTTTTCTTTGCGCTTTTTATGTACTCCAGTAGACGGATTGCTGTCCGACGACATTTCTGGGTAGTTAAATCTGTTTCCAAAATACTTTGATGCAAAAATATACTAACGCTTAATAGTGTGTTGGTTAAATCTAGCACAAAATCAACAGCCAGGCAAGTTGTGATCAGGGCCTAGTCAAGGAATACAGTATAAATGGAAATCCTTATGAGGTATTTGCTTTCCACAAGTAATACAATTATTAACTTTTTCTGACATTGGTAAAAAGCAAGAAAAAAGTTTCCCCAACGGGGTACTTAGCTTTAGTAAAGACTTCGGTTCTGAAACTCAAACACAAATATTTCAGTAGTCGGCCGACCGGCACTTGCAAAATGCTTCTGCATTGGGCACCGTGCGGCAAGAAAGACTAAAGAAAATGGCGTCGGCTGCATGTTTTATACCCCTGATGACCTGACGTCATGGAAGAGAAGACAGCAACCGACGCAGGACCCAAGACTTTGGAATTCAGGCCGACTGAGGGTAACCTGCCAGCAGATTACCCAAATGTAATGACTGCAACAGGGAAACACGAAGAACATCAAATAGTTTAGATCTCTATGCACCAATGTGACAGAGGATTAGTTTCTCTAACCAGTCTTTTCCTGGACTCTAGACTCCTTATCTGGTGGAAATCACATAGCAGTCATCCCGAGATACTTGGCCAGAGATTTGCTCCACTGAGCCAAGGGTTTACAGAGTGCATCTGCATTATTGGGTTCAAAGCAGCAGAATCTGCCTGCTTCCAGACTGTAAAACTGGCATCCCTAATGACCAAATTATATGGGGATGACACAGTGTTTCTGATCCTTTTTCTTATATAAAAAAATAGCTATTTCTGGCAAGAAGAAATGGAATCAGTATGTCAGGGTCTTGAAAAGTCTTAAGGGTGTGTCCAATGGTAGGGTCATCTAGAGCAGAAGGTGTAAGATGGGGGGATGTAGTGGCTCTTTTATCCATCTCAAAGACAGTGACCTCTAGGTCCTCAGACATCTCAAAGATTCTGAATGAAAGGGACTCTCCACACACCAAGGTCTAACTGGACAGAGCACATTTACAGTGGATATCCAAGAAGAAAAGCTCCCCATGTGCATGATTCAGAAGTATAAATCCTACAATGCAATTAATTCCCACAAATACAGAAACTAGTGTAAACAAAGAGATATAAAGAGGGCACAATGACACTGAAGACCAGTAAAGAATGTTTTGTACTGTCCACTAAATTAAACCATTGTTCCATTCACCTCAGACATATCATAAAAACACCACACCAACGCAACCCCAGTTTCTTATTCTGTAGGTTTCAGCACAGTCACTGTATTAGTAGTACTTCTGGGGCCATGATAAGAACATAAGTGAATATTAGGCTAACTGCCCTGAAGGGCATGACTCTCAATTGTCCAGATTTTCGCAGGATGTCTAGATATTTGCCTCATATTTTTGGTCTGCTCCTTATAAAAGTTGTGGTTTTCTGGCAAATTGCTAAGGACTGAAGTCACTAAACGTTGACACAGATTTGAGTTTCAGACTTCATATCCTACAGAAATTGCATGCTAACACATATCCTGTTGTTACTGCAACTTCCTAAGTTTACACAATCAATATTTAACATTTGTCACTAGTTTTAGGCCTTTGTTCCTCCATTGCTTTATGCTTTACGCTTTATCCAGATTTTTTTATGCTAAGAGATTGAGAGACTCACTGAAGGGGCATTTTAAGTCTAGCAAATATCCCAAGGTCAAAATCAAACCTTGCACCTTGTGTCTACGAGGTGAAGACTTTATCCATTACGCCAAACCCACCCCCACTAGAGATAAATCCATGCCATCTCAATAACCAGATAGCATGTAATGTACTACATTGCACTGAAACATAAAAACAAACGTACAGGAAATCTTGTCAACTCTTTTGGGCTGCAGTATACATTAAGGGTACTAAGCAATTCCCAATTACATTTCTTAATGGCAGCCATTACTGTTCATGAACTGTGAAGTATTTTAAGATGTATTATGCATGAAAAATCTTACATAAACTCAAGATTTCTATCTTTATTGGTCATGGTTTCAAAAGCACAAAATTGAGTAGCTTTGAAGTGTGCTGTATAAAACAAAATTAATTTCCTTCTGCTCATAGATTGTAAATTACTTAGAGAAATATTCAGATATGACTAGGCATGATTTATAAAAGTGAAGTATTCTTTACATAATTCTAAAAACATTACATGGTGATGGACTAAAGCAATTTGACACTCAAACTACACCTCACAGGGAGTAGAGGATGAACTTGTACAGAGCTTTAAAAATGCAACACACTTTAATTACACACTAAAAAGGCATCTCCGTTTCACAGTATCTTTGTGGTTAATATAACAAAAGAAATTTAGGAAGGAATATTAGGTTAACTATGGTCAGATATGCAACTTCAAAGGAAAGAAAGAACCTGTAATTCTTTGCAGCTTTTCATTTTGCTTTGTCCATAACAGCCGAAAATTACAGAATAGTTGGCTCAAGAATGTGCACCTTTAAAAAAATTTCACATTAACAAAAAAAAAAAAATACACACAAGGTTAGTCTGTGAGACTCATTCCTTTACTTCTTGTATTAGTACTATTATTATTATAGTTTCCCTAACCGGGAAAAGACGAAAGAAGAAGATTTATATCAGTAAACAACATTACAGAAGAACTATCTAGACACACTCATTTCTACAAGGAAATGCACTACAGCATTATGTGTTTACACAAGGGAACAGCGCACTTACATTCTGATGAACGCTTGCATTGCACACTACCTTTATAGAACAGTACCTATAGCATACCTTTCAACCGCTTATCGCAAGAAATCTGGACAAAGCCTAAAACAATGGGGGGAACAAAAGCCCAAAAATAGGGACAGGTTTTAAATATTGTTCTTATACAGAAATATGATAAAATGGCAGGATTTGTCTTGGTATGTATTTTCTGAAAGATATGAAGTTTGAAACTCAAATGTATGTCATTTAGTGAATACAAACCTCAGTCATAGCCAGAAAATCACACATTTTATGAGGAACAGACCAAAAATATCAAGCAGAAATCTGGGCATTCTGCAAAAAAATGGACAGTCGAGAGGTATAGGACTGGACCTTTGGAGAAAAAATCTAGCTCTTAGAAAGCGACTTTCAGAATCACGGGTGCAAAACAGGTCCATTCCCATTTTCAAATTCAAACTCTAAGCAAAACAAATTGCCCTCACCAAATTTGCTTTTTAGATTAGTGCCCAAAAGTGATGACTACAAAATGCTAGGAAGCAACTACTGTCTGTAGCGTTGCAAGATGAGATAGCTCTATACATTCCATTTTCAAAACCAGGTGACAAAGTGTAGCTAAATTAAAGCAAACAGAAAAAGAAGTCGACATTTATAATGTCAAGATACAGGCAAAAAGAGATACACTACCACTGTGTAAAAATGTCAGAACAGCATTTACAGTACCATGGTCGACAGGTGGAACCTTTAGCAGCCATTAATGTTATGTACTTCAAAATAAGGCTGCAGTAAAGGCCCAGGCTTCTACTACGGCCTAACAGTTGGTATATCGATGCAGCTCAGCATGCACATGCTCATGCAGTACAAGGAGCCCCCTTTTTATGCATATTTGGTGTCTAGAGGATATGTGGTAGCCAGTGCCACATTTAAGATGCTGCTGCCATGATCACACAGGGGGTAATTTTTAGACATACTACTGCTCAGTCATTTCTCATGATGGGGGGGTATACAGGATACACTTCAGAAGAAACATTTATGTGGACAATGACATGCAAATGCTAACACAAACAGATAACCACAGGCAGCTACAAAAAGCAATACAACCACACATCTCAGATGTCAGAGGACATCAGAAGTGCTGACAATCACTTCAGATACAAAATATACCAACAGCACAACAAGTAATAGCAACTCACATCCAAATGAACAACCTAAAATGGGAAAACACAGGTGGATAAAGCTGAAAAAATGCCAGGGTGGTATACAGCAGTTGGTATTAACTCAAGCAGGCAAAAGCCACAGTACTATATCTAAACTCTGACAGGCGTAAATTCATGCAAAGAAAAATGGGGATCAGTGCAGTGCACAGAAAGTAGCATTGCTGTCTCAAAGCAAAAGGCTCCCGGTTTGATTCTCAACAGTGGCACCTTCTATGTGAATTCTGCACAGCCTTCCTGCATTTGTGTAGGCTTTCATTGGATTTTCCAGATTCCTCATGCCTCCCAAAAACTTTTTAAACTGCTGGCAAATAAGCATGTAGTATGAATGAGTGAAACTCCACATTCTGTCACAGACTTGTGCACTATACAGAATGGATTTCAATGCCTTACATCGAATGGCTGTTGAGACAGGCTCCAAGATCTCCGTGGCCCTGTAAAGCATAAAGCGGTTACTGATGCATGGAAAAGAAGCGAGGACTCCCAAGACACAAAACATGTATGGTGGTGGCCATACTTTTTATTTGAAAAATCGTTTTAAAATTTTTGAATGATTTTAAAGATATAAGCAGGTATAAGTCACACCTAGCCCTACCCTAGGGGAAGGTGAACTCTCCAGATGTGCAAAGGCATATAACATGATAAAATATTTCTTATAAAGTGCTATGATTAATGAAATAATGGAAATCTTATTTGACTGACATGTCTAATAATTGTTTAAGAATGAAGTGGCCATTAAGACCTAAAATAATAATCCTCATTTTAACTAAACATCTGTTAAAGTTCAGAGAAATAGGCTGTTTGATGAGATTTCAATAGTTTGAAGTAGACAAAGTACACTCATAACAGTGCCACTTTGTAGGATGAGCTCCGTACACAGCAGTGACAAAAAAATCTAATCCTAACAGAGTCAGGTGGAACAGACTATTAGCAACATCACTACTGACTGCATACAATGCACACTGCAAAGTCTGAATACACATACAGAGTCACAGCATACAAGCTGACTGTACCACTGCATTACAGGTCACACAACAAACCAAAGGACAGTGAGACTGCATTAAAGGAAAGGCACCACTACATTATGTGTCACAAAACATGACAAGGGACACAACCACTGCATTACACATCATGCAACATTTCAAAGGGCTGCACAACTGCTTTATGGCTCATACAACATACCAAGAAACTGTACCACTGCATCAGAAATTGTTCAGCATTCCAACAGACCGCACAACTGCATTACAGGTCAGACAACATATCAAGAGACCACACACTGCATTACAGGTCAGACAACATACCAAGGGACTGCATGATTGCATTACAAGTCACACAACATAAAAAGGGGCTGCACGATTACATTATATGTCACACAACATACTAGGAGCTCTATCACTGCAGTACAATAAACACAACATAGGAAGGGACTGCACAACTGGATTACAGGGGGTACACCACTGCATTATGAGTGACACAATGTATGAATTATTAGTCTGTAATGCCCTTTCATTGGTTAGTAACACCCCGCACACATCGCTAGTCAGTTACATTAATGTACACATCATTATCTAGCAAAGTTCCTGTATACATTATGAGTCTGTAACGCCCCTTCTGTAATTAGTAACATTCACACAGGTATGGATAGTCGGCTACACCCATAAATATGTTATAATCTATTAATGTTACTCTATGTTTGTCTTTATCAGCCTATCATTAGTTTGTAATACTCATCTATATATCACTACTCAATTATACCGTTCTACTTGCTGTTATCTAGATATGCTCAACTATATACCCCTGGTCTGTGACTTCCCTTCATTAGTTATTAATATCCATTCACATACCATTAAAACATTATAACAGTGTTCAAACCAGCATCTAATATTGTTCTTGTATACATTCTAAGTCTATAATGCCTCCTGATTAGTTACTCACATATATGTATATCTATGTATCTCATTAGTCAGCTAAAACCATATACGTGTTATTACCAAGTAATGTTCCTGTACACCTTATTAGTCTGTAAAGCTCATTCATTAGTATGCAGTAACCATATACATATCACCAGTCAGTTATACTCAGATATATGTTATTACCTAGTAATGTTCCTGTACACCTCATATGTCTGTACTGCCCCTGCATTAGTAAGTAATACCCACATACATATCACTAGACAGTTATACCCATATACATGTTATTACCTAGTAACGTTCTTGTATACCTCATACATCTGTAGTACCCCTTCATTAGTAAGTAATAACCATAAACATATCTCTAGTCATTTATACCCATATACTGTACATGTTATTACCTAGTAATGTTCCTGTACACATTATGAGTCTGTAGAGCTTGTTCATTAGTAAGTAATAACCATATACATATCACCAGTCAGTTATACAAAGATATATGTTATTACCTAGTAATGTTCCTGGACACCTCATATGTCTATAGTGCCCCTTCATTAGTAAGCAATACCCATATACATATCACTAGACAGTTATACCCATATACATGTTATTACCTAGTAACTTTCTTGTATACCTCATACATCTGTAGTGCCCCTTCATTAGTGAGTAATAACCATAAACATATCACTAGTCAGTTACACCCATATACTGTACATGTTATTACCTAGTAACATTCCTGTACACCTTATTAGTTTATAGAGCTCATTCATTAGTAAGTAATAACCATATACATATCACCAGTCAGTTATACCCAGATATATATTACCTATTAATGTTCCTGTACACCTCATATGTCTATAGTGCCCCTTCATTAGTAAGTAATACCCATATACATATCACTAGACAGTTACACCTGTATACATGTGATTATCTGGTAATTTTCCTGTATACCTTACTAGCCTGTACTGTCCTTTCATTAGTAAGTAGTACCCATATACCTGTAGTTAACTGGTAATATTCTTGTACACATTACTGGGCTGTAAGGCTTATATCACCCAACACTGCTGTGACTAGCTTAGAGAAGTAAATAAAGATTACTACAAAGTATACAATAATCGAATTAACTATTTCAGATTTTTTTTTCTTACCAACTTTAAGAATGAAAACTTGGTTACAGTGTTGTATTTACTGCTGTATATTTATTTTATTCTGTTGTATTTACTGACATTGTGTTTATATCAGTTAAAATGTTGGTTTATAAATACATGTTTTGCCTCATAACTTTATATGCGATTTATATATTTTAATTCTGTTCGACTTTGCTTTTATTTTTTTTTAAATATTTTTAGTATATTATAATTTATACTTATATTTAATATATTATTTTATATATTTTTTATTTTTATTTATTTATTTTATTTTATGCTATTAATAAGGATCAGTTTCTATTATTCTTTTTTATTTATTTATTTATTTTATTTTACATTTGCTGACCGGGAAAGTCCGACTGGGTATATGGCACCATTTTCAGCGGAGGCCCGGGAAGAAAAGTTCCATATATACAGACATATGAGATTTACATAATATAAGAGTACAATCTAGCATATCAGATGAAAAAAGAAACAGTATAATTATAGTAAAGACACAGTTCAACAGGAGAAATGACCTATTGTCAGAGTATAATATCACAAGGAAGGCTCCATATATTCAGACAGGCAAAATTTCACATAATATAAGAGTATAATCTAGCATCTCAGAGGAAAGAAAACAGCGTATTTATAGCAAAGACACAATCTGACAGGTAATGACATATGTCCAAGTATAAAAACAATATAAAGCGCAAGACATTTGCCTAGTAGTATTAATTTCTCACAAAGAGAAAAGAGTAAACATCGTACTACAATCATCTGCTAGTTAAAGGATATGAAATAGTAATGAAATACTGATAACCTGTTGACAGCTAATAGGAGAGCTGGCAGCTAATTAGTGGTACAGGAGAAGGGGGGGGTTAGTTGGGGTATGGACAAGGACATAGCCAGTGAGATTTTAGGTGTGCTTTAAGAGCATTTTTGAAGAGATTGCTGGAAGGGAGGGTAGTTATGGCAGTGGGAAGTGAGTTCCAGATTTTGGATATGGAGTAGAAGAATAGCGCTTCCCCTGCAGAGTTGTTGGGTTTGGTGACTTGGAGTAGATTTTTGTCGCAGGAGCGAAGGGGTCTGGAGGATTGGTAGGGTTGGAGAAGTGTATGAAGTGAGGGAATTTTAAGAGGGTGGTTTACAAGTTTATGAACAAAGGTAAGTTGGGTTAGGTGTAGGAGTTGAGGGGTCTTAAGTCAGTGTAGGTTTCTAAGGGAACACACAGTGGTGACTGCAGTGGGAGTCCCCTGATGAAAAGTTTACAATTTTATTGTAGCAGGCTTTGAGTTTCTTTAGGTCTGATTTTCGAAGATTTGTGAGTATGGTTGATGCATAGAGTAGGGGTGAGATTAGTTGGGAAGTTGCGGTAGAGATTCTGGCTGGTTTGGTTAGGTACTGTTTGTTTCTATACAAGGCACCCAATTTTTTGTAAACTTTTTTATTGTGAGTGATATCTGAGTGTCAAATTTGAGTTTGTTGTCAATCTGTATACAGAGTAGCTTAGTGTGGGCTGTTGGTGAGATGGAAGTGTTATCTTTGGCAAGTATGTTGAAATGGGGGATGTTCAGGGTAGATTTTGAGGGTGGAACGATGAGGAGTTTGGTTTTATTTGGGTTGAGGAGGAGTTGAGCATTTAATAGCCAACTTTCAACAGAAGAGAAAGATGCTTGAGTGATCTGTTGTAGTTCTGTGAGAGTTGGAGCTGAGCAGATGAGAGTGACGTCATCTGCATACTGTATGAGGGAGGCATGTTTGGTGGTGGTGTGCAGGCCATTGGTAAAAATGGAGAAAAGCAAGGGCCTAGGATGGAGCCTTGTGGAGCCCTGAGAGTAACAGGGAGGCGAGGGGATAGATCGTTGTGCCAGACAACTGACTGCTGGTGGCCGTGTAGATAGCTGTGGAACCAGCTGATGGCAGGTATGGAAAAGGAGAGGTTGGAGAGTGCAGAGAGTAGAAGATCATGTGATACAATATCAAAAGCCTTTGATAGGTCAAGAAATACAGCAGAGGAGAAAAGACCATTGCTTTTATGTTGGAGAATGGTGTTAGTGAAGGAGAGCAGAGCAGTTGTGGTGCTATGGTGTGGTCTGAAACCATGCTGGGTGTAGGAGAGGAGATTATTGTCTAGGAGATAATTGGAGATCTGTGAGTTGATACATTTTTCGAGTATCTTGGAGAGAGCTGGGAGGATGGGAATGGGGCGGTAGTTGGAGATGTCTGTTGAGGGCCCTCCTTTGTGTAGGGGTATGATGTGGGATATTTTCCATAAGGTTGGCACATAGGACTCAGATATGGAGCAGTTGATTAATATGGAGATGGGATAAGCTAAAACATCGGCTGCTATTTTTAAGTATTCTGTGGGCAGGTTGTCAGCTGCCAGTCTTGTGGATTTAAGTTTTGTCAGTAGTTTTTTTATGTTGGAGGTGGGCACTGTGGAAAGGAAGAAGTGAGGGAGGGGTGGAGTTGGTTTGGGTGTGGGAGTGTTGATGTAGGGAAGTGTTTTCTAGTTAGGGATAGAATGGTCTCTGTAAAATGTTTGTTGAAGGAGTCAGCTATGCTACAGGTGGAGAGAGGGGTGGTTTGTGGGGGGTGTTTACCTTCCCTGAGCAGAGGATAGAGTTAACTGTGGACCAGAATTGCTCTGGGTTGTTTTTAGAGGAGTTTAGGGATGTCTGATAGAAAAGGGCTTTGTCTGCTTTTACTTGATTTTTGACTTTGTTATGTAGTTAAGGAATAGTTGCCTATCTGAGGGGTTTTTGGTTGTGCGCCATTGTTCCCATATTTTATCCCTGGATTTCATAAGGTCTTTGGTGTTTTGTTGTAGCCAGGGGGATTTTTTAGTTTGAATTTTGGTGCATCTTTGGGGGGCATGGGAGTTAAGGATATTGAGGAAAGTGCTGTTAAGTAGTGGACTGCTTCATCTAGGTTGAGGTACTTTAGGGGTGACCAGTTTATTTTTGTAGGGAGGTGGTGAAGGAGCTGGAGATGAATTTAGCTTTGTAGCGAATGCTCTTCCTTGGGTAACAAACACAAAATAATTAAACTTTAATTTGACAGCTAGATAGATAGATAGATCAAAAATCAATTCTATTTGTAAACTCACCTACACTTTTTTTTGAGACTGGACTGCAAATAAAATAAAAAAAAAAAAAAAACAGAGAAATTGTGACCACTAGGTACACACTGACCTGTGTGTTTTGTTGTGTGGAAACTGTCACTTTATCACTTTGACAGGGACCGAAGGACTGATGAACACAAGGAGAGTCCATTGTAGTCCATAATCTCCCATGCTATCACCATCACCTTAAATGAAGTTCATTTCAGATACATTTCAACTTTTGCAAGAATGAGTGTCATTTCTATTCTTACCAATGCAGTTTCAAAACAGGTACCTCTTCTCTGTTGGTAACTTTTTGCTAAGAAATATGCTAGTTTGAGGTACCCCACATTTGTGAATATATAAACCATTGTGTTGTGTCTGGCCCTTTTTCCACTCCTTAAGCAGAACATACTTTATTTCTTGAGAAGCTCATCAATGGACTTTATATGTGGGTCCTGTAAAAATTTTAGCTGCTTACCTCCAACATGACCTAATTTACAAATTCCTTAAGATACAGCTGCCAAAATAAAACATAGTGCACAGGAAGTAATTATTTGTTTACATGTGTTTGTTTACCCTGGTACTGCACTGATCAATATTGACCAGACTGGGGAGAAATATAGAACATTAAAAAAAAAAAAAAAAACTCTAAACAAAAACACAGTAGTTCAGAACTAGTTACAAAGAAAAACTGTATATATACATTACAGTGGAGAAGTAGAATTAATGTACAATACTGTACATTAGCTTGTGGTGGTGCTGTGGTACCGTTGTCGCCTCATAGCAAGATGTTGTCCCATTCGATTCTCAGCTAGAGCGTCTTCTGTGTGGAGGCATACGTGAACGGGGCATGCCTTCGTTGAAGGTTGTGCGTCAGGGCTGGTAACCTGGTACGTAAAAATCCACTACCAATCATTAGCGGACCGGAGTTCCGCTGTGGCGAACCCTAACCGGGAAAAGCCGAAAGACACAAAAAAACTGTACATTAGTTTCTAAAGTTGTTCAGCCTTCATCAATTCCTTCCATTCTTAGCTAGTGATGAACCGAAGTGGTGGTGCTGCGGTAGCGTTGTCACCTCACAGTAAGACGCTGTCCGGTTCGATTCTCAGCTAGAGCGTCCTCTGCGTGGAGACATGCATGAATGGGCGTACCTTCGTTGAAGGTTGTGCATCAGGGCTGGTAACTCGGCATGTAAAAATCAACTACCAATCATTAGCGGACCGGAGTTTCGCTGTGGTGACCCCCAACTGGGAAAAGCCGAAAGACACAAACAAACAAACTTAGCTAGTGATGAAGGCTAACTCTGATTTGAGTGAATTACACTTGCCCTCCTCGAGGCACCATTTATGTATATTTTCATGTTTCCAAGCCTAAGTTTTAGAAAAGCATGGAAAGGTGTCAGAAAACAGCTGGTTATGTGACAATACTGCTTCAAATCTTTATTATTTCACTAAGCCTGAGACAGATGTGAAGTCATTTATAAATGTTTGCCAAACAGCTGTAAAACTGAGAAAGGAACTTAAACTCCTTTTAAAAATTTCAGTAACATTAATGCTAAATAACTTAAAAAAAACCATGAAAAAGTGATGTTAAAAAAACATGGTATCAGCCACAAATAATGAAAAGGAAATTAAATCTGTAGTACTGCTTCTACTATGAAAGAAACAGGCAGCCACAGTAACAGCAAATGTTTTTTGCATAAATAACTGAATGTGTCAAAGAAAACAAAAACACACCTCAGCCTTCTAAGGTCTCTAAAGCAGATGCAGTCAGCTGAGAACATGCTAAAAGGCCCAGATACCCCAAAACCCACACAACCATTGCTGCATTTTGGATTGAAAGGCTTATACTCCCACGGCAGACTTCCAGCTCTACAAAAAAATACAGAATTGACAACTGGTTACCGCCCCACTGAAAGAAAACAGATCACCTATCTGGCAACCCACACTGTTTACTGACATTAACAATGATAATGCCCATCAACAAGCTGCCAAGCCCCAAGTGGGCCATGCAGAGAACAAAGCCGCCACTGTCTCGCTTTTGACATGGTTACAAGGAGATGCTGATGTTACCTGCCATTCAGGTGCAAATAATGTCATCACTGCTGCTTAGATCAGGGCTTTTAAGCACTTTAACACTACTGTGAATGGTAAACTATCTGGGACTTCCCTTTGTGCATTTGCAGAGAGCATGGAGTGCAAACAAACTTAATGAGGCAACAGTCAACACAAGAGGATAAGGGAGCAGCTTAATAAAACCCAGCTCTCATCTGCCCTCAAAAAAGCGGTATTTCATACTAGTGTTATCTCTGAGCAGGTGATTAAAGAACGTATCTTTCCATCTTTGGGAAAGGGTTACAGAATGTTGCTGCTGACGAGTGATTTAGCCCACAGAGCCTTTGCTGTTGCTTAAAACAGTCAAGTGAGACACCTGTATCTCAGCCTCAAATGATAGCTGCCTTTTTTTTTTTTTTTTTTTTTTGCAGAATTAGGAATACATATAAAATTCACCATTCAGGACACATAATCAAACATCTGACAAGTTACAAGCCCCTCTAAATGGCAAGGAAAGGAAAAGCTTGGAATTATTTTAATAGGAAACTACAAGAATGTTGTGTTTTGTTATGGTTCATCGCCTTCCTGGAACAGTAAACAGTTGTAATGATATCTTAAAAGCTTTTCACTTAAGGAATGTGAGCCATCTAAGCATAACATAACAACAACAATACAAAGAAGATACACAGAACTGTTACATACACGTCATTATACTAATTCAGTAAGCAGTAAAGTTAACGTTTACCAACGGTTACAGTGCCTGTCTCTAAGCAGAGGCTTTCTAAATACAGGACATAAGGAGACTTGTGTCTGATGAAGTATCCACTTACTTTTTTATAGTGCAGGCTAACTTTTCTTTTAATAAACAAATTAAAAGAGACTATGTTCTGGAAATGAATAACAAAAAATACTAAAATAAGGGCCCCCAGCATTGATGACGAAATGATCATAAGTCACGTTATAATTTCTAACTTGTTGCATCTGTACTCTTTAAACTGAGCTGTGCAGTGAATGCTACACAAGTCAATGAATCATGGTGCAGCCCAGATTAAGCATGCCACTGTCCTACTGGTGATCCTTCGGAGATCCCAGATTGCCTGTGTCTCCACTGATGGCACCAACAGAAAGAAAGGTCATAGACTGACTGACTGCAGGTATATATCCTGCTGAATACCTGCAAAACAATTTTTACAGAAACTGATCACTGTCCCATGTGTGCAACTTTACACAAAACCTACTAATGTGGGCAAAGGCAAGGACTACTTAGCAACCCTAAAACTCTCTAGAAAAAAGATAATCTCCCTAACTGGTAGCATTAGGTTACCTTATATCCATTATTACTGACAACTCATTATCTGTCAGTCCTGATAACTTTATACATTTTGAATCCAAACGTATGACTCCACAACATATACACTCAGTTACTACATGTTATATCCTATTTCCTCTACTCACTTCAGAAAAAGACACACAAAAAAAGGAAATATTTGTTTAGCATAAATCCCTTGGCTGTATTGTCTGGCTTCTGACAGGGTTACTAACTGCCCTTCTTTTTTTTTTTTTTTTTTTTGCCAGATGGTTCTCACTTGAGTAGCTTTGTCCTGTGAAAAAGACACAGCAATGGAAAATATCCTAATATTTTAGAAGGAAAAACATTTCTGACTTTCCTCCAAGTATTACAGAAGACCACAAAACTACACCTGAAGCTAGCATGTTCTAGGCAACAGTTTGAAAAATTCAAAAACAGTATCATATCTGCTATAGTTCTATAAGCATTTATATAAAGGCAGGCCTTATTTAATGTTATTGACCAGAGTAATAAGGAAATGTGGCCTTAAGGTGTCAGTGCTTGTCTCTGCAGTAACCTACGGCCTGAGGGTGACATCAGCAACACAGTAAGCTGACAAATGAGGTTTTCTATGCAGTGGTATTAGGGAAGGAAGATGAGTTAGTTCAAATGCTTAAAGGCAGCAAAATTATAACAGCCTAATTAGTGGGCCAGAATATAAGGTATGCAGACTCTTAGGAACTAACAAGCACACAAATGCATTTCTAAACAGGCTGAGGTACATATACAGCAAAAGATGACTACAAAATACACAACTAATAAACAGTCAGAAAACAATGCAACACAGGAACAGAATGGTACTGTTAGTTTTAACTTGGATTTCTACAAATAGGATAGTTAATAAAAAAACATGAACTGCCTAGTCTGGTGTGCTGAAATAACACTGATACAGATTATTTAAATCTGAATGTTTTGTAGTAGCACCCTCCCTCTTAACCTTTTAATCAAGAATTCTGGATAAAGCCAAAAGTAATTTGGAGGGAGGGGGGATAAAATCAGGAATAATGTCAAATATTACTCTAATTCAATTGAAAAGTTAACAGAATGACAAGTTTTGCATCGATAAGCGTTTTTGAATGACCTCCATATGACTGCACATGGAGTAATAGCTTAATTCTAGGTCTCCCAGTGTGAAAACAGAAACTCAGCAGAGAAAGCCAGTGAACGTTTGTGTTTCTGGGTAAATTTCAGTAACTACAGAGTAACTGCACTGTCTGGATGCCAGAAAAAAAGAAATACAGAGGATCTGAATGTAAATCAGCTACAAAAGATGAGGAAAAAACACTGGGAAAACTACTGCATATGGTCATCAAAAAGCAGTGCAGCTCCAGACATGACTTCCAGTAACCTAGAGGAAAGTATAAGACAACTGCACACAGACCTGAATAAAATAAACAAAACACGGATGGAGTATATCAACTCACACAACAAAAGACTGGAAAAAATGGAAGAAGCTTTAAACAGATATTCAGATGAGGTGATAAAACTGCAAAAATCAGAGGTTAAAATGAAGAAAAGGCTAGCTGAATATAAGACTGCTTAAGAAGAGATACTTCAAAAAAATAACAAAATTAGAGGACAGAGCACTTAGGGAAAACCTGAGATTTTCTGCTGTACCTGAGAATCTGGAAGGAACAGACTGTATTAATGTTATGATAACATAAATAAGCAACAAGACTGGCATTCCACAGCAGTTGTTGTTGTTAACTGAAAGGGCACATTGTGTGTATGCTCCAAACTTGGCTATGAGAAAGCAGCTTAGACCTTTAATAGTAAAGATACAATCTTACCAGCAGAAGGAGTTGATTTTGACAAAACTGTGGCACAAGGACAAAGTACTAAAAGTGAGAGACAACAGAGTGTTTGTGGAAAATGATTATTCAGTGTACACCACACAGAAAAGGAGTAATTGTTTTCCACTATTCAAGGAATGTTTAGATGCATGTGTGAGATTAAAACTGCTGTATCCAGCTATCTTCAGAATATTCTTTCCTGGAAGGACAAAATCATTTTTTGATGGAGAACATGCTGAGGAGGAAGTAAAACACTTTGTCCAACAAAAAGTGAGCTGTGAAACAGAAGGAAATACTGCTTTTTGTTCTTCTGGTAACAAAAACTACAGAAAGACTGTACCAGTAAAACTTTTTCCAGTGCTTCAATGGAAAATACTTGATAGAAGGAAATAAGCACAAGAGTGGACTAGAAGAACTGAGAACATGTTGGAAATGAAGCAGACACAGGATTTGTGAGGTGGAGATGAACAGGAATAAAGCCAGTAACATGGAAATTGCCAAATGTGAGATTACAAAGCAATAAATATACTTGTGATACATGACAGAACAAGAACATCTGTAAATATTAGACTTTTTTGATTTTGTTAAACTTGTAGGGGACTTTAAAGCACATGCCCTACTTCACATCATTACTGTTCAGAAAAATACTTATGAGAGGGGAAGAGGAGGAAAAAAGTTAACTGTAAGTAAAACAATTTTTTTCTTAAAAGTAATATTTTTATAGTGCATTATTTTCTTTGCATGCTATAAAGTTTTCTCAGTTATTTTTAAGTGTAATGGGGATACTAATGTAAACAGATGCTCCTGTTTTTTTTCTTTTTTTTCTCCCTTCTTCTCTGTTTCTCCTTGTTCAGTTTTAAGAAATGTAGGTACTGCAGTGTAAAAAAAAGAAGATAAACAGTCTGGTCTTTCTTTTGGGTTAACCCAAATCTAGGAGTCTGGTTGTGAGTTTGGGACACGTGTTCCTATTGGGGGGTAAAACTTCAATATTTGAAGATGTACATAGTTTTTTGTACTAGTATTAAGTTAATAGATTTTAGGGAGTTATGGGGGGGGGGTTGATGGCTTTGAATAAAAAGTTTTGTAAGATGTAACGTAGGCTCAATTGTATATGACAAGAAACAACTGTATAAAAGATCAATCTGCCAAGCATGTAACACAAAAGCTGGAATTAGATACTTAACAAAAAACTCTTACCCATAAATGGTAGGAATAATAACTTTTTAACACAATCATGCTTTCTGTAATGTCTTTAAATGTCAATGGTCTCACAGATAAATTCAAAAAAGAAAGAGTAGTGAACTATATTAAAAAATGTAGAGTGCAAATAACTATGCTACAAGAGATATACTTGGAAAGAATTGAACATATGAATTTGATAAAGAAAGGTTTTCAGGAGGGTTATTCAGTGGAATACCTGGGACAAAGAAAAGAGGAATACTTTTATTAATGGCAAGTGGAGCTCCAATAGTGATAGAAGATAAAAAGATAATAATAGTAAATACATAGTACTAAGATGCTATTGGCAAGGCAGGAAGATTACACTGGCGTTCATTTGTATTCCACCTAAAACTGCTTTAATGGAGCTTAAGAAAATTCTGAGAGATATAATCAACTTTCAGCAAGGAATATTACTTACAGGTGAAGACTGGAATTTGATTTGGAACAGTGAAGATGTGTCTGAAGGGCTCAGAATGGGGAAATATAACAAAGGACGGTAGATTTGTTTGAAGAAATTTAGGAAAATATTCAGCATGGAAGATGTGCATTCAGTATTTTGAGTGAATTTACATATTTCGCAAGACACAAAAAATGAGCTAGGCTAGACAGAATTTACATTTCACAGGAATGTGTGCATTTAATATAAAGTCTTGATATGCACCCGATAACTATTTCAGATCACGCGCCAATAAGAGCTAAAATAAAAACACAGGGTAATGAGATAAAAATGAGACACTGGTGCCTTCACATCTATCTGTTGAAAAGAGAGGAATTTAAGGGATGGGCAGTGGAAATTATTCAGGGGCTATTAAAGAAGATAGTAGATAGAAATGTCTTCTGAAAATATAGCTAGGGAGTGGAATAAAATTAAAGAAGAGTTTAAAAATAGGGTGGAAATAAAAGAAAGGGAGCTATGGTTAAGAAGTAACAAGGATTATTTAGAGGGGCTGACAAATGTTAAAATATTGCAGAATAGGGAAAATCTCACAAAACAAGAGGAGGAGCAACTGATGAATGCTAAGGAGAAAATAAGGGATTACCTCGATAATAAGTATGAGTTCAGAAAGGCTGCTGTTAAGCAACTATTTTTTGACAATAACTCTAGAGCACAAAAACTTTTAGCACATAGACTCAGACAACAGAATGTAGAAAGGGTTGCCACCAAGCTTAGGGAGCCTATAACAAAGAAGATACCAAGAGATTCTGTAGAAGTATTAGAAATGTATCTGAAATTTTATGAAAGTTTGTATAAAGCAGAGAAATCAGAAAAGGTAGAGATGGAAATGTTTAAGGATGAATTAAATATGCCAATGTTAGAGGTAGATGTGGCTCAATTACTGTTAGGATAGGAGGAGATGAGATAAAAATGGTGATGTATAAACAATTCACAGGAAAGTCCCCAGGAAAAGATAGTATTCCTGTGAAAGTTTAAAAGCTAAGAGGGGAAAAACTGATAAACATCTGGAAGGTTTTGTTTAACAGTATTTTAGGTGGAGAAGCACTAACATCCTGGAAGAAAGCGATGGTGGCAGTAATAGCTATAGAGGGTAAAGATCCATCAGATCCAGCTTCTTACAGGCCCATTTCAATACTAAGCCACAGTTATAAAGTGTATATATCTATAATGGCTAAAAGAATGGCAAAAGTGATGCCAAAACTGACTGATATGGACCAATGTGGTTTTGTGGAGGGGAGGCAAACATAATGTAAGAAAATACCACTGCTGTCGGTGGGTCTTGATGCAGAGAAAGCATTTGACAGAGTGAGCTAGGACTTTATGAGCAGGGCAATGGAAGCATTTGCATTCCCTGATAAAATTATAAGATTGATTAGGAAGATATATGAGGGATCTGAGGTAAAAATTAAAGTGGGTAGGTTCCTCTTTCATAATTTCTACTTTAGCAGAGGAACCAGGCAGAGGTGTACTCTTTCCCCTTTGTTATTTGCATTATATTTAGAACCACTGGCAAAGAAAATAAGGGACTCGGAAATTCAAGGATATAATTGGTATGGTAATCAAGAAAAGCTCTCTATATTTGCTGGTGATATTATTTTACACGTGATAAAACCAAAAAAGGGCATTTCAGTGTTGCAGAACATTTTAAGTCAGTTTCAAATCTTTTCAGGATAAAATATTAATGAAGCTAAAACAAAGGCAATAACTGTAAATTATGTATCCAAACACAGATCGGTTCAGTAATATCCATATGTTTGGATGGAGACATGATAAAATGAAGTACTTAGGAGTATGGATTAAAAATTATTCTGGTGTGGCAGCTAAGGATATGTGGGAAGAGACTAAACAAAAGATAGTACAAAAATTGAAAAATTGGAAGCTGTGTTATATGGATATGGATAGTGAGATACAAGCAGTTAAAATGTTTATTCCCTTTAGTTTTATACACAGGTCAGGCATATTTTTTATCAACCAGAGGAGAAGTTTTGGACAGCAGTTAATAAAGAAGGGAAAGATTTTATCTGGGAAGGGAAGATGGCAAGAGTCAAGTGGGATAAGATGATTTTTCCAATAGAACAAGGTGGAGTGGGATTACCAAATTTGAAGGGGTATTTCAGAGCCACACATTTAAGCTCCTATACATAGCAAGCAGAAACCTATAATTTAAAGTAGAAAGGGCTGATGATGAAATAGGGGGAAACGCAAGAAACAAGGAGAGACTGGGATTTTGGATGCAAATCTTTAAGGAGAACAACAACAATCATACAGAATATTATATTCATAAAGTAAAAGAAAGTATTCTAAGAACCAAGCCAACATGGGAAGGGAGAAAGGAGATTCTGCCGATAGGGATGACTACAATTAGGGATACAGACAACAAGCAAGAGGGGGCTGAAATTTATTGGAGAAAACTGACAAAGGAGTAAGGTACTAGGAACAAATAACTACAGAAGGAAAGGTAATAGAACGGGAACATGCCAAGAATTTATTTGGACTGCAGATTAGAGATTGCCTTCCCTATCAAGTATCGATATCATAGTATAGGCAAAGAGAAAGAAATAGGGGGTCCTAAACCAAAGACCAGCACTGGTAGAGTTTTTAGTAGAATCTAGAACAGAAGCTGCCGTTAAAAAAGGAATAATTAGTAGAGCATATAAAATATTGTATGTTAACTATAAGACTCAAACAGAAGAGGTTAGAAACAATTGGGAAGAGAGATTGGATAAGCAATTCACAAAGAAACAATGGGGGAATACATGTATGTCTCCCAAATGTGTAATAAAATCTAGAAGATTTAGGATTTTTACTTGGAAATGTTTACAGAGATATTTTATAACCCAAGTAGTCTCCACAAAATTTTTCCTCAGGTAGACAGCAACTGTTGGAGGGGGTGTTTGGGAAGAAAGAGGTATTTCCGAACATCTTTTCTGGAAGTGTAATGAGTTGGCAGACTTTAAAGATTCCTGTAGATTATTATCAGAGATACTGGGTGAGCAAATTGGTGTATCTAGGGAAATTATTTTTCTGAGCTGTGATACAGAATCAGAATTGCCAAGACATAGCAAGGCCTTGCTGTGTCTAATTATGGTGGCTGTCAAAGAAGCAATTACTAGAAAATGGAAATCAAAGTCTAAACCAACTGCACTAGAAGTAGTGAATATAGTAACAGAGATAAAACAACTGGAACTGGGATCTCTAGAAAATGGTAGGAGCAAATTAAATAAAAAGATGGGAATTGTGGGAATAGTACATACAGTGGAGAAATTAATTTTAAAAGAAGGCAGGATTTAAATAAACTATGTAATGTTTGACTGACAATGATTGGGTAGATTATAAGTGATGTATAATGTTTGCAACTAAGACTGTGTCAATATAGTTTGTTTTCATTTTTATAAATGTATGATTGCCTACGTCACAAGTGATAATTTAATAAAGATGTTTCTTGTTAACAAAATAAGCATTTTTGAACAATAAGAAGTACAAAACTTTAATGACTGGCATTACTGACTGCAATCATAACTGATTTACCAGAAAACCAAAAATGTTATGAGGGACAGGACATACATTAAAAGCAAAATCAGGAGCATTCTGTAAAAACAGGGACAGCTGAGAGGTGTGCATAGCACTAGAAGGGACTGTCTGGTTCCAATAACCCATGCTAGGATTTGAATACTTTTTTGGATATGCGGATTTTCAATGATGCAGTTATACTATTCTTAACATTTTTATAACTCTATATCAGCAAGTCTCGGCAGCAGAATGTAAGAATTTGTAGTTTTAAAGACTGTGATAATTAAAACTACATATCCTTATTCTTAAGCTGAGGCTTCTTCATTTTCAAACAATTTAGTACGGTTTGACATTGCCATAGCATCCACTGCATGAATAAGCAAATGAATTAAAGAAACTGCAGTCATAGTTAACTTTCTGTCTTCAAAACATGTAACACTATACTGCCTCTCATAACATGGAATAACTGAACAAAATGAGATACATTTACAAACCACTAGGGATGGAACTCAAAAAGCATGGTTAAAATGTTTACACTTGTTTTACCACATGCAATAGGCAATCCAAGCACCTCAACCACCCCCCCCAAAAAAAAAAAACACAAGCAACTCAAGTCAACATCAAGTAATCAAGCAATAAAGGTAAAAGCAGGCTTACAACATCATAAGTGCCATACCATCCATAATATCAACGAGCACAAGAATTATAGAAACTACAGCCATAGTCAACATTCCTTCTTCCAAACGTTGAATACTACACTATCTTCCACAGCTTGAGACCAATGTGTAAAATGCAACACATTTACTAATAACAAGGAAGAAAACTCAGATCATGGGTAAACTGTGGACTTTACACTTATTAAAACTTTACTGATACCACTAGTTTTTCTTTGCTTGCCGGAAAAGTCAGTTTTTTACAATGTAAAAATTTCCTTTTACACTATTTATAAGATGGAAAAGGTAAACAGCAATTGTAATACATTCTATTTTACCACACACCCAGCTCTTCAAACATTAAAGACTTGAGGGTAAGTTGAAAAGTTCAGACCCCCCACCAAAACACACACAAAATAAGCAAATTATTCTCATATTCTCTCTCTTAGCATCTCATAGTTTCATAGGTTAGTACTAGGCCATCAGCCCTAGGGCCTATACAAGCCTGGCCATAACAATTCCCTGGCTATTTCTTCCCACGCTATTTACTTCCCTGGACCCCTGTCTAGCAGGGCGACTGACGTGATCCCCGGGGTGAATTTCCTTTCTTCCATCCAATCGTCAAGGTTCCTTTTGAAGAGGGCCAAAGAGGCACTCAGCTTGACATGTATGAGCAATCTATTCCAGAGTCTGGGGAGTCTCTGGGTCAGGAACCTATCCCTCCACCATGTTTTGTTTATTATGATGACAAGGTTTAGATCCCTGGAGCGTGTGGGCTCTGAGGGATTGGTATTTCTTTAAGTTTAGCATGTCCAACAGCTCTGGCTTTGACATGGCCTTGTATGTTAATCAGAGATTGCCTCTGAGTAGACGATATGCGACAGAGTATAGCTGGAGTTTTTTAAGGCGGTCAGCGTAGGGCATCTGCTTTAGGCCGGTGATTCTTTTAGTGAGGTATTTCTGCGGCCTTTCCAGTTGTTGCAGATGTCTTGAGAGGTACATACCAAACGGGGTGTTGTATTCTATAATGGGTCTAATGAGGGATGAGTACAGTGGGACAATGACCTCCTTTTTTCTGGATGAAAAGCCCTTAGTGATGAGGTGTGCCACATAGAAGGATTTCCTGACTGTTGTGGCGATGTGGTTATTGAAGGTGAGACCACTGTCCACCTGTGTCCCCAAGTCTCTTATCACACTTTCGGTGTTTAGTGTACTGCCACCTATATGGTAATTCATGGGTACATGTTTTTTCCCAAAGGGGATAACTATACATTTCTTGGCATTGAGCTTGAGCCCATGGCTCTGGCACCAAGCATCTGTTTCTGTACGGCCCTTTTGTAGAGTATCCTCATCATTTGGGGATTCAATAATGGCTCTCTAATTACAAATTTGCAGTGACAAACTACTTTATTCTTTCTCCCCATCTCAGTTATTATTTCATTCAACCCACTAAATTGCTAATACTTTGATCTTTGACCCATATACACACACCCATCAATTACAGTCACTTGTATGACTGCATAAAACAGATATTTGCTTGAGATCAAGTGAATGAATAAATTCATAAATAATGGCCCAGAAATGTATTTCAGTTTACTGGTGTCAGAACCATACAGTGCAATTCGCCTCTGCCTTCTCAACTTCTTACTTTAAGATTCAGAAAAAAAGGAATAAAATCAAGAACCGATTTTAAATATTTCTCTTATATACTGAGAAGGTAGCTGGAATAACAAGTTTTGTATTATCATGCATTTTCTAAAGGATACAAAATCTGAAACCGACATGCTTGGCATTTAGTGACTATAATCCATAACAATTTGCCAGTAGCCACACATTTTACAAGGAACAGACCACTATACCTCTCAAGTTCTTTGCTGAAGAATTCTGAGCAAAGACAAAAATAATGGGGGACAAAAAGGGACAATTTCTAAATATTATTTTATGTATTTGTCAAGCTGTTAGGCCCAATGGGCAAAACATACCTTATCAGTAGTGACCCCAGGGCACTGTCTGGTTAAGTGACTTGCTCAAAATCACAAAGTAGGCAAATGGATGTGAAAGGACTCAAACCCTGTACAGGAAGCAGTTAATTAACTTAAGTTGCAGACAACTTCAAATCACTTAAAATGTGATGTACATTCCCTGAACAATAAAAACTTTGAAATGTTAATGAATGGTCTTAATGACAGATAGTACACCTCAGTGATTTACCAGAAAAAAAAATTATTTTATTTAGCCTTTGTTGACCAAGTTAAGAAAACTAGGCTACTGGCCTCTTTTTAGGAGAGACTCGAGGTGGGATTCATACAGCTATAAAATTTGGCCAGGACATCAGGGAACTTCGACTACCATTTGGAGCTGCTACATGGCACCAAAGGAGAGAAAAGCTACAGAAAGTTTGGAGATGGAAAGTGAGAATTTGGAGAAAATAACTTTCAATATGGGGCTTCAAAATGTAAACAAAGATTCCTGGATGGTGGATGTAACAAATGAGCAGCGTTTAGCTGTCTCCATGGAGAAGGACGTGAGCGAGTCTTTTGAAGTGGTGCAAATACAGAACGCGTCACGAGGGCTTGAAGACAATGTTCTGTTAAAAATAATCAAGCAGGATGATCCAGCTGACAGTCTTGTTGATTCATGAGGTGAGATGGCTGATTGCCATCCTCAGCACGTCTGGAAAAGTTATGTGGGAAAGGAACCAAGTGATGTGGCAGCAGAGAATGCAGCAGTTAAAATTTATGCAACAGTGACAGAAAGGAAAACAGAAAAGCAGCAACAAACTGAAAACGTGTCTGTTTTTTTGGCAGTAGATAAAGTAGTAACTAAAACATATGCAGCAGTGACAGCAGGCAAAAAGCTGAACAGCAACAGACTGCAAGTAAATCTGTTATTAAAGGAAGAGAAGACCAGTTATGACAATAAGAGCACAAATGACACTTTAATAGACACACATAGTGCATGAGAAAAGTTGGTAACTGTTCTGGGTTTTAAACCTCATGTAATTTCGTCTTTTATGCATATTAGGATACAGACGTGTGACAACATTTGAAACTGATGGACTGTTGATGAAATTTCTGTACTGTACAACAAAAAGGACTTTTTTCTGTGGAACAATTATTTGTTTTCTGGTAATAACTTAAATTAAAAAAAATGTTACTTTGTTGTTTAGAACTGATGAACTAGAAGACGACAATGTTAAAAATGCATGCAGGGTCTGAGCGAAACTGTTGATAATACTGTAAGCTTATGGAATGGAGGGTGGATGTTAAAAGCTGTTTTGAAATGTGAACAAACATTGTGAAACGCTTGCCAGATGTTATTTTTGTTGCTGGTCACAGGAGGACATTAAGATATGCTGGACACCCTAAAATCATGTTTCTTTTCTGGGGATTTATTTCATTTAATTACTGATTTTTGACAAAGTACAATATAACCAATGTGAGGAGAAAGAACATACAGCAATAAGGGGTGTACCTGAATGCAGGCTGTATAAAAAAAGGGACACTTGGATAGATTGTCAAGAGTTAACAGTAAATAGTGAAAAGGAAGGGTAAAGGGAAGGAAACATACATTAGGGAGGACAAGAAGAAGCTGTGAGAGAGGGAGAACTAGGTGAAGAAGAAACTGCACAAGAAAAAATATGGCAGGGAAAATGAAGAGAAAGAGTGCATGCAGGAAGAGAGGTAAGGAGAAGGGATTGATACTTGTAACTTTTTAAAGTTTTAGCCAGTGAAACATCTGATTCTGAGGATAAAGGATTATTTGCACATAAACCTAGGAAATATATTCAGTTGGGGACAGAGTAAAAATAAGAAAGTGAAAATTTAAAAACATTTCCTCTAAACGTAAAAAGGTGGAAGAACACCAGCTTTAGAGAACTTCCAGTAAATGCGAACAGTATTACTAACAAAAGAATGACAGGGATCCTGGAATCACGTGCCAAATGAGATGTGGATGATATTCTGTTAGAGGGTGTAAGATTCCTGACAAGGGAAACAAGACTGCAAATGGAAAAATTATGGATAGAAATATAATATGGAACTTGGCAAGTGAACATTGTTCTGGAGTGGATTGGCTCTGCTTGACAGAGGATCAGTTAATTAATCAATGGGGTGGCGAAAGCCGACAAACTCTGGCTAGGCTTATAAATGCCCTCCGGCAGATAGCCTAGTACCTACCTATGAAACTATGTGTTATGTAAAAAAAAACAGTGAAAATACTAGATATAATTTGGTATGGATGAGATGATCAACTGTTGTGGAAGTCAGGTGAACAGAACAAGTTTACAGAATTATAGCATTATATGCATATATAACTAGCAAGGAAAGAGAGAATCTGTTTCAGAAAATATTAGACTAGGTGGTGGTACAGTGAAGATTTTAACTGTAATGGACTTTAACTGTGATTTAAATGGAAAATGTAAAAAGAAATTGAACGATGAAAAAATACAAAAAGTGACAAAATGTGGTAAATTAACTGTAGGGTACAAAAGTCAATGGACTTATAAAAGGTGGCACGTGGATCTGAAATCAATTATTTTGTATTATCAAAAGGTTTGGGGGTAGCAGATGGGGATATATCATACATTCAGCAATATGGATGGAGGTAATGGAAGAAAGGGAGCATAATAAAGCAGGAAATGGACTAAAGAGAGTAAATGAGAGGTTATGGGATGACACTGGAGGGGGGAACGTCCCCTCCAATTTAGAAGCACATGTTACAAGGAGATGCAATTGGATTGGGTTACAAGCAAGGTTGTTAACCTATGAAGGACTTCTATACAAACTGGTCTGAATGGTGGACTGAAGTTAAAAAGATGTATAAAAAGTATTTTGTCCAATAGCAGGACGATGTAAGAAAAGAAACAAAAGTGAAGTATGCGAAAAGTACAGAAATGTATCGGAGAACTTAGAGGATAATCCAAGAGAGTATTACACTGAAAAGTAAATATATAAAGGAATGTAGAAAAAAATAAAGCATTATTGCTTAGTCAAAATACTGGGAGGTATCTGCATATTTGGGTGAAAGAGTGAAGGAGGACATTAATATAATGAGGGGATATGAAAAATGTAAAAGGAGTGGTAAAAAGAACATGAGCAAAGTATGAGTATTGTAGCGTAGCATGTAGAAAATATATACAAGAGTAAAAAGGAAGGGAAATAAGAGAGAATGGAAAGTAAAAAAAAACAGAACAAGTTAAGGAAGAATTTCAAAAAGAAATTACTATGAATGAAATGGGTCAAGTACTTGAAAGTAAATGTTGATTCAGTATCAGGCACAGATGGTTTGCTGTATAAAACGTACAAGAAATTAGTGGACTGCCACAGAAAGTATTTTGTAAATGGACTGAATGAATGGTTGAAGGAAGGTGTCTGTTTATGAAGACTTATGTAGTGGGACATTAACATTTATATGGATGAAAGATAAGAAGAATGAATAAAACTTTAGAGACCCATCAAACTAAGTACAACAGGTTACAATTTTTATGAGAATAATACAAAGGAGAGTAGAAGGAGGGATGAGGGATATTATAGAAGAAAGTATATATGGTATAAAAGGGAAGGGATGTCAAGAATTGCTATTTACTGTGAGAGAAGTTGTGGATGCTATTATAAGTAAAAGGGAGGGTGTGAAACTTATGGTAGGTGATATTAATAAGGCATTTGATACAGTAGGGCATGATGCTTTGTGGGATGTTATGGAGAAATACAGAACAGGTAACAGAATTAGGAAAGTGTAATATGTCATCATTACAGTGAGGGTGTTAGCGAAGAAGTATGCATGAAGTGTGCTATAAGACAAGGATGCAATTGTGAATGAAATAGCTTATTAAATGAAAGGTGCTAGATGTGTGATAAAAAGAAGGGGGTATTCCGATAGTTATGACATACAAAGACAATATAGCTGTAATTGCTAAGAACAAAATATGGATGAGTAAAGTGTTGGGTTGTCTGAATGGATGTTTAAAGGAAATTGGAATGACCTTAAACAAAGACAAAAGTAAAGGTTTGGGTGATGTGGCAAAACTTGCAGGGGGGGTTGTATTTTTCAGTGAATGAGATGTCTTTCCTAGGGATACAATTTGGGAAAAATGATGCAGTTATGATGCAGTGGGAGGGTTTGGTAAAAGAAATTAAAGAAATTTCTTGGGCGAGCATACAGATTAGCAGTCAGTAAAAAGGTTTATTTTGTGAATTTTGTATTAATGGGAAAATCAGCATACATGTCAAATATTTATATGATCCCAGAAAAAAAATATGAAAAGGAAATTGTGCAATTTGTGTTTTTTTATATGGGGTTCAAGGTAAAACCCAGTAAAAACTGGTGTGTTAAATAGGAGTGAAAAAGATGAGGGGGGGATGGGGTTACCAAATCCAGTTGTTTATTTTGCTTATTCAAACTTGTAGAGAGTACTAAAGTGGGTAAAGGAAGGGAACGAGAAATTAACAGTGAGAATGTTTAAATGAGAGCGCAATAAGTTCTGGGAGATGATGAGAATAAGAGGAAAAAGAATTTGTAAAGGAAATTAAAAATTATCAAGATAAAATACTAACATGGAAATAAAATGTGATGATACAGAGAACTATAGAAGGGCATGGTATAATAATGTGATGAAACAATATTATTATGTAAATCCATGGGAAAATTTATGAGAAATGATTAAAGCCATTAATGTAAAGAAAAAGTGGTGTAAAAAGACAGCAGAGTGTCAGGATTTGCTATGGAGACTGGTAATAAATAAGTTACCAGTAAACAGGAATGCGCCATATAATAAAGAATATTGAAAGAGTGTGTTTATTTTGTGGGGAGGAAGAAACAACAGAGCATTTTTTTAAATCTAAAAGAGTAGTGAATCTCTGGAAAAGGCCATGGGAAGAAAAATATTTTGACAATATTAATGAAACAAAAACTATAGATATGAATAGAAATATGATTATGTATGGATATTATAGTAACAAGATGAAAGAGTATGTGAGAAGGGCAGATAACATGTTATGTTGTTGTGTCTTTCGGCTTTTCCCGATTAGGGGTCGCCACAGCGGAACTCTGGTCTGCTAATGATTGGCAGTAGATTTTTACGCGCCGAGTTGCCGGCCCTGACGCACAACCTTCAACAAAGGTACGCCCATTCACGCATGTCTCCACACAGAAGACGCTCTAGCTGAGAATCAAACCAGACAACGTCTTACTGTGAGGCGACAACACTAACATGTTATGTAATATGGGTTATTTGGAATGAAAGACTGGATGAAATTGTGTTTAATGAAAAATGGATTTTACTAATTTATTTATTTATTTGTCTTTGTTTAATACTTGGGATCAACAGTTCAGAGTAATGGTGAGTGTAGAAGAGAGGTGAAGAATAGAGTTCAGGCAGGATGGAGTAGGTGAGAAGAGTGTCAGGAGTGATTTATGACAGACGAGTACCAGTAAGAGTGAAAGGGAAGGTCTACAAGAGGGTAGTGAGACCAGCTATGTTATATGGGATGGAGACAGTGGCACTGACAAAAATGCAGGAGTTAGAGCTGAATGTGGCAGAGTTAAAGATGTTAAGATTTGCACTGGGTGTGATGAGGGTACACAGGATTAGGAATAAGTATATTAGAGGGTCAGCCCAGGTTGGAAGGTTTGGAGACAAAGCCAGAGATGCAAGATTACATTGGTTTGGACGTGCTGAGGAGGGATGCTGAGCATATTGGTAAAAAGATCCTCAGGATGAAGCTGCCAGGTAACAGGAAAAGAGGAAGGCCTAAGATATTATGGATGTGGTGAGAGAGGACATGCAGGTGGTTGGTGTGACAGGGCAAGATGCAGAGGACAGGAAGAAATGGAAATATGATCCGCTGTGGTGACCCCTAACGAGAGCAGCTGAAAGAAGAAGAATTTGCCTTTGTTTACTGGGAAAGTCTGTGTATTCCCATATTCAGAGGAAGCCTGAGGAGAAAAGCTCTATTTACTTACATTGCATTATACTAAGTTCCAGTCAAACACAGGGTAGTTACATGTATACACAAACAGTAGTTACATTTATATATTCTAAGATTTTACAGAGGTGGAAGTTACTAAAGAGAAAGCCTATGTACAACTTAGTGGACTGTACAGGCACCAGTTATGTATAAAAACTGTTTTGTCATTTCAGTGAGAGGTTGAGTATTCTGTTTAAGGAGAGTATTTGGAGAGTATCGTACATGAACACAAAGTCTTAACCTTGTGATGACCATGTTTAGGACCCAGGAGTGGTGAAAATGTTGTTTTTAAGTAGTGGTTTAAAACTACGGAGTTTGCCGGAGAGTTTTACTTGTGGGGGGGATACTATTCCAGAGTTTAGCAACACACTGGGGTCTCCTACAACATAATTTGACTTATTCGTGAGTATTAAAAACTTGTTACTAAAACCGAGGTCTCTTGCTGGACAGAAGGGCAGTAAAAAGTTTTGTAGTGCAGGGCATTTTTTCTGGCAGATGAATGAGTTTGTGGGCTGTAGTTAGTTGTGAATATATTAGGTAGTTATGTAATTCAACCCATTTTATTTGCTTTAAGCTATGACAATGTGTGTCCTATAAGGGAGACTGGTGGCAAATTTAGCTATTTTATTGTACAGGAGGCTAGTTTCTTTGAGTACTTTTTAAGTTTGTTACAATAGGAGCAGAGTACAAGACAGCTGGCAGTAAAAAAGTGGTGGCTAGAGATTTTCTTGCAGTATCTGTAAGGAATCCAATGATGCTACAAAGGGAGCCTAGTTAATGGCGTGCAGTTTATAATGGTCATCTTTGAGATCATCATCTATTATAACGCCTAGAAGTTTACTGCGAGTTACAGTTTCAATGACAGTATTATTCGCTGACTTTATGGTAAAAGACTGCATTTGATTTTGGCAACTTTATGGGGTAAAAAGCATTAGCTTGATTTTGGCAGCTACATTGTGGAAAATAAGATTATTGGTTGCAGATGGTGGAGGAGGAGTCAATTATAAAAGAATAACAATGAGGATGTTATAAGAAAAATGATAAATACTGAAAACAATAGAAGTGTGTGTGTGTGTGTGTGTGTGTGTGAGTGTGTGTGTGTGTGTGTGTGTGTGTGTGTGTGTGTGTGTGTGTGTGTGCACCAAAGCAGAGGGCTCTACCTGTTGTGCTACTGACACTACGTTAATGAGGGAGAGGGTGCAAGTATAAGGCAAAATCAATGATCTAAAAAATCAGAGCCAGATAACAGGCAAACTGCCCTAATTCACAAAAAGTTAACACAATAGGTTTTGCAGCAACATACATTTACTGAACATTTGAACAACAAAAACTATGAAAATCTAATAGCTGGCATTTCTGATTGACTATAAGCCTTAATCAGTCCTCAGTGATTTACCACAAAATGTAGACACAAGTTAAGGTTGAGCAGGTACTGCAAAGGATTAAGGCTTTAAACTCTTAGTGAGCTGTTTCCGTAGTCAAAGGTACAGGGTTAGATTTTTACTACCTCCATTTTCCTGCTATAGGACTTAGATTAAATTGTATAATTAGACAGTGCTCCTAGGTTGCCACTTTACCTGGTTTAAAATGTACAAAAACAAAAATAAATGGCATATGTATGATGCCAAATACTCATGTACCATTTTAAACAATAAGAGCAGAGTCTGACTGTACACCCTCCAGCCATATCAATGTCCCATTATTTGGCTGTATCTCCCTAATTACCATAAAACATTGCAGAAACCTAGCAGTGCACTATTTTCATCTTTACTTTTACAATAATCACAGATTTAATCCAATTTAAAACTTTCATTAAAAATGTTACAGCAAAAACAGGACAGCCAATGTAATGAACAAAACAAAACACCCTCGCATTGAATACAAACATGAGCAACAGTAAACTTCTCTTCCTTTGAAAGTCACATTTATTGAAAATGCATCTGGCAATCCGTTAATCTACAACAGATTTGCAGGGATTCATCATTGAATAGCATACAGTGAAGCACTAATTGGGAGTTATCTGAAGGGTGGAGAAATACAAAAGACAAATGTGCAATGAAATTGTTAACAGCTTGGAACAGCCTATTGGACACAAGAGTCTTCTATCAGGGGCACCCTAGGAGCATTCTCTGGTAAAATAACTTGGTCAGACTCACACTAAACCAACAAAACTGAGGGAAGCAACAGATGCTCTACAGGAAGCAACTTAATAACAGGTCGGAGTCTTAAATCATCTCTAATGAGTACCAATCGTTGTAGTCCAACGCTACATTTCACACCATTGTGCCTGCAAAAAATAAGTTAAATTAAAAATGCATTCATAATTAATATTTTAACATTAAACTTGCAGACTTCATTTTGTGGAATTTATTCACATACAATAACCATAATGCCAACAGTCAACAAAACAAGGAAACCAAAGTTCGTACCGAATGACCATGGCTGTTTATTGCAATCAATTCTTTCTTTAACAACATAACTACTCTGGGATGCAGTACACACAAACACACAGACACAAACACACAGACACAGACACACACACACACACACACACACACACACACACACACACACACACACACACACACACACACACACACACACACTCACACTCACAGCTATCAAGTACTGCCCCTTTGTACTACTGTGTACATTCAGATATTTACTTATGATAAAATGAATGCATGAAGAAATATATAAATAATGACCAAGAAGTGTATTTCAGCTCACTACTGTAAGAACCATACATACAGTGTATTACACTGACCACACCATCCTATATCACAGTGACCACACCATCCTACCCTTACGCCCTCCCAACCTCTTAGCACAAAAATCAGAGACATGATTTTATCAACTCATTCTTTCATGATCATTTGATGAAACAAGTGATTCATTTACACAAATTCACCAGTAAAGTATCATTTTAAAAATGTATCATCATATGGGCATTTCCTTCCTCAAAACTGCTAACCCAAAACAAAAGCACATATCCACAATAAAAGTAAACATTGCTTCTAAATCCTGTCTTCAAATGAAACACAGCAAAGTATGACACTTAACATCTGGATCACAGCTCACTCCAGACATGAATTTTGAGGGCACTTCAGCAAACTTGACAAGTTCATATATATGGCCCAGTCCAAAATGTGTACATTTGCTCACTTTCAAAAAATACATAAGCAACAGTAGTACACCACAAACCTTCACATATGCACCAGTCTGAAAAGTGAACACTCCACACAATCCAATTACTCTGACCACTCTTAGCAGAGGAAAAAACTCATGTGGCTCTGTAAGCCACGGTGGTGCAGCGGTTAGCATTGTTGCCTCACAGCAAGAGGTTCTCCCATTTGATTCTCGGCTGGAGCACCTTCTGTGTGGAGTCTGCATGTCCTCCCTGCAGTCGAGTGATGTTAAAGACATGCAGGTAGGTGCGAGCGTTGGGCATTGGGCTGGCAACTCGGCACCTTAAAATCCACTGCCAATCATGAGCAGACTGGAGTTCCGCTGTAGTGACCCCTATCCGGGAAAAGCCGAAAGACGACAAAGTATGTCTGTCATGTAAAAATAAGGAAGTCTGATTAGCAGCATACATATTTTATAAATATAAATATTTAGTTAATGCAAACTTATTGATATTTCATTATTAATCAGCATAAAAGGTATTACATCACCTCTTTGAAAAAGATTCACCCCAAGGATCACTCCAGTGGCTCTACTCGACAGAGGCACTAGGAAATAAGGTCGGGTTACACAATGCCAGGGTAATCCTATGGGCTAGGCTTGTAAAGGCCCCAGGGCCATTAGCCTAGTACACACCTATCAACCTATGAACCTTTGTTCCAGCAATCAGGAACTGAGACAAAAACAACAACAAACATAAGCTTAACTTCAAACATATGCATTTTATTGCTTACATACTAACCATACTGTTAGGAGTTTTTATTTTCCAAGTGGTACACAATGAATTTTGCAAGAGGCAGATTTAACATGACTACACTAATGGTCAACTATTTAGCGATCAATATTTTGCGATTACAGGGATGTTGCACTAAAAGCTGAGATTGTGCAATATTTGGGACTTTCCTTTCCTTACAAACAGCACAGCCTCTGAGTTGATATATAGGCGGCACAGCCCCTCCACCATATGGATGGCATAGGGTACTTGCCCTCTGCAAACATGTTTTTTATGTATGACATGTTACTTTAGAACAGGCTAAGCATTTGATTTTTTTTTTTTTTTTGGAGTTTTTGTGACCACTGTTATGTAAAGTGATCAGAAAAACATCAGTTTTCTTACTTGAAAGCCACGCTTTGCTATTAATATATTAGGAATGCAGGACTGCTGTCAGGGATGATACTCAGATTACAGTTGGATATTTTACATATAGATATATATTGACCTGTATGAAAGCGCTTACTCTATTAAACTGTTGGGAGTTTGGACAGCCAAGTGTCCTTTGTCTTGTTTTTGTTTTTACAGTTGGATATTTGTCCTTTTTTACCATACTAAGTAATAATAATATATAACTGCAAGTTTTTTAAACATAAAACTGGGAACCATGGTTGTTTCTGAAACACCAGAAATTTCTTCCTCATCTGTGCGATCTCTAGTGTGTGACTGGCTGGCTTTTCCAAGAGTATGAACTGTTGGTATACCAGTGATTTCCCCCTTTCCTGTGATGTTGCATCCTTGGAGTTGGTGTGTATATGTGTATGTCAGAGGTTACACTCACAGTGACCGCAGAGAGTTGCATACTTGTCAGGAGCCTGCAAAATCTACCAGCACTTGTTCTCTACATCTGAAGAATGTTTACTGTGATGCTACAATTGAAACAAATCAAAGTCATAAACAGATGCCGACTAGCCACTTTTCCTACTCCTTTTCCTTCTCTTAATATTCCATCTTTGTAATTAATACTATTGAAGTTAGGTTTATTTCTGTTAGGAGCCATACCATAAAGCAACAAAAAAGTAATCTTCGTTTCTACAATTTCATTAGTGCTTTTTGTTTATCCTGCATGACTCTGTACATTTCTACACAAAACACAACTGCATTCATCACAACACAAATTGCAATGATAAAACACCAAAAGGAAAAAAAATTATGTTATCAGAATCAAGCAAGAAACCCTAAGAACAAAGCATAAATGAAACCAATACAGCCCTTGAATTGAGCAAACCAGCACCACTCAGTATTTACCTTTTACATTATGGTTTTCCATAGGGCATGTGCCCCATACCTCTTTCTCCTGTACCTCATTGCTGCAGTATATCACCAATTCAGTCCAAAATCAACACTGATTAATAACTGCTATTAAATGTCTTTCTCTCCAATAATCGTTATTGAGAAACAAACTTGAAGTTTTCCTAGTATCGACTTTTTATATCAGTTACATGTATCTTCATCTTTATATGTTTCCTTCATAGAAACCTATTTCAAATTAAAGCATTTTGTTGAGATTATGCTGCACTGTGTGTGTTTAAGGAATCTTTAATTAGTATGTGGCTGATTGATCAAGACCTTCTACCAAGAATTCTGGACAAAACCAAAAACAATGGAGGATAAAGGCCCAAAATCAGGGACAGATTATGAGCATTATTATTTTTCTAAAATGATAAGGCTGCTAGAACATCATATTCTGCATTAATATGTATTTTCTGATGGATATGAAGTCTGAAACTCAAATGTCTGTCCTTATTTAATTACTTCAACACTCAATGATTTGCTAAAAAACAACACATTTTTACAAGGCACAGACAAAAAATATGAGGCAAACCTCAAGATATTCTGTAAAATTGCGGACAGTTGGGAGGTATGATTGTTCTGGATCTTCTGCCAGCAACATATGTCTCAACATAATGCCTCAAGAACTCTTGACAAAGCCCCCCCCCCCCCCCCAAAAAAAAAAAAAATCGCGAGACAGAGGCCTAAAATCAGGGACATTTTCTAAGTATTATTCTAAACCACTTAAAGTTAATAGAGCAAACGGATCAACGTCAGCATTTTCCCAGCAATAAGGAGAAAACTCTAATGTCTGTTATTATTCACTTGAGTTTAATACTTGGTAATATACTAGAAAATCAAGTATTTTACAAGTGACAGGGCAAAAATATGAATCAAAATCAGGGACAGTTGAGATGTATGTAGAGCAAAGTCCAGTCTCTGAAAATTTCTATCCTACGTGTATCGCAAATGTGAGATCCATGGCAATAGTTTTTTTTTTTTTTTTTTTTATGAAAATTCATATTCCTTGATTCAGAAAACTGCTCTAGCAGGTCTCAGTTTACAGTATCATATCCCTTTAAACTTTATTTATTAAGATACATAAACATAGGCAGTATACAGAAAATCAAAATTAAAACACCAAAAAAAAATTGTTTCATTAAAAAGCAGTGCTGCACAGCTGAAATTTTCATAATGTAAATAATTAAAATACATGAGAATAGCTAATGTATTTACTCTTTTTTCATTCAAGTTAAGTCCCCTCCAGTCTTTACTTCAGTTACTTCCAGAATGAAGCCTCAATACTGTATGCCTGTATCATGGAAGGTAACTGATTACTTAGAATGGATGATAGGCAGACAGAATGAATGTCTACCTTATGACATCTACAAGCTGCTTATCAGATGACCTGAGAAGTCTTACTAAGGAATTTGGCATCAGAAGCTCCTTCAAAAAGAAAATTATTTTAGTTAATACAATCATCTAGTTAAATTGTAAAGCCCTTGCATTAATTCGGCACTTGATTTGAAATGTAGCAGGATTGTATTGGGGTAGTATCGCTTTCATTATACTATTATACTGTTTTCACAGAGAGCTTGTACATTTACTAGGTATCTCACTGCATTTCCTGCGGCAGCACAATCTAACTGCATTTCCTGCGGTTGCACAATGTTTAAACACTATCATGCAGGATATCTTCAAGTTGTCCCCTTTATAATGCAGAGACTATGACTGACAGCTAAAGGAAACATGTTTTTACTGCCAGTTAGTTTCTGATGTCTGCACAGTAGTTTTCCCAGACAGATTAGTAAAATTAAGTGGATATCATAATATGGATCAATCGTTCATGTTACCGTCTCACATATTTGGTTTTGATCCTGAACCACAATTATCATCTATGTAGATTTTTTTACGTTCCTCCATTGTCTTTCTGAGTTTCCTCCAAGTTTTTCAAGTTATATACTATTTCCTAATGATATACTGCTTAAGCTGAGCTATTTATGATTCGGCTGTCCAGTTTTTTGGCAGAAAAGCAAACTACACTGTCTGCCTGATCATTATAAAGTACTTATTTTAGCTTATCTATCCCTGCACAGTGTATTCTAAACCAACAAGCACCCAACCATCGCTCTATCAGTCTGGGGCTGCAAAAAGTTCTTAAGATGTGGCAGGAGTCAGTTGCACTTTGCACTTTTCATTAGCAGGTACCACACCTTTGTAATCTTCTAACTTGATGACCTCACAGATTCATAAGTTAACAGGAATAGGCTAGGCTACTGAGCTGTGAGGATCTTAAGAAGTCTAGCCTAACCTTACATTCCAAAGGTAGTTTTTAGCCTTTATATTTCGCACCCAAATAATCCAGAGGTAGGCCGAACAAGTACAACATTACGTGTTTCGCTTGTCCATGACAGAAAGGAGGATCAGCAAAGTTCTACACAGAGCAGCTTTAAGAAATCACTTATGGTCCTTGCTTGATCTAGCTTACTAACTGTAGCAACTTTTACTTGTATGTGCATGTGTGTATGTAACTGTTTTAACTGCAATATTCATAGGGCAGCATAGTGGTGTAGTGGAGTGTTGTTGCCTCCCAGCAAGAGGATCCCTGGTTTGATTCTCATCTTGAGTACCTTCTGTGTGGAGTCTGTGTGTCCTCCCTGTGTTCTTGTGGGTTTCCTCCCACATTCCAAAGACATACAGTAGGTGTAGAGGACACTCTAAACTGGCCAAAGTTTTGAGTGTGCTTACGAGTGTGTAGTGGAAGAACTACTGTGGCAGGGCTGGCCACCTGGCGGTGTAAACCTTGGCTCTAGATGATTGTCACTGTTGAAGTGACACCCCGACTCCATGTGCAAAAATGGGAAAAAGAGGTTGTGGATGGATGGAGGAATGCTTACTCATAATCACATTAATAAAACTGCAATAAAACATAAAAAAGCTGTCATAAGCCCACTTACATCATTAACAAATAAATAAAAATACAGTGTGCGTGTGTGTGTCTGAGAATGTATATATGTGTGTGCTGTCCTACTTTCACAAGAATCATGTTGGACACATTACATCATGTATTTTTTCACTAGACTTTGGAATGTAAAAGATGCATAGCGTACATTCACTTAAAGTCCATATGGGCTGCAACTTTCCATTCTAAGTGTTGATATTCGCACTCCAGGTACCCAAAAGTTTTATTAGGCTCCTTTAAAAAGAACGCTTTACAGTCTGGCCATCAGACTGGACCAAATTAGGATTGGGTAACACAGCTTCACCTAAAGGAAGCATTACTAACCTTCCTTGTGGCAGAAGTTCATCCTGTATTGTTTAACTGTAAATCATATATTGCAGGAGTTCTACAGCTGGAATTTTTTTTTTTAACATCAGTGGCCTTGGACTCAATGTTCTGTTTATGGTAAAACCGGCATTATCACTCTTTTTTGAAGAATTCACTTTTTTCCATCACTAATGAAAGAATCACAATTTGACAGTGTGAATGAACTTCTACTGACATTATATTTGAGAGGTAACAGGACAAACGTATTACTGTAAAGTGAGAAATAAGAAAGAGTCAATACAAGGAGAAAAAAATGCATGCATATGGGAAATTTTTGTTTTCTTATCACCTTTTGCATGTTAACATTATTAATTCATAACATACTTTTTTCTGTCTCATGTTGTCAATTAAAAACACCTGTATTCTAAGCAGAAGAGAGCTTTATAAGTATTTTAAAATACATTTTGTAGGGGATCTGAATAATTATATGGGTCTTTCTTCTTGTGGAGCTAAGAGAATTCAGCGTCAGTTCACTGGTGATGTACAATCTGCAAAACGTACATTTTTGAGTGTTTATTACTAGAGTTAAAGTTTATTCTGATGACTGCTGTTTTGATGCAATGGTCATTGTTCTAAGTTAATGCCATTTTATTACCTTCATATGGGGCGTGCAGAAATGCTACAGATCAAGTTTAAACGATAAAAACGAAGAGGATAACGTATAACTGTCATGTTCTGTTTACGGGAATTCATCATAAAACCTTTGTTAACGTGTAACAATCAAACGCTGAAAAAAAAGCAGTGTGCCAATTTTAACAAAAAAAAAATGTTTTTTAATTCTTCAAGCCATTTCGCTTGTCCTGTACTTGATGTCCTTCATTATATTCCATCTAAGGAGGCCCATAAGAAACTCTTTCAGTAAATGCAGTGAAACGTGACTACGTTTCAGCTTAGTTATACTCTCTGTACTATACAAAGACAAAACAAAACCCTTGTTTTGTGACATTGAGCAATGCCTGACGTGGAAGCATGCTCCTAAAAGAGCATGAAACATTATCTGCAGTGGTCTTCTTAATGAGAATTTGCTAAAACACAAGGGGGGAACCCGCCAAAGAAACAGAACCAGTAGGTTTTTCTATCTGTTTGGTGCTTCATATTTTTTATTTTATTTTATGCCCTAATTCAGCTGATCTAAGATCTTTAATCGCTATTCTTGTAGTTTACCTCCATGAAACAATATCTGACAATAGTAAACACCTATTTTTTGCTGGTAGATGAAAATACACAAACAGAAACGTGTCAACAGTTGAAAATAGTCTTACTTTGTTGATCAGCATTTTCAGTTGTGAAATGCAGTTTAAAGCACTCACACAAGTTCTACACTGTGTGTTTTTGTATTTAAAATGAATGAAGTATATTTTTATAGTAATGAAACATTATTCACATATGAAATGTATGTTGGTGTGTTTTGATATATCTTTTATTTAAAAAGCACTATTCGTATGTGAAATGTTTAATGCCACGGTGTTGTCACCTCACAGCAACACGTTCTCTGGTTCGATTTGGCCATTCGGTAACCTTGTAGTTCGACATTTTCGTGTCGAACAAGTCAGAGACGACATTTTAACATGTCGATATAATGATATAGACCCTAAAATCCACAGTATGGAAAAGTCATTTAAACCTCTAGGAAAATTAAGACAATAATCACTTTTCCTACAAATTAAACAGCCTATAAGTCTTTCAAAGAAGATCTTCCACAGTTGATCATGAAATCTGATTCTGCTTCAGTCAAAATATAACTTATTATTTTCTGGTCATCTGGGTTTAGAAACTAAAAATAGCATTTTCAACGATCTGCCCCCACCCCTAAAAGAAAGTAAAAACTGCTTCCATGGCTATGTTATTAACACCCCAAAAGAAAAAAAATGAGATATTTCAAACTTAATAATTAGCTGGTTTCTTGCATCTGTATAAGGTGCTAAAAAGAAACAAAAGATATCATTAAGTGTGTAAGCTGTACTTACTGTCGATATAAATAGTCAAAGAAATGATTAATGAGCTGAGAGAGAGAATTAGACAGAGCACCGAATAAAAAACAAAGCCTGTCTGCTTGGTTGGCTGTAAATGAAGACAATCTGAATCCATAAAGCAGCACACAGAAGAAGTGACAGACAAAAAAAATCAGTTCAACAGACAGCTTGTGAAGAGTTCATTTAACCTCCGAATAGTGACAACCACTGGGTTTTATTAACAGGCTGGCATTCTCTAAAATAGATGGTGGGAGGGGAAGCACTTAGGCTAAAAAATGCATACTTGTTAGAAAAGTAGGAACGCCATGGAAAAAGTGTGAGGGCAAGGTACAGAAAGGTCCTTCAAAGCAAAAGAAAGGGGCAGTTAGGTTTCTTTCAGCCACATAAATTTTTAAGACATTTATTTCACTGTTGTCAAACAAAAGCAGAAAAGGCATCATTCTTCCGAACCCCAACAGGGCTCCTGTAACACACCATCTCCCAAAACACTACTATAGTGTTGCAGGAACTGTCGTGATTTAGCACATAAGAAATACAGAGTATATCCTGAGTCTAAGCCATCTCTGTAACAGTTTTAAACTACCAAATAAGCCTGCAAACACAGAGAAAGTCAGAATCTAACCCAGCAATTATTTCTACAGCTTCTTCTGCAATAACAACTGATATTTAAATTATATTCCTATAAACATGTAAGATGAGGATATTATTCCGTCCTTATAAAAGAACCCTTACAAACTCCCAATTTTGGGATGTTACCCTTCTTCTGCAGTGCAGTACAATATGTTCATTACATTACAAAATGTAATTCTCAGGGCTGTGTACCCATTGACATGCAGGGCTGAGAGAGTGCCACTGAACATCCAAGGATGATAATTCTGATGCATGCAATAATGAAAATGAAAGTGCAATTAGGGGGACTATATGGCTCCCTAATGAAATACTGGCACTCATGATGTCAAGTGCTGACACACCAAAGAAATGCAGGAGAAGACCGAGTATTGAACATGGCTCTTAGGTTCATAGGTTCATACTAGGCTATCTGCTCTAGGGCATTTATAAGCCTAGCCAGAGTGTGTTTGGCTTTCGCCACCCATTTTAAATTAATTTTGCTATGCCCTTTTTCAAGGTTAGTATACTGTGCCTCTGTCTAACAGTGACACAGAAGTGATACCTGGGGTAAACCTACGATCTCCCATCCACTCATCAAGATTCCTCTTGAAGAGAGTCAATGAGGGACTCTGCCTAACCTGGACTGGGATTTTATTCCAGAGTGAAGGGAGCCTCTGGGTTATGAATCTGTCCCTCCAGCATGTCCTAGTTATTTCAGTGCTGAGGTTTAAGTCTCTCGAGTGCGTAGCTCGATGGGATTTGGATTTTCTGAGGTGCAGCATGTCCATTAATTCCGGGTTGGACATGGCTTTATACGTCAGGCACAGATCGCCTCTGAGCAGGCGGTATGCCACTGAGTAGAGCTGGAGCTTCTTTAACCGGGCAGCATATGGCATCTGTTTGAGCCCTTTGATCCTCTTGGTGAGGTACTTTTGGGGTCTTTCCAGTTGCTGCAGGTGTCTGGTAAGGTACATCCCAAAAGGGGCATTGTACTCAATTATGGGCCTGATGAGGGATGAGTAAAGAGGCACGATGACCTCCCCTGATCTAGATGTGAATCCCTTCATGTTTAGGTGGGCTATATAAAATGTTCTTCTAACCACTTTGGCCACGTGGTTGTCAAATGAGAGATTTCTATCAACTTGGGTCCCCAGGTCCCTAATTACTTCTTCTGTACTTAATGGATTACCACCTATGTGGTAATTTGTGGGCACTTTGTTTTTGCCAAAGGGGATGACTATACACTTTTTGGCGTTTAGCTTGAGGCCATGGCTCTGGCACCAGTTGTCTGTTTCTATGAAGCCCTTTTGGAGGATGCTTGTGTCGGCTGGAGAGTCGATTCTGTTGCCCAGTTTGCAGTCATCTGCGAACTTGGTCAGCCACAGTCCTTCCGTGTTGGCCTGTACCTCCGAGAAATATATACCGAACAAGAGAGGTCCCAGGACTGAGCCTTGTGGGGCGCCACTTGTAACTGGTTTGGAGTTTGACATGGCTCCAGCAATTCTAACCATGTGGGTTCTGTCCTTGAGCCAGTTTGCAACCCATCTAGTGACACAGAGGTTTATATTTAAGCTGGTGAGCTTATCTATAATGCCCGAGTGGGGTATTGTATCGAAGGCTTTTGCGAGGTCCAGGTAGGCTGTGTGGACCACCTTCCCCCCGTCAATGGCCTTGGTGACTGTTTCAAAGAAATCGACCAGGTTTAAGAGGCAGGATCTGCCCCTAACAAAGCCGAACTGGGTAGGATCCAGTGTCTGTAGGTCCCCAATATCTTTATTTATGAGGTCCATGATGATCCTTTCCATAGCTTTGCAGACCAAGCTAGTCAGGCTTATGGGGCGATAGTTTCCAGGATCCGTTGAGGCACCACCTTTGTGGAGAGGGACCACTGTTGCTGTACGCCACTCTTTGGGTACATAACCTGTAGTAAGGCTGAGAATGAACAGTAGTTTTATGTTTGGGTTTAGCTCTTCTTGGAGTTCATGTAGGACGCAGCCCGGGACACCATCTGGTCCCACTGATGCTGTGTTTTTTGCTTTGGAAAGGGCGGCTCTTACCTAAGCATCTGAGATGTCAGGGGGGCAGCACTCTGCTGGGATAGATATTTGCCCTTTTGGTGGGGAGGGAGAAGTTTGCGCTGAACCTGTCAGCTAGGATGTTGGCAATGTCTGTGGGTTCGGTGTATTTTTTGTCATTTTGGACTAATTCTGAGCATATCTGGGAATTCACATCCAGGTTCCTAACATAACTAAAGAAAGCCTTGTGATTATCCTTAGTGTCCTGTGCAATTTTTCTCTCGAAGCTGGCCTTAGACGATTTTATGAGTGCCCGTAGTTTTTTGCTAATACTGATCAGAGATGCCTTCCCTTTTTGGGATTTTGCTCTATCATGTAGTAGCTTCCTCCTTCTATTGTATAGTTTGTTTATGGCTGGGGTCCACCAGACAGGACGACTGCCTTTGGAGGATTGGGTCTTGGTTTTATTTGGGATTGCAAGATCCATGCATTCCTGAAGGTGTTCATAGAATGCGTTTATAAAGGATTCTGCAGTCTGGGACGTATTTTCCACAGGCCCGGGGGCTTTGAAGGATTCCACCTCGGTTTTGAGGAGTGTGAAATTTGCTTTAGAGAAGTTTTTCACTGTGGTTTTCTGGGCAGGGGGTGGGGTCGGGATGTGAATATCCAGTGAGATTAGTTTATGGTCTGATCTTACCAGTGAGGGATACACTTCTGGTCTGGAGCATAGAGTCCCCATGTTGGTGATGATCAGGTCCAGTATGTTTTCCCCTCTTGTGGGAGTGGTAACAAGTTGTTCCATAGCATTTGAGTTTATAAATTCTAGGAACCTTTGGGCTAGGATTTTGGAGCTAGAGTAATGCTCCCAGTCTATGTTTGGGTAGTTGAAGTCGCCCAATATAATGGTGTTTGGAGAGACCTTCATATTTTCCAGTGTTCTCAGGAAGGCCGAGTGGGGTTCCTGGGTTTGGGAGGGTGGTCTGTAGCAGGCTATAAACTGGAAGGCAGTTTTACCCACTGTTAGTTGCACATGGATAGTCTCTGATGCTACGTGCTGTGCCACCAACCTGGAGGTGTGGGTATCTTTGACGAATATTGATACTCCCCCTCCTTTTGTGGTTCAGTCCAAGTTTTGGGGCCGAAAAGCATGGTATGAGATATAACCTGGTAGTGCTGGGGTGCTCTCGGGAGCCTTGAACCAGGTTTCTGTTACCGCACAGATATCGATGTTCTCCATGCTAAAGAGAGTTTCGAGTGCATGCATCTTGAGGTTTAGACTTCTGGCGTTGAGTAGCATTACTCTTAGTTTCTTATCCCTTGTGATACCTATGGAGGTGGATTTGTCTTCTGAGCCTTGCCTAAAAAAGGCACTATGGGGGTAGCAAGAGCCTTTGCCAATATCTGAAAGCCCAGGGGTGACAGGTGCAAGCCGTCCCTAGCGAAGCATCGTGGCTTGTCGAGCATGTCATCCCAGGCTTGACAGGCATTGGATCCCCTTTGAATGACACCAATACTTAAGCCAATTGTTGAAATTGATCATCTTGTCTTCATATTGTGACATCATTCTTGGTGAGGGTAAGATGTTACTCAAGGTCAGGGTCATACCGGCCTGGGCTACATGCTAAGAGAGCTCCTCTATGTCTCTTTTCATGTAGTCCAGGGAGGTATGTCTCAGGTCATTCACACCAGCATGGACAATGACTGAGTCATATTTGTACTTGCCTTGGAGTGACCTGAGTGCTTGTGTTATGTGGCGGATCCTAACGTCCGACAGTCAGCTCACCCTGACCTTCTCCTTGTTCAGCCTGGTGAGCAGGACGTCAGTGTGCCTGACGATAGAGTCACCTATTACAAGTGTATCAGGTGTGTTGTTTAGCCTTAAGGGCTGTGACTGTTCGGCACACTGGCTTTGTGAGCTATGTGTTGCACGTGTTTTGTTTTGGGGTAGCGGTTGCTTGGGTGTCTGCTTTGGAGGTCTCTGCTGCTTAGGCAGATTTTTATTTAGAGACTCCGAGTATGTTTTTGTGTGTTTATGTGTTTGGTTTGCTGTCGTGGTAGGTCTATGTGAGACTGGAATTGTAGTGAGTGTGGTTTCCTTCTCCTCCTGACTGGTTACGCCAGTACTGAGTTGAGAGAGCTTAGCCTCCAGTTTGGCTATATGGTTGCATCTCTCACATGTGTTGGAATTTGTTGGGAGGAGGAGAGGGTTGTCTGTTTTTGCAGGGGGTAGGCAGGCTGCCCTGCACACACTGATGTAGGGAACAAGCCCCCATACCCCTGAACTTATCCATAACAACTCCGAGATTGCTATACCTCAGTAAATGTGAATATTCCAAGAAATGGCCGTCTTGGACTTGTTATACGCAAGTCCATTTTTATCGGCAATTCAGTCTCTGTGTTTCAAGACTCACTCCTGTGGCTCTAAACGTTTCAGATACTTGTGAAAATATATACTAAGTCTAAGACTGACAGTCTGAACATTCCTTTTACTCTGAGGTACTTTATTTTCAGATTTAAATCAAAGTAGTAGGGGGTTGGGATACAGGCTCCCCAGGTCGGTGGTTTAATGGGGACAACAAAAAATACTTTGTATTAAAAGTTGCTTATTAAATTTGCCTTTTTTGTTTTAGGAACAGAATTTCTTACGTGTCAAGAGTCAAAGTAACTGTACTCACATTCCCAATACGAACCAGGGTAGGGAATCATGACTGTGATATTAACAACTCATATTTTGTTATACGTTTAGGATAAAATATACATACAGCAAAGGTAGGAGGCACTATAAGTCCTAAGGAAAGCGTTCCTCTTCTGGGAAAAGGAAGGGTAATGAATTCATGCTGCTTATCTTAAGGAAGAGATCAGCAGCTCAGTAAAGCTGAGCTGCAGGTGGACTTAAACAGCAATAACACACACATCAGGCACTGTATGGTAAGACAACATATGCTATATGCACAGTATGTTTTTATACCCTGCTTGTCATTGAGACACTGAGAACAACAACAGGGTTCCGGCATGTAGCTTCTGAGACATTTCCCTGTGGGCTACATCGATGAAACCAGAAGGCTGCAGCAGCAATTTGTTGTAGAGCAATATGCACACTTACTGCAGCTGTACACGCTGATACGAAATGTAATACATAGCGGCGATCCCTAAGGACAGCTACCTGGCTGTATTCTAACAGAAATAGCCGTGGCAGAAGAGTTACACATTTCTTATTTTCATACAAGGAATGACGTTATTTAATTATTTGTTTAGTTTAATTCAATAAAATAAAATAAATACTTGAGAAGTTTTTGTTATAATAAGTCGCTAAGTTTTTTGTGGCAGCTGTGCCTGTAACAGAGTCATATTTGCCATGTAATAACTGACAGCTTTTGTGGTACCCATGCTTATAACTTAAGTAATTTTCTCATCATTTAATACTGAAAACAAAACACTTTGAGTCACGGTAGAAATTTCCTCACACTCATGAGTAACACCTTATTGTTACTAGATACAGAATTGGCTTGTGAGAGCTGTGGATATATATTTAAACTGTAGTCCAAGCTCTAACATCCCTCATGTACCAAGGTGATCACGGCTCACTGTACACCTACACAACCACGTCATAAGCCTAACACCAAACCTACATATGCTGATGTACTAATATGTCCCCCGAAGTCTCCTAAATAATGTACTAACTGTACCAAGAACTCAGCAGCAAAGTCACCAAACACCGGACACCACAAGCATGGGTCACCAAAGAAGTATACAAATGCCCCTAAGCAGGCAGAGCACATCAATGCTCATGAAAATGTCCTTCTTACAGGTGATTCAGTTGTTGGACACACTGATACACCACTCACCAGGCACTACAAAAGGACGTGATGATCAACTGTCTCTTACATACCAGAACTGATGATGTCACCAAGACTCTTTGATCCCTTTATCCAAAATATGCATACAGTTCCATCACTGTGCATATTGTAATGAATAACCTTTCATGCTCCTGCTTGGGTGACAAGTACAGAGACATGGCTGAGCTCTTTGTGTATGTCTCTGAGGTTCTGGTGAAGTTGTAGGTCACTATCTTTCTGTATTAGATGTGAAAACATGTTTTTTTTTTAATTCAAAATCATATACCCCCCACCACCAACACAGCCTCTATGTATTACGCCACAACATCGACAAAAAATAATGGGTTTCAATAACCAGATCAGTAACATGTCATTCTAGGAGGGTCAAATATGTCAGCCTGGGGGAATTTCATCATAATTGGGGTTGGTGGTTGGTATAATGGTTAAGGTGTTTGCCTTACAAATACAGGGTGCAGGGTTTCATTCCCAGATGGGATAACTGGCTAGGCTTAAAATGGTCCACAAGAGCAGTAAGCCTAGTAATAACCTATGAATCTATGAATCTGCAAGAATATTTCTGTCCTCGTAATGCCTCTTTTAGGCAAAGTCAGTCTCTTGTATCTACCAACTAAGTTTCAAATCAGGCCTATATAAAATATTAACATGACAATGCTCAACACTAGTATTCTAAACACTAAGTTGCCCATCCTTGAGGCTTTCGTAACTCTTGAAAACAGATGTCCATATAATTACACAAACAAGATTTCAATGTAGTAACAACTATACCTCTCAACTTCCAGAATTTTGTCGAATGTTCAGATTTTTACCTCATATTTTTGCTCTGTTGCTCAAACAATTTATTGTTTTCTGGCAAATCACTGAGGATTGAAGTCACTAATGACACACATTTAAGTTTCAGACTTCATAACCTTCAGAAAATGTATACTAATGTAAAACCTATTATTTTATCAACTTTCTAAGTTTGTAAGAACAATATTTCAAATCTGTCCTTGACTTTGGGCCTTTATCCCAGCATTATTCTTGGCTTGGTCCAGTATTTTTACATAAAGTGTTGGAGAGGTATGGTGATGATATCCTTTCTTTACCTGGTTTTAATGCCTACAACTCATGTACACCCTATAGTGAGGGTGGTTGTGTCTCTGGTGGTGGTGAGATGTATGTTTTTGAATTAAAAAAAAACATTTTTCACATCTAATATACAAAGACAGTGACCTAGAACTCCACCAGATCCTCGTAACTATAAACAAGTCCACCATTCATATCACTGCCTATTACAGAATGCTCTCCATGAGGCCAGCAGGCCAGGAAACCAACCTCAACAAATTAAAATCCCTAATTACTAAACCTTATCCAGTCTTCCTGGGTGACCAACTATACATACCTTACTATATGGTTCTTATGACAATGGCAACCTTATAACAACACATGCAGCTGTCCACAGTTTGGTTGGCTCTGTCCACTATTCCATAATATGTTCCATAAGCTCCCACTCTATGATATTCTCAAATTCCACTGTCTTCACAGACCTTCTGAAGTGAATTTCCTTGCACTAACTTCCAATCTAATGATCTATAAAAGCTCCCCATCTCAGGGGGACCCCACAGCTATGGATAGGGCTGAAGGGCTTCAGCATATTATCAACTGCCGTCTCAGCCGAAGCAAATTCATTCTTCCATTTTCTGTGCCACCCATCAAAAGCACTTGGGTACCTTCTAATCACCTTTTATTTATTTATCTGCTAATCCTTTGAGTGATCTAGTCAAAACAACCGTTTTTAGACATGACCTGGACTACAGGCAGACACATTGCTGATAAAAAGAAAGCAAATAAAACACTGTATATTTCAAGGGCTAAACAAGGAATATGCTGATATAATTTATCAAATTAAAACACTACACAAATGCAACAATTCCAGCAAGGCATTTAACTTAGAATAGGACAAATTGACTGTAATATCAAAATGGCATTCTCATTATAAGGGTAATTTTATTACCAAAAGACAACGCTGCCTGGTAACAATAAAGGCTATCCTCCTTGAATATATAGAACCCACAGTAGACACTCGATGATGGTTGTAGCACTTTATTCCAAACGTAAAAATAAATAACCAGGGTATAAATATAAACACCAAAGAACAACAAAAACAACCAGTTGGATTTAGCGCGCTTTCATCTCTTAATGTGAGACTTCTTCAGAATCCACATTTTAGGTTTGAAAACTCGTTTAAATTTTCTCTTTTAAATTTTCTATCATAGTGTCCCATTGGCAATTAGTTGGCGCTTAAATCAGTTGACCATATACAAAACTCCCAAACAACATAACATTTCGTCACAAGTGGTGTAGCGTGGAAATCAAAAAATACCTAAAATAACATCATGATACCGAGTACAACTCACTCAATGAAGAATATGCAAACTCACTAAATATACATACAATATATAAATATAAAATATACAACATATGTAGAACATTATGAACTTAAATATAATCCGTGTCCTTGACATGTAACCTAATCTCCAAAATCTTGTGTGGATGCTAATAACAGTTCTATGTTTCTCACGTGGGAAATATAAAGTGGTCATGTTAAAAACACCCCAAACCTGGTAAAAATATATATAAAAAATATATATATATATGTATATGGATGTATGCAAAAATAATTAACTATATATTACGATAGTAAAAAAAATGTGTTTGATCATTATAATATAATATCATATTGGTATAGTAGGATAGTGTGTATTATAGAAAGTGAATATAGACACTACCAGTACCAATTGAAATATAAATAAATCATTGATTGTTAAGATAGAACCTGTGTCAACTTTTAAAATATAAATATAAATATCATAAAATATTAAATTCATAATATACATTCATTTTATTTTTTCTTTGGATTCTAGGACAACAGTTTTAAAGCAGGTTTGATGGAAATATGATCATTCATTCCTAAATTGGTACATGAGTCTAATCTAATTTGCCAAATCATCTCTCGATATTCCAAGAATGTTTCCCAGTCTCCACCCCTCTCTCTCTGCTTGACCACCTCCAGTACCCAAAATTTTATATTCATGTTGGTACATTTTAAAGTATCCCTGTATATGGCATTATTCACATTCTTTTTGTTAATATCTCTGACATGCTCGTAAATACGACTTCTCAAATTTCTCTTGGTTTTCAAGCATCAATGAAGTATGGAACATGTTCAACAGAATACCCACTAGAACACAAATATTTCAACAACAATTAAAATACAGCCTCAGGAGGAATATGAATTTAAAAAATATTTTGGAAAAGAAGAAAAGTGATATAAATCAAGGGGCATGTTCCAAAGTTGGTACCCCCAAATGTGGAAGATGTGCCCAATGCCCATTTATATTAGGTGAAAAGGAACTGTATATTCCCAGTATTGGTTTAAAGCTGAGGAGTTATTCATATTCTAGTTGTGATACAAAAGGAGTGGTATATTTGGCATACTGCAAGACATGTGGGGCATACTACGTTGGGAAAACCGAGAGAAATTTGAGAAGTATTTACGAGCATGTCAGAGATATTAACAAAAAGAATGTGAATAATGCCATATACAGGCATACTTAAAAATGTACCAACATGAATATAAAATTTTGGGTACTGGAGGTGGTCAAGCAGAGAGAGAGGGGTGGAGACTGGGAAACATTATTGGAATATCGAGAGATGATTTGGCAAATTAGATTGGACTCGTATACCAATTTAGGAATGAATGATCATATTTCCATCAAACCTGCTTTAAAATTGTTGTCCCAGAATCCAAAGAAAAAATAAGATGAATGTATATTTTGAATTTAATATTTTATGATATTTATATTTATATTTTAAGAGTTGACACAGGTTCTATCTTAACAATCAATGATTTATTTATATTTCAATTGGTACTGGTAGTGTCTATATTCACTTTCTATAATACACACTATCCTACTATACCAATATGATATTATATTATAATGATCAAACACATTTTTGGACTATCGTAATATATAGTTATTTATTTTTACATACATCCATATACATATATATATTTTTTATATATATTTTTACCAGGTTTGGGGTGTTTTTAACATGACCACTATATGTTTCCCACGTGAGAAACATAGAACTTTTATTAGCATCCACACAAGATTTTGGAGCTTAGGTAACATGTCAAGGACATGGATTATATTTAAGTTCATAATGTTCTACATATGTTGTATATTTTATATTTATATATTGTATGTATATTTAGTGAGTTTGCATATTCTTCATTGAGTGAGTTGTACTTGGTATCATGATGTTATTTTAGGTATTTTTTAATTTCCACGCTACACCACTTGTGACGAAATGTTATGTTGTTTTGGAGTTTTGTATATGGTCAACTGATTTGAGCGCCAACTAATAGCCAATGGGACGCTATGATAGAAAATTTAAAAGAGAAAATTTAAACGAGTTTTCAAACCTAAAATGTGGATTCTGAAGAAGTCTCACGTTAAGAGATGAAAGCGCGCTAAATCCAACTGGTTGTTTTTGTTGTTCTTTGGTGTTTATATTTATACCCTGGTTATTTATTTTTACGTTTGGAATAAAGTGCTACAACCATCATCGAGTGTCTACTGTGGGTTCTACATATTCAAGGAGGATAGCCTTTATTGTTACCAGGCAGCATTGTCTTTTGGTTTTGACATTCTTCCACTACGGACCTGTTTATGTTTGCCTTTGGTAATTTTATTACCCTCCCCCTACTCCACAAGAGTGATTGCTACAGCAGCACAATTAAATGAATGGAAACCGATGCAACATATTAGTGAGTTATAAATAGTTCAAATTTAATGAATTACTGCCTTAAATTCAGAACTTGTATGCAAGAAACCTAAATTATAATGGCACTATAAAGAAAAACTAAACTATAAAGACAAGTTAGAACTGTCGCTCGTCTGGTCAGGATAAAACAGACGAACATTCGTGGGTTCTGTTCAAGCAGCTTTATTACACACACAGACACACACACACACACACACAAGAATTGAGGCTTTGTAACTTAAACTTAAATAAATTTATAAACAGACTGACTACTGCACTCATACATGTTAACACTCTGACTGTTCTCTCAAAATGGCACTGCTGCCTGCACGTGCTCAGTATTTATATGCATGTGCTACATCTGGAAATCCTTCTTAAAGGCACATACACATGCTCCTCCCTCTTTCAGAGATAGTCCTTATAGGAAATGACAGTATTCAATGACATGCAATTTACAGAAACGATCTTCTGACATGCAGTTATACAGAACTAATTATCTGACATGCAATCATACCAAATCAGACTCGTATAAAACAATCATGTCCAGGTTGCTGTATGTTTCACACTAGGTCTTGAAATACAACCTGATGTGTAACATAAAAGGCAGAATTGGATCTAGCAACAGGGACTGTCTTCAAGGAATGTTCAACTTTGGGGACATCATCAGGAATGGAAATGGATACTGAGACATGTTTCTCGGTACAAACATTGTCTGGATTGCTCTGAGATCTAGAGTCTGTATCACACATAGGATGCTGAGATATTGTTTCTGATACAGGAAGAAGATGTCTGTATTTTCTCCTGTACTCTATACCCTCAGATTCCACTAAGGATCTCGGCTCGGTACATACACCTCTCACTTGACCAATTCGATCAAAGCCTTTCGCTGTTTGCATCCTCACTGTCTCTCCTTCTTTTAACGGATAAAGAAATCTGCTCATTTTATCATAGCTGGACTTCTGAGAAGAATGCTTCTTAAAAAGTTGGGCTTTGATTGCTCTTTTGTTTTTAGCATTAGGCACCAACAAACTAGAACTGATAGACAAAGTTGCATTGGTTTGCCTAGATAAAAGTCTCTGAGCAGGTGAGCCTAGTATGTTGTCAAGGGGTATATTTCTGAGCTTGAGTAAATTCAAGAAGATATCGGTATTGTCACACTTTGACCTCTCCAGTAATTGCTTTGCACTCTGTACTGGACGTTCAGCAAGGATATTTGACTGAGGATATTCAGGACTGCTAGTAACATGGATAAAGTCCCACTCTTCAGGAAATCTCTGACAGAATTTATTCCATAAGGCATCCTGAGGAATATGTATCTACCAAATGGGGTACTGAATGCAGTCAGTAGTGAAGATTTGTGATCAAGCATCACTTGCCAAAATGAACTCTTTGCATCTAAGACAGAAAAAACAGTGGCATTTGGTATGAGGGTTGCAATCTCCTCGACTGTATGCATAGGATGATGCGGTCTTTTTTAATGTCTTGTTCAAGTCTCTTGGGTCAATGTATATTCTGATTTCATCTGATTTTTTCTTATGAGCAGCTACTGTAGAAGATACCCACTCAGTTGGTTCTGTGACTGGACAAATCACACCTTGCTGCACCACTTTGTCTAACTGGACCTTGACTTTGTTCTGCAAAGCTATTGGAATTCTTCTTGTTAGTCTGACCACTGGACTGACCTCTGGTTCTACTTTCATGGAGTATACAACTGGAAGTTTGCCTAACTTGTCATCAAAAACATCAGCATATTCTGAAAAAATAGTGTCAGTAAAGATGGAACTTGAACATGTGCTTACATGATGTACTTCCTTGGTAAAAGAAAGCAGATTCATTCTCATACTGTCTCTGAGACCTAATAATGATTGCATAGGTCTTTGGACTACATAAAATTATAAGCTGTAACTTTACCCAACCAATTAGCATAAAAGCACTATTGAGCCTTTGGTTTGAATCTCTTCACCTCCATAAGCAATAAGTTGCACACGACTGACCAAATTAAGTTGATAACCAACCCTTACCTTAGCAAATGTTTCTGCTGACATTAAATTACACTTTGAATTAATGTCTACTTTGAGCTCCGTGGGCTTACCATTGATCAGGACAGTACAAAATACTCCATTCTTTGCCAACAGATCTACTGCATTAACCTTTTCACTGACCACTGATACACCATCTACATAGAAAGTAGGGTTGCAGCTCTCTATATGATCACCTTGCTTTTCTGAGTGACCTTTCTAAATAACTGAATCAGGTTTACTTGGTATACAAAATTTTTGAAAATGGTTCCATTTTTTTACACTTGTGGCGTTGCTGACCAAATGCTAAGCACTTCTTTTTTTTTAGACTCATGGTTAGTGCCACAATTACGACAGTTAACAATACGAATTGACTTGGATTTTGCTGACTCACCCTTATACTGTACTGAGCATGCTTCTTTTACTGAACTAGTCTTGAAACTTGCTAGAAAGCTCTGGGTTCTCCTTGCGACACTTAAGGGGTTGCTGCTGCCATGTGCTTAGGCCTGTTTCTGCTTGCCACATGTTGCATACTATGTTTGCTCTAGAGGCTGTTGAAACCATGCTCGTAACACTTGTAAACATACTTGTGTGCCTTTCTGTGAGCTCGTGGATTTGACAAATCTCTATCACTTTGCTTAATGTTAAATCACTGTCACGAAGCAAAATCTTTCTCACTGTAGCACTATTAACACCTCCCACAAGCCTATCCTCTATTAACTCATCTTTTAAGTCATCAAACTGCACGTTTTAGCCTTGTTTCTCAAGTCAGTGATATAAGCAGCAAAAGTTTCACCTGTTTTTTGGTCTCTTGTGTAATGCCTCTCTAATGTAACATTTGTCTAGGGGTTACACATTTCTCTAAATTTATGTTTTAAGCACTCAGGGTCCTCCCTGGATTCAGCTGGTACCACAATATGATGGTTTGCACCCTCTCCTGCATATACCTCTGCTGCATACACAAATGAATGCTCTCTTTCAATAGCTTCTGATCCAGCTAAGTTGAGCAAAACAAATGCCCTTGTATGTGCATCTTTGTCAAAAAAAGTTGCTTGTATGAAAATATTGTATTCCTGCTTGAATACTGTCCAATTCTCTGCTATATAATGATCAAACACAAGTGGACTTGGTCTGCTAAATGCCTCTGTCATATCAACACACAGTAGTAAAGGTGCCTGAAATTATGTACAAACATACACATATAAATATATATGCCAGACCTTCATGCCAGTACTTGTAATTATGCCCAATAGCACAACAAACTCTTTGAAATAACTGTATTTTGCCAAATAAGTCTCCATAGCACAAGACCACCTTGAAATCACTGTACTTTATGAAACCACTCTTTATCAGTGTAAGACCTATTACAGCCTAACCTAGCTTTCTTAAGCTACAGGAGCCATTTTTTAAAATCCCTTTGGTCTAGCTGCTTGTCTCGTCAGATGGAGTGCTCATACCTTAGCTTCTCCTTTTAATCGACTTTTCCCTGGATCCCTGCCAAGCCAAGTTCGATCTACTGGCCTGGAGTGCTCTTTAACAGAACCGGGCAACCTAGGCATTAGTGATATTTTTAGAATATACAGAAATGTCTCCTTTTAATCTACTTTTCACGGGATCCCCGCCAAGCCAAGTTTGACCTACTGGCCTGCAGTGCTCTTTAACAGAACCGGAAAACCTTGGCATCAGTGTTATTTTCAGAATATACAGAAAAAAGAAGTTATGTACTCACCATAACATTCCATTTCAGTGGTTGTACTTCATTTTTCTTCAACCTGTAGGTTTTCGGATCGACATTGGATCCAACATGGCTGCATTTTCCAGCTATGGATCCGAGCTCCCGACTCCTCCCTTTACCCATAATGCCCCCTGTCTCCCTTCAGATCGAGTTTGCTGCCTAAAAAGGTATCATCTACTCAACCCAACATCACCATATCATAACAAGGATCTCCATTACACTCCTTGACCTGGACAGAGTCAAGGTCCAAACACTTTATACAAGGTCAAAAACACAGCTGCATCCATGATAAGGTCAGGAGGAAGGTTGAAGGCAAATGAAGTGCATCTACTCAGATGGAACGTTATGGTAAGTACATAACTTCTTTATCTGAAGTACTTTACTTCATTTGATCTTCAACCTGTGGGAGAGAGTCCCCAGCTACCATAAACTCCTAGATGGCCCTCATGGAAGGATATTCCAGAGGACTGCAGAACCAAAGGATGCTCTATTCCAAGACACGATATCCAACTTATAATGAGAAATGAAGGTATGAGATGAGGACCAAGTAGCTGCCGAGCAGATATCATCCAGAGACACCACAGAACAGAAGGCAGCTGACGTTGCTATAGATCAGGTGGAGTGTGCCTTCACATGTCCTGGCAAGGACCTACGTTTCACCTCATAGGCTTGAGCAATGCACAAGGAAATCCATTGAGCAATTGTTACCTTGGAAACTGGCTTGCCTAAAAGGGTTTAGCATAAGACACAAATAACTGATCAGATTTGTGGAAGGACTTCATCCTATGTAAGTACAATCTCAGTTGCCTGTGAACATCAAGCAGATGCAACTTGTATTCCCCTTTGTTTTGGAAATTGGGGAAGAAAACTGGTAAATTTATCGTTTGGTTAATATTGGCTTCTGAGGCCACCTGAGGGAGAAAGGATGGGTTAGTATGCAACAACACTCTATCCTTGTGAAAGATCATGTAAGGCACCGTGCTACAAAGAGCTTGAAGCTCTAACACTCTTCTGGCTGAGGTAATGGCCACCAAAAACACAGTTTTCCATGTCAAAAACTGAAGATCAACCAATGCTGCTGGTTCGAAGGATATAGAAACCAATGCCTGTAACACTAAGGTAAGATCCCACAGAGGCGTAGGATCCTTAACCGGAGGTCTAAGTAGAAAGGTCCCTTTAAGGAATGTTTTACACAGTTTGGTAGAGGATTTGTGAGCCGCCACCAAAATGGACTTTATGGGGGATGACAATCCGGGAGTCCTGATAATTATGGGAACTGCAGCAGCCAAGCCGTGAGCTTCAGACTCTCCAGATCTAAGTGAGGGATCCCTGAGGGATGAGAAAAAAGATCCGGGGCTGGATCCAATGTCCATGGAAGAAAAAGTGAGACCACAGTTAGGGGGAACCAAACCTGGAGAGGCCAGAATGGGGCAATGAGGATAACTGTGCACCCCAGCATTCAAGCTTTCTGAAGAAACTTGGACATAAGCGGTACTGGGGATAAGCATAGCGGAGACCATGAGGCCAAGCATGAACCAGTGCTTCTTTGGGGGCTTCCCCCTCGGGGGGTTCAGAGCAAAAAACTCTCTGCATTTCGCATTGGAAGGAAATGTGAAGAGATTGCAGAAAGGCTGACCCCACTTTCAAAAGATCTGTTCTGTTACTGAAAGATTCGGAGACCACTCGTAAGGCATCAGAATTGATCTGCTGAGCCTGTCCACTAGAATGTTGGACCACCCCAGAATGTGCATTCCTAATAGAAAGTGGCTGGTGGAGATCACCCATTCCCACACTCTCATGGCTTCTTGACAGAGGGATAAGATCTGGTTACCCCTTGTTTGTTGCTGTACCAGACTACTGACATGTTGTCTATCTGAATGGCAATCATCCCTAGAGGAAGATGGGCATGAAGTGCCTGCAATGCCAAAAGAACTGCACTCATCAGTAGAACGTTGAGATGCAACTCGGTCTTGGAGGGGGACCATGTGTCTTGGACCATCCTTCCCGAGCACTGCCCCCCCACCCTAGCTGGGAGGTGTCCGTGTTCACTGTGGTGTTGGGGAAAACAGGGTGAAAGGAACAACCTTTGAGGGTATCCAGAGACTGAATCCACCACTGAAGGGAGTCCCTGCATGCCCTTGAGATTCTCACTGGAAAGGTAAGAGGAAGGTCTAACAAGGACCACTGGACTGCAAGTGTCCATTGAAGAACTCTCATATGCAGGTGAGCCAACAGCAGGAGATTGATTGTGGCCACCATGGAACCTAACGCCCTGAGCACTGCTGTGGGGACTTGGGCCTGAAGAATTTGTAAGACATGCATTCTTAAACTGTGTATCCTGTCTGGGGAGAGAAAAACTTTCATTTGAAAAGTGTCCAAATGTACCCCAATAAAGTCCAGAATCTGAACTGGCTCTAGAGAAGATTTGTTCAGGTTGATGGTAATCCCCACACTGTTTGCTAACTGGATGAAGTAATCCCTGGCCTGACATAGTAGATGTTCTGAGGGGGCAGAAAAGAGCCAATCGTCCAGGTACAGGAAGAGCTGAATACCCTGGAGCTTCCGGTGAGCTGCTACAACCACCATCACTTTGGTAAACATACTGGGGGCTGTGGTGAGACCAAAGGAGAGGGCTCTGAACTGACAGTGATTGGCTCTCAGCCGGAAGCGAAAAAACCTCCCGGAGCATCTGTCCATTTTGATCTGGTAGTATGCATCCTGGAGATTGATCGAGCACATCCAGTTTGTGGCCTGCAGAAAAGGTAGGATCGATTGGAGCATGACCATCTGCAACTTTGTCTTGGTTACTGACAGGTTCAACGTGGACAGATCCAAGATGGGTCTGAGGTCCCCCATTTTCTTTGGCACTAAAACGAACCTGGAGTAAACACAGGATCCAGACTAGCCTTGGGGGACCGGCTGGATGACTTGTTTGTTCAGCAGCTTTCCTATTTTTGCGCTGCCTCCTCCCATTGCACAGGTGGAACGTCTGGGAGGAGGTTGTTCGGACGGGGATGTTCCCTGAATGGAATGAAATATCTTATGGATATGATTCACAACACCTAGTGGTCTTTTGTAATGGACTCCCATGCCTTCGGGTGTAGTGACAGGTGGCCCCCAACTGCCTCCATAGATGAGCAGTCGGGCAACCCCTAAGGTCTGCTGCCTGGGTCCCTCTGAAAAGGGTTCTCAGGACCAGAAATTCCTAGGACCCCCTCTGCCTCTCGGGCAGCATCTGTTCTGACTCCCTCTGCCTCTGGGGGACGGAGAATCCGGAGCATCCCGGGAAAACGCCTGAGACTTCCAGAACCATATATTTTTCATTTCTCGCTGATTCTGGGAAAAGGATCTATGAGGAGAGGAGAAGCAGATCCCGACAGCAGACAGTGTCTTCCCGTCCTTCTCGCTCTGGACCAAAGTCTCTTTCATCGACTTCCTGAAGAGGGAAGAACCATCAAAAGGGGTGTTGCTGAAAGACACTTTGAAGGGCTCCAAAATTTGACACAACCAGAGCCAGGTGTGACACCTGATAGCAACGCCTGTCCTGGCCACCCTTGGGGCTCCTTCTGTTGCATGAGACAGTAGTCACATGGAAGTGTGGGCAACCGCTTTTAGAGTGGCCATTCGAGCGGGGAAGGTCTTCTTGTCCTCCGCTGACATGGACTCTGGGGTAGACTCCATGATCTCCTTCACTAGGTCTCTCTGGATTCCAATGACTTGTGCCATATAGTTCAGCACCCTCATCGAGAAGGTCGCTGAAGCATATACTCACTTCCCAAAATGGTCCATCGCTCTTTATTCTCAATCAGAGGGAATGGACCTTACAGCTCTCCTGAGTGAGCTCCTTCTTGGTGGCAGCCACCACCATCATCGCATCTATCGGGGATCCCTTGCTCCATTGCTTCCTGTCTGATGGGGACTCAGCACTTTGTCGGGGAGCTCAGGGATGGGCTGTATGGTGTCCGGCTCCTTCCATGCCCTAGATGTTATTAAATCCATGATTAGATCAGCAAGAGGGGACACCCAAGAGGTAAATGGGCCCAAGCTGAATGCCTCCAGGAAAATGGACTCGTCCCTGGTCAGTTTGGGGGCTTACCACCCCCCTCTGGTAAAGGAGCTCCATGATGTCTCCAAAGGAGACATCCTCGGGGGAGGTGACATTGGGGAACCTTCCCCTTCATCCAAGTCCAGGTCTTCTGTGAGGGACTCTGGTGGAGAGTCCAAGTGCCTCCTCTTACACTTACGCTTGCAGGGTACCTCCTCGGGGGGACACTCCGAGGAGGACTAACAAACCTATTGATGTTCCACCGGAACTTCCTGGGGCATTGCGGCCACGAGCTGTCCCCGAGATGGCAAGACAGTTGGAACCGCACTCACGACCAGGGGTTCTGGGCAGAGTCCGAGGATGAAATGGTCAGAGGCCTCGACACAGAGAGAACCCTCTCCACCACATCAAATGCAGAGGGGGGCAAACCTCTTGGGACGTACTGGAAGGGCCTGTCCCCCTCTGACCCAATTGAGGAGTCGGAGCTGAACCTCCAGGAGCCAAGATGCTAAGAGGGATTCTCCTCTCCAAAGAGCTCGGAGTAGACACCACCCCCTTGGATCCAGTCCCAAGCCTACGGCTCTGAAAGCTTGGATCCGATCCTGTCAGATCTGACAAGTTCAAGGCAATTGGCTGGTGTCGAGGTACATGGTGCCGTCAGTGCCGACCCCTCGACCCTGACAGTCCTCAGATTCAAGAACTCTGAAACTGCTAGCTGGATTAGAGAAGGAGCTACTGGTCAGAACAAAGGTTGCAAGGAGCCCTCTCCGGTGAGAGAGGGCGCTGGCAAGTCCCCCATCTGGATCTGAGTGTGGATGAATTGCCACATCATCTTGTCCATCTCCCTTCGCTTAAACTTCAGGTGGAGCGCGAGGACGACAACAAAACTGGACAGGAAAGCTGGTGGGGAGAAATCCTTACTGGGGACCGCTATGAGTCTCCTCAGGGGAGAACCTGGGGGAGCAAAGGCAAGGAGAGCCAGGCCTAGTCGCTGGCCTGATTTTCGGTGGTGGAGCTACCTCCGACAAGCAGTCAGGGGACCGCTTGCAGGAATGCTCCTTCCTGGCCTTGTCCCCTTCCCCGGACCAATTGGCAGGAGTTTGAGTCCCAGAGGCTGGGGGAGGAAGGGACGGTAGTCCCTGAAGAGGGTAGTAATCCCTTCATAATCAGTTTGTCCCACCTGTCCTTAAGTGCTCTGGGGTTGAAACCAGCGCAAATAGGACAGGGGGACATGAGGTGATCTGCACCAAGGCAAACTATGCACAGCGTGTAGCCATCCGCTGGGGACAGCTTATGGCCACACTCTGTGCATTTTCTAAATCCTGCCTTAGGGGCTTCAGTCATACCCACACAGGCCCAAAAGGCACACACACAAGCTCTGTGACAGAAAAGTAGGAGAAGAGAGAAAATGTTTTTTTTTTTTATATCTGATGCAGTCACGAGTGAGAAAAGGGATGCAGTCAGAGACAAAGAACCCAGAGAAAAGTTCACTTACCTGACCCACTAACTGGAACTCAGAAACCACGCTTGTAACCTCTATGGTGGCAAATGAGATCTGGGGGGAGAAAGGAGACAGGGGGACATTATGGGTAAGGGGGGAGTTTGGTACTTGGATCCATAGCTGGAAAATGTGGCCGTGTCGGATCAGATGTGACTCCGAAAACCCACAGGTTGAAGATCAAATAAAGTAAACTACTTCAGATCTTCTCCTTTTACCCTACTTTTCTCTGGATCCCTGCCAAGCCAAGTTTGATCTACTTGCCTGCAGTGCTCTTTAACAGAACTGGGCAACCTCAGCATCAGTGTTATTTTCAGAATATACAGAAAGTATGTTTTAACCTCAGGACAAAATTAATTGCTAGCCCTTGTTTAATTTCTATTTTTAATTAAAGCACCAACACAGACATTGGCTTGACCCCCCAATCCTGTACTTCCTAACAGCAGTCTCCCTTTGCATGTTGTTTTAACTATTTGAAAGCCCTGCTGTTTTTCTAGTATTACTAACCCCTTTCTCCTCTAAATTGTGGTCTTTCTAAATCCCACATACTCCTGGTACAAGTGTATTTTATTTTATTTCAAAAGAAAGGTATGGAAAACAAGCAAGTCCAAAGGACCTACTGTTTCTCCTGATTTGTTATAGGACATCAGCTACTCCCCCCGTTCTGTGCTTCTAACTGCAGTCTGTCTTTACATGCTGTTTTAACTATTTGTATGCCCTGCTGTTTCTCTACTTCTACTAAACCTTTTCTCTTATAAATTCTTGTCTTCCTAATTTCCACATAACTCCTTGGTAAAATTGGTTTATTTTATTTCAGTAAGAAAGGTATGCAAAACAAGCAAGTCAGAGTACCTACTGCCTTCTCTTATTGTTTCTGTAGACTTGAATATCTGTGAATCAGGGCCAGCCCTTTTCATCATACTATTGGCTATCTACCGCTTTTTCTGGTGTATTCTGTCCTCCCCTCCCCCACAAAACCTAGTACAGCCTAAGTTGGCTTTCTTAAGCTACAGCAGCCAGTGTCCTGGTACTGTTGTAACATTTAAGTTTTGTACTCAACCGTGTCCTAGTCCCCTCCCTTATTTGAAAGCTTACCTCTGCTCCTTCTGGTCCCCACATTTAACTAACTTTATATCTTACAACTGGTTCTTAGTAATCAGATTTCAATAACTAAAGATTGTATTGGTGCACCATACCCTCATTAAGCTTACTGATAGTTTTATTTGAAGATCTTTACCTGCAGACATCGGTGCTGCCCCACTCCGTTTGCCCTCGCTAATGCCCGGACTCACTCCCCACCCCTCCCTTGCCCCCATTTCCCACCTGCCCCAACTACCCCTAGTCTTATATCTAGCCATCTCCACCCACCAAAACTCCAACCAATCCCAGATTAGACACACCCTCTCACCAGTAACCTATATCAAATTACAGCCCCTCCATATCCCTACCTACAATAATGAAACCATCACATAATCATAGAATAACCACTATCCTTTCATGCAATCTCTCTATCCTATTTATCTTAACACTAACCCTCTACTTCACCTTCTACCAAATCACACTAAATGCTACCTATGCTACCTCAACAAAAGATACCTCCACTTATATTCCTCACACTCCTCTCTACAGCCAACACCTATCCCCAAGCCTATACCATCACACTACGATAGCACCTAACTCGCTCATTTTACTCCCAATCACTACAAGCTCACCAACAACAAACAAGTATATAGCCATACTAACTAAACTTTCCAAACTCTTATACCAGATAAACTACCAACTGATCCTTGCAGGAGACATACACCCAAATCCAGGGCCTAACTCTATGTAAACTACCATAGCTAATTCAACCTTTTCCTCTAGCCATCTATCCACTACTAGCACAAAAACCAGCCTACTAATTCTGAGCTTAAATATTCAAAGTATTAACAATGAGGTACATTTACTGCATGCACTACTATCCACCTACTCCCCTGATATATTATGTCTGACTGAATCCTGGCTAAAGCCCACTACAGTAGACAATGAGTTTCTTCCTACTGGATACAATGCACTACGTCATGATAGACTGTCTACAAAAGGGGGGAGGGGTAGCATTACACTATAAAAACACCTTAAATATCACCACTATTAATCCACAAATTCCTTCCTTCAATAATTCTTAACTCCTCAACTCCTCCTAGTTAAACTCAAACTTAACGACAAAAAGTCAGTCAATATTATCACATGCTATAACAAGTAACACCATCCCTACCCCAGAAGCCTTCCTACAATGGACAAGTCAAAACCTGCCACAGGAAACTATCACCTTTGGTGACTTTAATGTAGATTGGAACACATGTTCAGCTATTAACCTCACAAACCATATCAAACTCTACAGTTTCTCACAAGTCATCCAATCAAGCACTAGACTAGGAAATGAAAAATCAAAGAGAGCCTCCTAGACTGGATCTTAACAAATATGACCAACACCTCTTACCAAGCAGGCGTCCTCCTGGACTCCCTTAGCGACCATCCACCCACCTTCCTTCTAAAATTCAAAACCCAGGCTGACCCTACCCTCATATTACAAACAACTCGTAACACAAAAAGCTTTGACCCCAACAAATTCAGACTCGATCTAAAGCACCATAACTGGAAGATACTAAAAGTATTACCTCTAGAAGAAACCCTAATCCATTTCAATATCACTTTCCTAGAAATCCTAAATGCCCACACTCCAGCCCGGACCACTAAACTCAAAATGAAAACAGCCCTTTGGCTTACCAGAGAGACTAAAAATAGAACATCAGAAAGGAACAAAGCCTAGTATCACTGGAGGGCCACAAAACCCCCAGCTGCTAAGGAACAATTCCAAAAAATGTAGGAATGAGACAAAAAAGGCAGTTCTCCTAGATAAAAAGAATTATTTCCTACAGCTACAAAACAAGCATCACAACAACCCCAAGAAATTTTCGGCAGGAATAAATAAGCTACTCCACCCTGGCAGACCCCCCACCCTACCTCCAACCTCCACTAGTGAAATCATAAATATATCAGACACATTTAACAAATACTTCATAGAAACTATTTCTAATCTTGTTCAAAAAGAGCCCACATCCACCACCACTAATTACCCAAAACCTGTAGATAGACCCAAAACAACCTTCCAGTTTCAACCCATCCCTACCAACTATGTTGAAAGTTTGCTATACAAACTTAAACCTACTACACTAGCAGCTGATGGGATACATGCTGAATACCTTCAGTTGTCCGACAATGAACTTTCCTTCCCTATATCCATCCTTCTAAACAGATTTATCTTAGAAACCTCAATACCACCCATCTGGAAGACCGCCTATATTATCCCCCTTCATAAGGGCAGTACCTCCACCAACCTCACCAACTATCACCCCACAGCCATCTTGCCTCCACTAGCGAAAATGCTTAAGAAATGTATGCACCACCAACTTATGCCATACCCGCTTAACAACCAACTTCTCTCTCCTACCAAACATGGATTTCAGCCTTCTCAAAGCACAGCCACCACCCTACTCTCTTTTACAAACCTCATCAACCAAAACAAATACACAGGAAATCTAACTTCTGCCATATTCTTGAACCTATCAAAGGCCTTTGATATGGTCAACCATCTTAAACTAGTGCAAGCCCTTACTGACCTTGGCCTTAGTAACCAAGCATTAGCTTGGTTTCAGAACAATTTGCAAGGAGGACAACAAGCAGTTTGGTGGAACAACAACCTATCCACACTGCTACCCATCACCACAGGAGTCCCACAAGGTTCCATTTTAGGTCCCCTCTTATTCTCCATTTTCACCAATAACCTGCACAGCATCTGTCAAGATGCAACAGTTATACAATACACTGATGACTCAACACTTGTCTGTTCAAACAATGATCTCAGAAACTCCTCTCGATAACCCAAAAAGCCTTCCATACCACCGAAAACTGGTTTCTTAACAAAAACCAAATACTAACCCCCCTCCCAAAAAAAACAAACTGTTGCTATTTATACCTAACAAATATATCACAATACCCAGCCCATTTAATATTGTGTCCAGGGATGGGACTGTAATCTCCCCTGACACACACTAAATTGCTAGCAGTGACCACTGATAATAACCTCAAATTTGATCATCATATAAATCAAACCATTAAACATATCCACAAAAAACTGGGCAGTCTATACAAAAATAAACCATTTCTAACACAACCTCTTAGGATAACAATTGCTCAAACTCACCTCCTTTCCACACTGTTTTATACCTCACCCATTCTCACCAACTTACCCAAAACCGAAATTGTCAACTCAACACCTGTTACAATGAAATTGCAAAATTTACTACCGGTGCCCCCTACCTAGCCCACCACTGCCATTCCCTAAAACAACTTGGCTGGCTTGAATTCCCTAATCTCCTAAATTATCATCAACTTTCCTTTGCCCATAATCTCCTACTACTCCCAGACAAAACTCCAGCTTTGGCCAATCTACTAGAACTACCAGCTAAAACTAGACAACTTCACTCTAGTGACAAAAAAATTAATCAAGGTCACCAAGAGCAACAACACAGCAGGGGGACTCCCTCTTCCCTAACTACATAGGCAAAATTTGGAACACCCTACCTACTGCTATTAACTCAGCAGGCTCAAAGATTACATTTAAAAGACTCCTGAAAGAACACCTAAAGCACACATGGATATGCACATGCTCCCCACCTGGCTGACCCCCCCCCCCTTAGTCTTGCCTTCTGACTTCAGCTTCATCATCAAAAGAATACAATTTCTCTAGCTTTCTTCCAGTTCCACCTCTAATTCTAACCCCTTAGTCAATACCCATATGTCACTGCTAGGACTACACGTTTCCCTTTACACCACTGCTCTTACTTTATACTTAAGCTACTTATGCCTCCTGCTTTTCTTACTTAACTTGTTACCCAATTTCTCATCTCTGTCTCTTCTCCTGCTCCTATAGTCCCTACTATGTCTAATTTTTGCTCTCTTTGTTGCTATATTCCCTACTGTGGCTAACTTGCTCACAATTCAACTGTAACGCAAAAAAAGCAACCCCTGCTAACAATGTTCACCATTATGTAATGCCTCAACCTAAAACTGTAAAAGATGTATTAATTCTCTGTAAATATGTTAAATCTTAAGCTTCAATGTTATGTTACTATTCAACATTAAGTTTGGTACTATGTAAATTTGGATGCTTCTGTATACACCTTATATAACTGTGGAGCTTTTGTCCCGGGCGAAATGGACATGCATCCAGCCAGACATTCCCAGTGAACAAATGTAAAATAAATAAATAAAATACTTTGAAATGACTGTACTTTGTGAATAAACTGTGTACAATGAAAAAAAACTCTGAGTAAGAAACACTTCGAAGTGTATGCAAAAACTTCATACAGCACAAGAACTTTTCAAAATGGCTGTATTTTGTGAAATAACTCTGCACAGTGTAAGAAACATTCTGAAATGGCAGTACTCTGTGAATAAATGTACACAGCACAAGAAACCTTTCGAAATGGCTGTGCTTTGACTGCACTTTGCAATATAACTGTACTTTGCACACAGCAAACTCTTTGAAATAACTCCACCGTAGTAAAATACGCACACTGCAAACACTTTGCACACTCTGAGATACTTTGAACAACTCTAGTTATGTTTGGAATGGCTTCGGTCAATGCAAACTAGTAGTTTGTGCCCAAACACAGTCTTTTACTAAAAACATGCAGTTGCCTTGCTCTTCGAGCTTAATTTGCTCGTTTATTGTACTCATTCTGTCCTTGTAATCTCTTAAAATGCTCATTATACTTTTCCTGTCCCCGTTTTACTTTAAACATGTTTGTTATGCAAATCAGAGGTAATTCTGAGCCCCATATGAATAGTTGTGCTAGTTTTATCAAATATTGTAGTTTCAAACATTTAATTTAATTAATAATGTGGTTTGTGCCTTTCGTTTGTTTAATAATCTGTTTTTGTGCTCGTTTGATTAATAATGTGTTTTGTGCCTTATAACTGCACAAGTCTCATTTTCTTTGCCAAATAAAATAAATTCTGCAGTTTTCTTTACCTTTAGCTTGTTGCTGGCCTTTTTTCACTTGTCTGTGCTCCATTTCACTCAACCTGCTTAGTCTACCTTCACCTTCAACTCTGCATCTCATGGTTCGTAGAAGTTGCTATTCTAATCCCGGTTTTGATACCATGTCGCTCGTCTGGTCAGGATAAAACAGATGAGAAATATCCATTTATTAAGGAATTAACTGTAAGAGATTTATACCCCTTCCTAGGAGTAGCGGTACATGATATCTTAAAAGAGATGAATCTTCCCATCTCTTATTTAATTATAATGAGGCAGTTAAAAGATTTGGCCATAAATTATTTTACCAGTTCTGAAATAAAAAAAGAGGAACTAGTTATTTCAGGTCATCTGTGGGAAGCATTGCAACAAGATAGAAAATATATATCCTCAGCATATAAAATGGCAAAAGAGAGAAAATATAATAATAATATTCTGTTATCCAAATACTGGAGAGAGAAATTGCCATCCCTAGACTACAGTAAAATAATAGAGGCGTTTAACTTAACATTAAAATCCGTATCACTTCAAAAACTGGTCTTTACTCAATTGATGATATTTAACAATGCATATTATACCCATCTTACACTTCATAAATTTGATTCAAAAAAGTCACCTAAATGTCCACAGTGTGTAGATCAGACAGCAGACCTGTTACACATGTTCTGGAGTTGCAAGTGCATTTATAAATTATGGAATTCTTTAAAGTTACAACTACAAAAAATGGGTTACCAAAACTCAACACTCTCCTGGGAATTTCTGATTTTACATAATCCACAGGAGAATTCGGACAAAACAAAAAAGATTGTAATTATGAATATTAGTTTACTAATGAAATTATATATAGCCACAAATTGGTTGAACCCAGCACAGGTGTCGTGGCAAAATTTCAGGCTGTTAGCGATTAAGCATATATTAGCGCACAAATTGTTAATTAGAAATAATAGGAAAAGTATAAACAGCATAAAAATTTGGGAACAAATCTTTAATATTATTTTATGAAGCGGTTCCTATCCACTTTCCGTCAGGACATTCTGTATGTGTACCAACACATTCTTGGATTAGATAGAAAATGTAGAAATAATACAAATTATTGGCTTGAGTTGGTTTATAATTGTCTATTGTAGATGCTTTTATGTTTAATTGTTTGTGATTTTAATTTCCTGTACTTGGTTAAAATGATATTTATTCTTAATGTATTATAGGGAAATTCAAAATGGAAGTAAAACATTGGAAGCAATATTGTACATAATGTAAATAGTGTGTGAAATGTATAATGGTTTGGCAAAACAATAAAAATGATTATTGAAAAAAAAAAGGATAAAACAGATGAACATTCACGGGTTCTGTTCAAGCAGCTTTATTACACACAAACACATCAGAAATGAGGCTTTGTAACTTAAACTTAAATAAACTTATAAACAGACTCACTACTGGTTGTTCTCTCAAAATGGCACTGCTGTCTGCACGCTCTCAGTATTTCTATGCACGTGCTACATCTGGAAATGTTTTCTTAAAGGTACATACACACGCTCTGATCTACAAGAACTACATCAGACAAGATAAGAACAATACACTCAGAAATACAAGGTACATAAAGTGACAATAAGTACTCTGTGTGGAGGGAAGTGAAGGCAGACAGGAGGAAGTAGAAAAGGACACTGGGGAAGAGCTGTGAAGCAGATACACCAAAAGTCTAAACTCATTATGTCTTAGTTCAGGAGGAGGAACTCTACAAAGTTGAAACTGCACAGGAGAAGAAGGAACAAATCAGTTTCGATCCTTAAAACAACTTTAATATAATAGGGCAAGAAAGTCACACAAGATGAATGCTTTTCGAAAACTCTTAAGAATCACAGCATCTACAAATATAACAGTGGGAATACTACAGAGTGAAGGATCAGCTGTGGAGAATGCTCTATTGCAGAAAACAGCAACAGAGGGGAAGTAAAGGTACCCTTCTCCTAATGACCCCAGGGATTTTAGCTAGAAGTAACATAATGGTTAGATAGTTTATATGTATAAATGATGTAAAGTGTAGAGAAGATCTTCCTTTAAATGGAAGACATGTTTATAAAGTGAGATAAAGTTGTGCTTGCAATATTCTAAAACAGACAGTAATCTGCACCTTTTATTTGTGGTAATATGGAGAGAATAGAACTGTAATAGACAATGATACAACAAACACAGAGTTTGCTGACAATTTCATGTAATACACTTCATCTGCCAACAATAATGCAACTCTTGCCTGCAGTAGACTTCCAAAAAGGTACACTCGGCTTTAAACAAACAAGTCACACTAAATGCTTTAAAAACTGAAGTGACCAAAATCTTAGCAAACCTCCTTCACAATTTCCACTTGCATATAGTAACCAACCCACTCAGCAGGTACAATCTTTTAAATACCTCAGTCACCCTAGCCTCAACCCTGAATGTGAAACGCCACATAAACAATATTAAAAGGAAAATAAATTGTACCCTTTATGTCACAAAATCTCCCACCTCCTCAGTCCTGAATGTAGGAATGCTTTTGACAAACACACCCTACAAGCTCAGCTACACTGCTCATTGCCTACCCTCACCTATGCCTCCAAGAAAAATCGTGGGCAAGCCCAGTCTCTACCCAGCAAAAAATGATGGTTCTCTCCTTCTGTTCTCATTAAAAACAAAGTGCCACTTTACAGCCAGATGATCCCCTGCCAAAGAATGGTCAACCCTCATGTACTAAGCCTAATTCTCAAAACCATAAATACAGTAAACTCTCAGTTAACCGGCACCCATGGGGATTGGTAGATGCCGGATAACAAGTTTCTGGTTGCTTGAGAGTTACTATTAAAATAGGCCTGATTGATACTGTACCCTATACTATTTGTTTGGTTTGGTTTGACTTGTTCTCAGGTTGGGCAGAGAGGGAATTTATTCCTATCTCCCTTTTTAAATCTGTAAAACTCTAAAAACGTAAGGTATGTTTCTGCAGGGGAAAACAACGTGCAACACATGAAAATTGTGCCGCGTCTTCGATATTTTGTTGCCGGTTGCTTGAGTTCCAGTTTTAACTGAGAGTTGACTATAGCAAAACTCATTTTTTCTCCTTCTGGACAGCCTGGCATTCACCCATGAACCTATACTGATTAAGAGGGATAAAGCCAGGTCACCTGAGTGCAATTAGCTGCTCGGGCTCCAGCTGGAGCTCTTAGGAGAGGAAGGGAATAATGAAGCTATGCTCACATTCATTTACAAGGAGGAAGTGGGATGGAGAGATGGGCAGGTGGGCTGCTTCTGCAGTAGCAGCACAGACTGGGGCTTGGAGCTGGAGTCATGTTAGGTGAGTGGCTGGGTCCTAGGGGTTCACTCATGTGCTAAGACCTAGGGCATATCTAGACCAGGACCGAGTCTCATGGCTAAAACTAATATAACTGGCAATACCTGCTCAACCATCTATGGTCACTCTATGGTCCTTCACTTCCCTCACAACTGGCTTCAGCAGCTAGTGTAAGGACTGGTTGCCCTGACAAGGCATTAATCGAGAAGATATATTAGGTAGGTTACGGTTAGTAGTGGCTTATGAGAAATTCATCATTGAACAACTCCAACATATGGAAATACCAATGGAATTATACACAAAAAGATTTACCATCAAAATATCTCATTAGACATCAAATGACACAACATCACCACATTCACATCTAATAAAGAATCACCAAGTGGCAAACTGTATACACTCTACTGACATTAAATACTTGAGAATACAAACAGAAATGTTCTAGTAAATGGAGACTCCACTATTAGATACAAAGACTCCATGTTTACAAAGCTGTACATGGGCAGGATGACAGCTAACTCTCCAGAATGAGAATCTGCAATGTTATGAGGGTACTTCTGTCCCCGAAACTTGGCAGATATGAATACTAGTAGCACCCCATGTGGATGTGCATGCAGAAAATCATGCTGGATCGTGCTATGCAAGTGTCAAATGCAGGTAAGACTCTGACTCTGAGTAGAATCTTACCTTCACCAAGAATTATGCTTAAATACAAAGAAAAGATAATTGGCTTCACAACAAGTTAAGTACTTGGTGACACCCTGGGAGGGGGGTTCAGTATGTTACCTGGGAAGACATGGTTGACAGACCAAATTAATTCACAAGGAATGGCTTGCACCTGTCATTCTAAGGCTTTTGATTACTGACCAAATCCCTTGCTGCCCCTATAGTGCCTTTTTTAGGCAAAATTCAGCTACTAGCTATCCCAACAAAAGTACAACAAATTCCAAATCCGACTATATTGAGGTTGTTGTTCTCAATAGCAAAAGTCTTAATAATAAATTGCCTGACCCTGAGGCTCTCCTGTATCTTAAAAATATTTATGATTGTGTCCTAACTGAGACTTAGTTCGGATGAGACATTAAACCGGGGCCCCAAATGCCAGCGTTCGTAGTAGCTCAAGTGGATTACTCAATATTTACCAATCTCTGAAACATTTTCTTTACCTGTAAAACATGTGATTCTCTTACATATTTAAAGAAGAACCTTGATGACTAAAAGGGCATCCACAAATATATTCCTGCCCTGATCTGTTTTGCCCTCCTGGAATAGAAGGTACTTTATTGGGGTAGTTACTGGCACAGTGTTAATGGTCCTTAGACTTACTTGCCTTTTATTTTCTATGATCCCAAAAATAATAAAATACTACATACAAGGCTGCTTCTCACAATGTCAAACAGCAGAAAGACACTGTGGGTCATACGTATCCAGCCCCCAGAAGACGATGGGGAGAACTGCACTTACATTGGTGTACCGCGATGACACTGAGGTGACTTAGGGCACGTATCATGGTTTAGCCTCTATGGGTCACCTTTTAGGGAAGGCAAGGTAATGGAGAGTAAAAAAGGAGCAACTAATTGCCAACTGCATCCCCCAACACCCCCTGCTGACCAGACAGAAGCATGTTCAGCAAAAGGTTAAACACTCTCGAAAAGAAAGGAGCCATCTGGTGACAGGGAATCTCAGAAGCAGGATGTGACATAATGTGCCTGGCCTTCCTGAACAGGGCAGGACAGAATAATACTATGTAGGACAGGGAAGCAATCTGAGGGGCAGGACAGCTGTCTGTTTGGCACGGAGGTAATGTGTAGGACAGGACAGTAATATGTAGGAAAGAATAGTTCTGAGCAGGAAAGAGCAGTAATGTCCAAGAAAGAGCAGCAGTGTGCAGGACAGGACAGCCCTGAGCAGCATGGTACTTCATAAGACAATACAGTTATGTGAAGGCCGGGAATTACTTACGAATGTGGAGGACAGAAATGTGTTGGGCAACATAGGACAGCACTGACAAAGACAGTACTCTCTAGGAAAGAACACTATTGGACAGCACAGACTAGGGAAATTCTATGTAGGAACAAAATGGGTCCAGGAACTAAATGACTGTCAGCATGGAAGGTGACCAAGCTGCAGTCTCTCTCTCTGTGCCTACAGTCACACACACACACACACACACACACACACACACACACACACACACACACACACACACACACACACACACACACACACACACACACACACGCACACACACACACACACACACACACACACACACACACACACACACACACACACACACACACACACACACACAGAGTACGCATAATCTGTGTGGGATAACTTCAGAAAGTAATCTGATTCAGCAGATTTGACCACAGATTAACTGAAATCAGGTTAAATAATCACAAATCTGCTACGTGAGGCATATGAGGAAATAAAATAAATAATACGCATATGGCTTTTGCTGATTTGCTATCACTAAGCTACTGCAAATATACACCATTCTTTTTGAAATATAAAAAAATAAATAAAGTCTAATATGCTGATGCCACCATTTATTTAAAACATTATGCCCCCAAGTAAGAGAAAAAGTTTTACACAGTATCCATAAAGCACACTAAAAAGCTATCAGCATATCAATGGAAAGTGTGAATATTAAAGTAATATATTCTAGGGAAAGGTTTAGAATGTTGCAATAAATGCAGCTGGAATGGAAGTCAGATTTAAACAACTGCTTCACCGCTCTCAAGAGACTTATATTTAAAACTAACTGGAATAGTCACAGTATACGATCCTTAGGGAACTGTATTTGATGAACACGCCGTCTGTCATATGGGAAGGGTTACCGTGTCTGTCGAATACTGCATTTGATAACCTGATGGTTAGATGCTTTTTGAAGATTTAAGGTTCTGTCATTTAAGTTTTGTTTGTTCTCCTTTGGGAAATTTAAACGTGTGACTTCATCTTAATATTCCGCAGAACAGAAGCGGCTACATCAGCAGGTCCATAAAGGAAACAAGCTGACTGCAAATAAATCTTTTGGAAACTATTTAACACAAGGACCGTGCGAATAAGCCACTGTGCCATGCCTGTAGAAGGCCTCTCACACAGTAAGACTTCACAAATATAGTCCCAGATATTGCTCACTTTCATTCTGCAAGCCAACTAAGACACTTTCCTGAGCTGAAGAAAAAAATGAATCATTCTTTTCGGTCCAAACAAGCTTACTCAATTTCAAACATCAAATAACATCAAGCCAGCTTTCACTGGGATAATTAATTCTGAAGTATTCATGAGTGAAGCAGAAACCTTAGTGCCACATACAATTAAAAGGTAAACTTAACTTATGGAAATAAACAAGGAAAGAACCAACAGCTGCTGTTAGCCTATAACATTCTGATTTCTTGTGCCCCTGGCATCTGACATATAGGTCATGTCGCAATGCATTTCAGAACCCCTGTTCTCTCCAGGTAAAACATATATTCTGCAGAGGATCTAAAATCTGCCCCACTGGACGTTCCAGTCATGCTCCTCTCTGGTTTAAATGCCTCCACAGGTTTCTCTCTCCAGCTGAGTCCCTGATAATGGAATGCAGGGATTTCACAGAATGTCCTTCTCTGATCTGCTATAGTGTGTGCAATAATAGTTTCAGCATTATTTATTTAGAAAACTTTTCATTGCATAGTCCTTATAGCTCCCAGGCTCCTTAACACAGGAAAAAAAGTTCAACTAAACTGAAAAAAAATGATCAAATAAGAAATGAATGGAAGGCTGCAGATGTTCCATGAAACAGGTTCTTGCAGAAGGTAATGCTGGTAAGACAGTTATGAGATTGCAAGACCCTGTGGAAACCTCTCTGGTTGCTAGTTTTTTTTTTTTTATGGAGCACACCCACCTGTACATTAGTGAAGGCCACCCTTACCTGTTTGAAGTACATTCCTTTTGAATGCATTTTATCCAAATTAAAATTACTGAACCAAGTACAGTTAGAAAAGAAAGAAAGAACAGAATGGAATGGTGACATTTCTGCAAGACTGCTGGATTAAATTACAGATGAGCTGAACATCGGGGATAGAATATGTTAAAGTTAGGGCTTGAGCAGAGGCGCTACCCTACCCCCAAGAAAGCACATGTGTGTGCGTGGCTGTATATGTGTGTGCATAAATATATATCTGTATATATATATATATATATATATATATATATATATATATATATATATATATATATCCCATTGTGTGCATATATATATATATATATATATATATATATATATATATATTTATACACACACACACACACACACACACACACACACACACACACACACACACACACACACACACAGAGAAAAAAACAACTGAACATTAGTCATATTATGAACCCATTACAGACTAATTATTGCCAGACAGAATAAAGGCAGACTGCCCCCTATGCCTACTTCATTTTTTAATGCTGAAAGCCTATAAAAAGAAGGCGTAAGACAAAAGTAATCTTAACATTTAAAGGCACAGCTTCTAAGATTTGAGGTGTTAGAGAAGTGAATCCCAAAGCATACTAGGAGTAAAGTGCTGGGGTAAGAAAGTTAAGACATACACCTGCTTACCTCTCAGAGGGGTACAGGTGAGAATCATGCTGAGGTGCACCTGATGTTACAGTCCTTACTGGAGACTTGGGTGACTAATGGAAGCATTGCTGAGTAAATAGGTGGGCAGAGAAACTGAGGATAAATTGTCACAGAGGTGGGAACAACTTCCTCGCAATGTCCACATCTACATGCACCACAAAGCATTACCCAGCACACAACAGTGAAGTTAGGGTATTATCTTAAACAAAGTAACTTGCATTAATGCACCAGGAAATCTGGTCTATTCTCTATATCCCAGAAAATCCTTACAAAAGTAACAAGCCCATCAGTAAGGAGACTGACAGTCTTCAATCTGGAGGGGGTAAACTGGCTAGAGAAGATGATGGTTCTATACCACTGGGTCAAAAACAAATGTATTCCTCCTATATTTTTGTACAAGTGCATCCATATATCTTCATGGATGGTGAAAAGCTTATGGAAATGCTTTCATACTCAACCATAGCACTTATGTCAGATGTTCATGTACAAATTTTACTGTGAGATGTCTTGTGGTAGGACTGAGCACAATTAAGCTTTCTTTACTGACAGAGGCCTTGGGTTATAAAAGAATCAAAGCCTTTTCTGCTGCACTTCCTTCAGATGTTGTCCGGTTTCAGCAATGGCAAATTTGCTGAAGCCTGTTTGTCAACAGCAGTAGACAAATGGGCATCTCTTGACAATATTTTTAAGTGGTACAGCTCACAGCCCATGCAGGCAACTATGTCACCAACACTTTTAATTATTATGACTAATTTCAAGGTCAGCAAACCTTTGGAGTATGTTATAAATCTTTCAAAGGTTACCAGTTCAATCTACTGGTCTTGACCAAATCCAATGTCTCTCAGCTGCTTAAGCCATTTTCTTTTAAGGTGGCATTGCATAATGATTAAATCTGTTGTCACGGGGGTAACGTCAACTCATTGAAGGCACATAAGCCTTTCCATTAAAAGGTAATGACTATGTTTCTGACAATTGTTTTAATAAGTCTGACAATTGTTTTAATAATAATATATTAACACCCTGTCTTTCAGCTGGAAGCTGGTAAGTCTTGTTTCATATGAAAACTATACACAGGACTCAGATCTATGATCCAGCCAAGACAGATAGAATGGGTTGCATGATGCTGGGAAACAGAAGATGAATTATATTGTTGCACAAAATTCTTCCGTTCCACTGTAGCCCTGACCAAGTGGTACAAAGTGCCTATCTTGACCTGGCCAAAGCATCTGACACAATACCCCACTCCAGCATTTTTGACAAATTCAAAAAATTAGGTATAAACCCCTGTGTCACCCGACGGATGGCCAGCTGGCTCACAGATATAACCCAAGGAGTTAGAACAGAGAAATCTACCTCCATAAAAAAGCCGGTCACTAGTGGAATCTCAAAAGGCACAGTGCTGGAGCCACTCTTTTTTGGCATCTACTTCTTTGATATTAAGGCAAATGTCAAGGGTTTCTGGCTGATCAAGTTTCAGATGATTGCAAACTGGGCACAGTCTTAAAATCCTCCAAAGACATAAACAACTTCTAAGGATGCACAACAGATAAATAACTGTTTCCAGAGCCACAGTCTAAACTTTAATGCCAAAAAATGCATATTACAGTATCCTTTGGGAAAATGGGTTCCCTTGTAAAACTACCATACTGATAATACAGCTTAACAGTAGACCCAGTGGTCAGGGTTTTAAGCAAGGGTATGGCATCTAAGTCCATGAATGTTATTGCTCTACTGTACTTGGACCTCATTAGACCAATCAGTGAGAACAACGTCCCTTAGGTATGTACCTGACTAGGCATATGAAACAAACAGGGCATCTATGGATGTTCCTCACAAAAAAGAATACAGGGTTTAAACAACATGTCCTCTGCAAACCAACTCAAAGCCCTAACCTTGTACTTGGTATCCTACAGGCTGTTGAGAGATAATCTATGCCTGGCCTACAAAGCATCCACTGACCCCACTCTGATGAATCCGCTGCACATCCGCAAAACAAATAACATCAAAAGTATGTGATATGGGGACCTAAATCTCGCCTGGAACATAAACAGAACATACTGGAGGGAGAGATATGTATTTCACAGACCTCCCATTCTCCTGAAAGGCTTCCTATCCATGTCAATCACAACTCTTCCCTAACCCAATTCAAGTGTAACTTGGACCACAGCTTGGAGATCTGGAAATTTACCCCTGGTCAGGCAGCTATGACACTCCTCTAATGGACAGAGGCAGCCTGTGAATGCTTGACCACCAATGCTCAAGCATACATATGCCCCATATAGCAATCTTACAGTATCAAAGCCCACCAAATACATTTGGGAAGCATGGGCAGTCTACAAAAGGCCACCACAGGGTATTTAGCCCAGTACAACCTAAGAACCTAAGAAAGAAGGTATGGTCCTACCCTGGGTCAACTTCTCAAAGTGATGATACAGAGATTAGAAAGGAAAATGGCTCTGTCGAGGATGTACTTCTGTAAGTTACACTACATAAACTGGAAGGGACAATGCAATGCTGAAGTACTGTATGGTTCTGTGATGTGTCCATGTCTGTAAGTGATACCTACACAGACTGAACATGTTAATGGTAAGTGTAGCACTGAAGCACTGTATGGTTCTGTGAAGTGTCAATGTCTATAAGTGATACTTACGCAGACTGAACATGATAACTGTAAGTGCAGTATTAAGTACTGTATGGTTCTGTGACGTGTCCACATCTGTAAGTGATTCCTAAACAGACTGAACATAATAGTAAGTTAAGTGCAGTACTAAAGTACTTTATGGTTCTGTGACATGTCCACATCTGTAAGTGATACATACACAGACTGAACATGATAATGGTATGTGCAGCACTGAAGCACTGCATGATTCTGTGAAGTGTCCATGTCTATAAGCGATACTTACGCAGACTGAACATGATTAAGTGCTGTATGGTTCTGTGACATGTCCACATCTGTAAGTGATACATACACAGACTGAACATGATAATGGCATGTGCAGCACTGAAGCACTGCATGATTCTGTCATGGCCCACGTTTGTTATGTGACACTAAGGAAACTCGAAGGGACAAGGGCACGTGTAGCACTAAAGTACTAAATGGTGTAGTTGAGGATCTAGTTCTGTAAGTAACACTACAGAGACTGGATAGGATAACAGTAAATGCAGTAAAAAATACTGTACAGTTCAGTTATCAGTCTGGTTCTCTAAGTGACACTACAAAAATTGGAAGAGACAATGGTTAAGTGCTGTACAAAAATATTACATAGTTCTGTCAGGGGTCCACTTCTGTAAGTAATATCATAGAGGCTGCAATGGACATTATGCCTTCAGATGAAATTAGGAAAAGTGCCCAAACAGTAACCAATAAATCCCAAAAACACTCGGACAGCCATTTCCACTGCAAACCACAATGTTTATTTACATAGACACAGCACCAGCAACCACAATGTAAGATTTAACGCTGACATACAACCAGCACATTTTCGTCAAAAAAACTTCATCAGATAATTATGAATGTTGCACTGCTATCCTTATATAACCTTACCAATAACCTAATTAGTGCACGTAAATCTTGGCTGATTGACCTAATAGATGTAAAGTTAAAATACACATTCTGCTACCAGAAGATGACACACAAAGCTTTGGAAAAAAAACTGTGTGGGGAACTTACTATAACAGTAGATGTTTGAGTAGGATCATTGTTGCAGTCATAATGATTGGGAACTCTGTAGAAAGCAAGGTCAAACATCCAGCATGACTTCTACAAGTCTGAACACTTTTTCTTGGCTGGGCTTTGTCCATCAGTGGCAGGTTCAATGGATAAGGAGGTGGCAACCATTGCCATCTTTAGTTCAACTGTAGCTAGGAATCCTAGCCCTCAGGCCATTCAAGTGAAAGGCACCTTAAAATGTTGCGCTTCTTGGAATAATATAACTGGTCAGGTGATTTCTGCAGCATCTGCCCTCCCTGGTGCTGTGTAAGTTATCCTAAGAGCCCAGTTTCTACAGGAGAATCAAGAACTACAAGGTGTGCATGGGGGGTGGTGAGGTGAACTAGTACATACCTCAACCTAAGGATGCCTAAAGGAGTAAAAGAGGGATAGAACCTATACTGCAAGAATGAGTCTACTCAAACAGTAGGCTCTGCAGGACAGTAGTGCCCTGTGCCTGGATAGAATGTCCAGCATATAATGCCTAGAGCAAAGTCTGGACAGAGGAACAAGTAGTTGTGTGGCTACACCTCTGATGAAGTCAGTGGTATCAGCTATGGCAGCAGTGGAGTGTGACCTGACATGCCTTGGCAAGGTTCTTCTATAGGCAGAAAATAGAATGCAAAACAGTGAACCAGTCAGGGAAGTGGTCTTTTTAATGACTTAGGTGTATATTTTCTAGGATGCTGTAAATCCCAGTCAGCAAAGGATAAGTAAATAAGTACATAAAATAAAGTATTAAAGGCATCCATAAATGCCTCAAAAACTAGGGTGATAGCAACAGGCTTAGGAATGTCCAGTTCTATATAGCCTTTTTAGGAGTCTGAGAACTCCTTACTGTCCTACTTAAAATATTCTCACATCTAAAAACAAGTCTCCCCAAATTATATATTCCACTGTAGAGAACCACAAAACAGGGCTCCCACTTCATCTGAGTCATAACACAGAGGGTAGAACATTTAAGATCTGTAAGCTTACTACTTCTTCTCCAGTGATTCAAATTAATCTGTTGCTGTCTCAGGAACATGCTGCCTCTTCCTCTTTTAAGGTGGCACAACCCTAAGGTACACATCTGATCTAACCAGACCTGAAGTTTGAAAAAAACTTACTGCAGGTCCTGCAGGGAAGTCTACAGTGGACAATGAAGTGCTATGAGGTTGTATCACTGATGTTGGCAAAACTTGCAAAATGGTGGACACCCAGGCCTCAGTGGTCTGTATTCTCAACATGGTGGAAAGATATACTTCAAAGCTGAAACTCATAGCTACGAGTCCTGCTCCTCTACTATATGGTTTTGGATGTCCTCTTTAATGTAGATGTTAGCAATATCTTCTTCCCAGGAGTAACCTGGTATCAGAGCAGACTCTGAGAATTGATATACAGACCAACTGTGGGAATGACTATGTCCAGGTGAGTGGATGTGTATCCAGCTAGCAGTATGGTAGCCTCAAAATGGCCTTGTCAAGACTAAACATCACAGCTGGGGTTGCCTCCATAGGCCTCTGCCATCAGGCTCAAAAGGGCTAGCCAGAGCAGTGCTACTGTCCACAGTGTCTCACTTCTTCCTGCTAAGCCGGAAGTTCCATTTTTTTCTTGCATCTTTGAAGGGGCTTCCAAAGTGGATGATAGGAGTGGGTCATGTAATCAGCCAGCCTACTGGGAAAGGGCTTTCAGCATCTGTTTGGGTAGGATACACCTGAAGAACTGCTTATTAAACTCTGCACAAATACCACATGAAGATATTTTCTGATGACGTCCCAAGAAGAAAAGACAGTGGGAATGAAAATCTCAGATACCAACACGCACAGGCAGACACCTATTTAGTGACAGACATAACTGCCTGGAAGTCAACCTACACAGAAAAGTACCAACCCTCAATTTTAAGAATAAAAATATAAAATATTTTCCCCACTGGGGTACATATCAGTACTGCTGTTTTTTGAAATAGCTAACACAACGACAACATGAGAAATGTCAGAACTGAAAATGGCACAGGCTACCTATTTCCTTTGCAGGGGATGCGCTGATGTCCTTGGGAAGGAGGAGACAGTCTGAAATGGGGTAGGGGTGGGGGTCATAGCTTAGGAAGATGGGCCATGCCAGATCTTGCTTGTGGTAGAGCTTCCAAATAACCTTAGAAAGAACATCAGGGTTGATACACAAGATAGAATAAAAATGTTTATAAAAGAACCAGAAAAACTTAAAATGTTTACATACAAGGTATCGCAAATAATGTACTTCAGCACATAAAACATTGGTGATGCCAGATTTATATACTCTTGGTAAAAAAAAAAAAAAACAATTCTGTTTTTGTCTTCGTAGGGCAACAAAGCTGGCCAAAGGTAAAACTGATATCAGTGATAAGCAGGTAGTGATATTAGTGTTGAAATGTGACTGCTACTCTCAGAGCTGTAATTAAGAAGGTGGCATTATACCAGTGGGAACACTGTATGCAGGTCTGAAGGCCTCAGCTGTATTGAAAGGATACATGAAGCTAAGCTGGCAGCAGGACAAAAGGTGTAATACAAAACTATTAGATTGTGCAGTCGCTTTACAAAAACATGTGGGTTGGTGTGTGGTTACACATTAAATACACTACCTCACAGTACCTGGACAGTTGGTTACTGTTGCTATAGAAATTGTATGTTCTTCCTGTAGCCACATTTTTTTCCATCTAGGATCCCTACTTTTCTTCCATACTGTAAACGCATACACTGCTATCCTAAACAGCAGCATTATTCTGACTCTAGATGTGGATCCATATCCTGCAAGAGACTGGTGCCTTATACAAAGTTTACCTGGACAGCCTTTGGACTTCAGCAGCCTGGACTTGGATAAAATAAATGGATGGAAGGATGGGTGGGTGGATGAAAGTTGATAAAATAAGACAGCTAAACCTCTGGAAGTTAGCAAATATTGGAGGTGTGACGGGGAAGAAAGAGGTAATTGAGAACATATTTTCTGGGAGAGCGGTGGGTTGGCGGACTTTAAGGATTCCCTGCTGGATGCACTGCCGGAGATGCTGAGTGGGCAGATTGGTGTGATGAGGGAGATGATTTTTCTGAGCTATGACACAGAATCGGAATTGTCTAGACATGGCAAGCCCTTGCTGTGTCTAATTATGGTGGCTGTCAAAAGAGCAATAACAAGAAAATGGAAATCCAAATCTAAACCAACAATATTAGAAGTAGTGAATACAGTTATAAAAATAAAGCAACTAGACTTGAGATTTTTAGAAAAGGGTAGGAGCAAACGACACAGGAAAACAGGGGAATTGTGGGAATAGTACATACAATAGAGGAATGAGGTTTAAAAGAAGGCAGGACTTAAATGAGCTATGTAATATTTGACTGAAAATGATTGGGTAGATTTTAAGGTTTATAATGTTACAATGTTTGGAACTGGGAATGTGTCAGTATGGTTTGTAATGTAAAATACTTGCAACTAGGATTGTGTCGGTGTGGTTTGTTTTCATTTATATAAATATATGATTGCTTATGTTGTAAGTGATGGTTTAATAAAGATGTTTCTTGTTTAAAAAAGGGCAGGAATTGAATAATTTATGTAATGTTGCTTAGGTTATATGATATATGACAATATAAGTGAAGCATAATGTTTGTTAATTTTAACTTTTTAATACAGTTTGATTACTTTTATATAAATATAAATGTGCCTGTGTCACAAGTGATAATTCAATAAAGGTGTTGACAGCTAACATTTTATGTACTTTAAAAGAATCAGAGCCAAAAACAAAATCAGCAATATTTTTATATTAATGAATGGGATACAACTCAGATCAGCTTAGAAACGATGTACCATGGTATATTTTGTTTTCAAAGACTGTAGTGAGCACATGGAACATTACTGATTAAGCTACTGTTTAATCACACAAATTCAATGAGATTTCAGATTTTCATGGGACAGACAGCCAAGCGCTGGTGGGGATGTGGAATATTACACTATAATGACTGATTTGTAACTAACTAGCCTATACTGCAGGCTGGTACGGCTGTTGGTGTACAACGATCACCGAGTCATCCTTATCTATTAACCGCATGTTTGTGTGTTTCTACATATTGTGCTTCTTTGACACTTTTATTTATCTGCATATTGTTCTACCAGCCATGCTGAAATTGTGGGCTTTTCTTCTGTGAGCTAAACAATTCTGCACCATTACAGGTCTGGCATTTTATGTATACAATCATCTCCACAACAAATGGCATGTGACAAAGTGCCACTGTTCTCAAAAGGGTCCAAGTCATTACTCAGAAGATTCTAGAATACATGTAAAACTAAATGAAATGTCAAACTATTTGGAAACTGCTAATCTGCACCAGAAAAAAAGATTTTCCAAGTCTTGAATAATCACATCAAGCTAAAATGAATCTCGTGCTAATCAGAGCAATAAAATTCAGAATATAATCTGGAGTGTCATATAAGGTAAATGGCACATACCTCACTCAGTCTTGGAGTCAGAGAAGATAACCGCACCTTTCTTCATGTTCTGGTTATGATTACCATTCTGTGTAAAGCAAAATTTAAAGCATTCTAGCTTTTGCATGCATTCTGAGAAGAAAGTGTGTCTAATTTACTGGCTATTTTTGAGAAACGTAGTCTTAATCGATTGAATCTGACATTTTCATGAATAGGGAAAGAAAAACAGCTGGTGGTGGGCAAGTCTGCATTCTCTTTTTAAAAAAAGTGGATAATCAGTAACAGATGCTGCTTTATCTTATACCAGCTTAGCGGACTGAAAACATTTCTTGCGAGAATCCATTGCTACACAGGGCCCCAAACATCTACCATATCTGTAGATGCAGTGCAAGATCTGTTGTGATACAACTAGCATTTCTTAACATGATTTTCATGACAATTAGTATCACATTTCTGTTTAGTAAACAAGTTAAATATAGGAAAAAACTTTACCTGCAGTTTTTCAGATCTTCTTTCTAGTGAAATATTTACAGCAACTATGAATTTAAGCAAATTTTTATATGTTTATTATTTTTTCATATCTGACTGCCAATTCCTATAACAGTCTCAAATTCTTGGCACCCTCTCAACTCTACACAAAATCCCTCTTCATTCACCACTCCTCACAACTATGACCACCACTGCCACAAGTACACAGTCCGATTCCTGAAGTAACCAGTCCTCCATCAGCAGTGAGATGGTGGGCACTGCTTTACATCCAAGAAGACATCAGAGTTCAAGAATATGATGTCTCAAGAGACTGGGTTTAAAGACATTGGGTGGGAGTTGCTGAAAATCTAGAATCTAGAATCTTCTCTGCCTCTACCAATGGTGTAAGACAGAGTTCTCTTTTAGTGTGTGTGTGTGTGTGTGTGTGTGTGTGTGTGAAGGGGGGGGGTCCTGCAAAACCACCACTTTATAACAGTGGATCTTTAGTTTGACAGGAGTATTCATTCAAACTTTAGAACTCAGGAATTTTGAAATGGTACCTTAACAAAAACCTTTAAATTTATTGTATGATATATTTTTACTGATGGATTTCAATATTCATCATTTATTAAATAAAATTCTAAAGTATAAGCATCTTAATACTTAAAAACAAACAATAAAATAACTTGTGAATTACCTTCATAGAGTAAAACTGCTTACAGATACACAACACAGCTTCGGCCACTCTCATAGCACTACCACAGCCCTGATGTCCTTTACTAACACAGTTAACCATCATTGGAATAATGGCCAATATATATCTGCTATTTTCCTAGACCTATCCAAGGCCTTCGATATGGTTAACCACCCAAAACTAATCAACATCCTCTCCTCGCTAAACCTCTGTACCTCTTCCATCTCCTGGTTCCAAAATTACCTTACAGGACATCAACAATCCACCCTCTGGCAGCAAAAATTATCCCCCCTCCTTCCGATTGACATAGGAGTTCCTCAAGGTTCCATCCTGGAGCACCTACTTTTCTCTGTCTTTACCAATCAGCTCCATACTTCCACACCTCACGCCACCATAGTCCAATATGCTGACGATTTAACTCTCATATGCTCAGCCTCCTCTCTTCAAATTCTCCAAAAACAAACCCAGGAATCTTTCCCATTGGCTGAAAATTGGCTCACTAACTCCCACCTTATCCTTAATCCAAACAAAACAAAACTCCTCTTTCACCCTTTCTGCCCTAATTAATGCCCCACCTTTTAGGATCTTATCCAAAAACAATACTATCATTAGCCCCTCAACCCACACAAAACTGCAAGGTGTAGAAATAGACAACAATCTGAAATTTGATATACATATTGCCCAAATCATTAAAAAGGTCCACAAGAAACTCAGTCTCCTGTATAGGAACAATAAATTCCTAACCAAGAATACTAAATCCACTACTTCCCAAACTCATCTCCTATCTGCTCTCTTATATGCTTCCCCAGTACTAACCAACCTCCGTAAAACAGACCTCGTCAAACTTGAATCTTGCTACAATAAGATGGCCAGATTTGCAATTGGAGCTTCATATAGATCCCATCACTGACCATCATTTAGAAAACTAAACTGGCTTGAACTTCCACAATTACTGCACTTTAATCAACTTATCTGCACTCACAAAATCCTCCGTCACCAAGATAAAACTCTTGATCTTCATAACCTCTTACAGTCATACAACTGCTCTAGACATCTTCCAACATATTCCTCGTACAGGTCTCCAAAGCAAACAACGCAGTCGGTGAATCATTATTTTTACACTACATTTCCAAACTTTGGAATAAACTCCCAAGCTCTCTTACTTCCAACTGCTCTATCCCACAATTGAAAAAGCTACTTAAAACACACCTTTCAGTTCTTGGCTCTGTCCCTGCAACCCTACATGACAGTCCAATTTCCCTTCCTCAGTAGCTAAAATCCACTTTTGTACGTCTTCCTCAAGTCTTTAAACTGGAACTGGCTACTGTATTATATCCGAGCACAATTATCCCTCCGGTGCAACAACTTATGTATTCTCTTTGTTCTTACATACCCTCTCCATTTCCACTGTCTGCTTACATCACTGATCAATACAGTACAAGATTATTAAAACCAACAGCTATTTGTATCCATCTTATCCAGGACATATTGGTTGCATATTTACTGCTACCTCTTCATGTAATTATAGTCTTTGACTCACTTTGTACAGCATGGTATTCTCTTGTAATACTAACTGCTACTTATTTGTATTACTTACTATTCCTCTGTATTATGTTTTGTATTTTGGCATTTTTATTATTGTACATTGTTCTATGATTTATTAAGTAAATATGGAGCTTTTCTACCTGGGCCACTGCAGAAAAAGGATGTCTGTCTAGTCAGACTTTCCCAGTAAACAAATGTAGAATAAAAATAAATAAATAATAAATACTTCAAATTCAACAAATATGTGTTAAAAATGAAAAAAACATTGATTGGATCTAAAGAAACTAACAGAATCCATAGCTAATAATTTCTGTGCTACAAGCATGACACAAACTAACAACTCAGTAGGCAGTACTGTCAAGATCAGTACTCGCACAAACGCCAGTGTCCCACCAAAGGAAAAACATGCAACTTGTAATAAATGAAATCAGTTTGTGTGTACAAGTTTTAACAGAGATACAAGGATACATGAAAGCAGTAAGACACAAAAAGCATTTCAAAATATTAAAAATGCAGTTTAAAAGAACACATGTACAACATGTTTCACAGCAAATCCAAAATCAGTCTGAAAAATGTGACAGTAAAACAAGTGCACATACTTAAGTTTAAACTACAAATGGCAGTGGCACACACAAAACCAGATGTTTGAGTAAGACGTCTGAAGAAATGAGTTAAAATGCTGGTCGATTTGTGCACCTCAATAAATATAATAATGTATTTCAAATTTAAACCACAGCCGAATTTAGAAAAGTTAATGAAAAATATTTGTGTACAACTCAGAGGTCTCTTTACCTATAAAAGGTTGTTTTAAGACAGAAAAACAAGTAAAACAAAGAATAAATACAGCACCTTTCTAAGCGCTACAAGACAAAGACTGCTCTATACAGTTAAGCTCCTGAAAAGTAATTTGAACTTGTACAGATATTTATTTCTATAACAGCGATACTTCACAACGAATGTGCAGCCTCCACGTCACCCATACAGAACAATATCATTTCATTTAAGGAATTAAAAGAAGAATTACACAAGTCATAAAAAAGAGATTACTGAAAAGTGACAGGGTCAACACCATGGCGTTCACCTGTTTTCCTACCGTAGAGTTTACTGGATACATATTCCCTAATCTTGTTTCCTTTTCCTGACCACATTCACTACTATAAAAGAACTGCGCGATCATGATTCACACATCTGATGTCGTGTTTCTTCATTTTCCCATAACCCTGCAACTATAGAGTCAATATATTTAATTAGGGTCTATATCAGTCTGTCGAAACGGCTGACGATCGAACACCAAATGTTCGAACTGTGAAGTTTGAACACTGATTACCGCGAAGCAGCGGAACACAGAATTCTTTTCCAGGGAAAGAATTCGGTGGGCTGTTTCTGTGGCTTTGCGATTATTAGGACTGTGGTGAGAAGTTACGGGTCGGGTTCAGGTAAGTGTGCGATTGTGTGGACGTTAGGGTTAGGGCATGGGTTTGGTGAGTTAGGGTTAGGAAGTGGGTGAGGTGGGTGTGCGATAGTGACAGACGTTAGGGTTAGGGTGGGACAGGTGAGTTAGGGTTAGGGTTAGGACGCAGGTCAGGTGAGAGTGCGATAGTGACGGATCTTAGGGTTATGGTTTGGGTTAAGGTAAGTGGATAGATAGTAGTGTATGTACAGTTTAGAGTAGGGTTTGATGTAGGATTTTAAGTGTTTTTGTGTGGATTGCTGTTTTTTGGTGTGCTTGTGTTGTGTGTGTATTTCTTGTAACAATGATTTTTTTCCCTGGGGAAAAAAAATCGCTGTTCTAAGACTTCAATGTTTTTGTACTTCGTGTTTAGAAGTTCGAACATATGGTGTTCGAACTTCAGCCGTTTCAGTGAACTGATATAGACCCATTTAATTAATGGGGTAAAGTCCCTAACATGAGAGGTGTAGGGGGTTGCTCTTGTGAAAAAATGCATTATATGATGGTGTGCTTTAACATTTCAGAAAGGTAGACCTCAATCCTTTTAGGAATAATAATTTTGTTTTCAGGAAAATTACATTAAATCCTTCATAATGCAATCAAGTCTGTGTACTGTTGCCACACAAAAGCCAAAAACTCCAATAATGTAAGAACATGAAAAGTCAAGACAGTAGAAAACAGGACTATGCAAAGAGAGGAGTGTTTAATACCAAATCCAGATGGCATCATTACTACACAAAATGATATGACAGTTTTCAGCAAACTATATTTGGGGTCGGATTATCATCAGATGGAAATGCATCCAGAAGCAGAAGGAATATGGTCTTTTTAACCAATACAGAGCCTGTGACATTAAAAGGCTAATCTTGTGGCAAGCTTAATATGAAGAATATTTAACAAAGTTATCCAAGGGGTATAGATTGTGAAAAATTACAGAGATTAGATTAACAGATTTGTCGTATCATAACAGTAACGATCAATCAATGAAAAAAACTTCTTGACTGAAAAAAAGAGCGGCCAGAGAAAAATATGAAACTAAGAAGTCAATACTCAAATTCTATATATTCACATTTTCAGGAAAATAAATATCATTAGCAGGGCCAGCTTTAAATACAGGCAAACTAGGCAAGTACCTAGAGTGCCATACTTTTATGAGGACTCTTTTTTCCTTTTTTTTATTTTTTAGAGCAAAATTTCTTTGCTCTAAAAAATAAAGTATAGAAAGCACCCTAAAAGAAAGAAAACATGCCCACAAAACAGCATATGCTCCAGGGGGTCTGGAGCTCCAGCTGAACTGGCAACACTCAAGTCACCTTACATTAACCTTAAATGTTGTAAGGTCACAGGAGCAGAGACCTCAAAATGTTCAAATGTAGACACAAAGCCACCTGAATGAGTTTTTTTCTTTTACCTATTCAGAGAATGAGATAAAGTCATGGACTTTCTGCAGAATTCTGGACATTGATGAGAGGTATGGCACAGTGAGTTAAGTGTTGTTACTATTTTTACACTGGCAGAGATCAACCAGATATTTGGCAATATTTTCTGGCTTTGTGATTTGTGTGAACAATTGAGACAAATGGCACAGCGAGTTAAGTGCTATTACTATTTTTACAATACTGCTGGCAGGGATCAATGAGAAATGTTTGGCAATATTTCTGGCTTTGTGATTCATGTGGACATCTGAAATGACAGGAATGGCACTGTGAGGTAAGTGCTATTATTATTTTTACAATGATGATGGTAGTGATCAACCAGATATTTTTGTCAATATTTCTCTGGATTTGTGATGTCTATATAACAACTTGGACTGGAATACTTTAATGTATGGACAGTGGACAATGGAGAAGCAATAATATTTCACAGTCATCAGACATGCCTATACCTGCTGCATGGGGTTGGGTTTGGCTGGATGAAATGAAGTGACCCTCTTAGCAGTGGCTCAGTTTAAAGAGTCACTATCTGGTACTTACCTGGACACCTAACCTGCACAGAGTAGGGATAATTGCTGTAGTTGTCTTCTCTGGAGGAGAATGACTATAGGTACCTGCTGCTATGTGCTTATCAGTTTGGCTTTGCACAACTAATGTGATTTTCTGAAGCAGTGTGTAATATCTTAAATGTGTGGCAACTGCATGTTTGAAACAAGGGTGAAATACATCACATGATTATCCTTTTTTATCACAATCAAATGTCTGAATTGTACACAGACGTGCTATAACTGCTTGGTGGGGAATGTCACTGATTCATTGTGACTTGCTCAGTTTAACAGTTGACTCTTATTTTTGAGAGATAAAAGTATCACAGAATAACCAAACCAGAACATCTGGGGGCTGGTGGCCCCCACACACCAAGGGTGTCTAAGTGGATTTTGACATGGGCTTAATAATTACCTCAGCCCTGAATTCCACCTAATCTAAAACCAGCCCTCCTCATAAGTGTACAGAGAAGGCTGCTTTACTTGTATGGGGGGATAGGGACAATTTCAGTATTTCTTTAACACTCCTCCCAAACCTCAGAGGTCACTATATCTTGTGTTGAGCTGGGACTACTTGGTCATTATTTCTTTAATTTTCCTGACAAACTTCATGGGGGTGCAGGGAGGGTCACTTTAGCTTGCATAGGAGCACTGCACGCAGCCAGGAGTAACAAGCTGGAAACACTATTGTAATGTTTATTATTAAAATTATTACTATTATTTTTCATTCTCCTCACAATCAAACATCAAATGCATATACAGGTGGCTATTGTCTGAGGAAAAGTAAATAAGCCTGCTGTTTATACATGTCTGACATCAAATATGTTATAGTATGTTTATATTTTCCAGTTACATCCCAGTCTCACATCAGAGGGGGTTCATACAATGTGGTTGTCTTTTGGAGGTAGGGGGTGAGGAGGCATGCTGTATATAAATATGACAGTAGCACCTTGAAATATGACTGGGGGTATATGTGCCTTAATTTTAATCCTAATTTAACACCAGAGGGGGCTACAAAGAAAGCGACTACCTATTCTCAGATATGACACATGTATCCTCACAAACATTTGTCTTTTCAGTTTATTCTGCACTGCTGTTTGGTCAGCTTAGAGCATTAAAACTGGATACAGCTTATTTATTGCTTGAAATAAAAAAAGTAAGACTTGAATTTTGTTTTCATACACAGGATGCTTGTTCAGGCCATCACTGGATCAAAAGGTTAGAAAAAAGCTCTAAAATGTACCTCATGGCATTTTTAAACCAATAGCTTGTATTAGTTTGTGTGTGCCTACAAGCCCCCAGATACCCCCAGACACCCCCACAGCTTAAGAAAGTTATTACAATGTAATCTTAGCCAATTAGGATGTGTTAAAAGGATGCAGGTAAAAATACAAACTTGAAGAGTAAGAATAAATGTCTTTCTCTGATCATGTTTTTGGTTCAGGCAGTCATTTGATGAAAAAGTTGCGTAAAAATCTCTCCAAAAACATCTCAGAGCATCTAGAAATCTCATGGCTTCTGTGGTTCTAGTGGTTCCCAGACCCCTGGCTTAATACATTTATTTCCACTATTATTTATGTTATTACACTGTTTTATTGGTTAGTTAAAAAAAAAAAAACAAATTTAAAGGTTAAGAACTTTTTCTTTGATCATGGTTTTTTGTTCAGGCAATCATTAGATAAAAAGGTTGTTTAAAATAATATAAAATATACCTCAGTGCACCTAGAACTGCCATGGCACCTGGAGTCTGCCAACCCCCTGGCTTAATGCAGATGTTTCTTCTACAGTTAGCAGAGTGCAGTCATGCTTAGATGTTGAATGAATAAAGGAATGAATGAATGTAGGAAAAAACTGAAGAGTAAGACAAAATGTAAGAAAAAAGATAGTCTGGATAGTGTGAATAGGCTAGAATGTATTGGGCGTTGGGGGAGGGGTGCCACTGAGCCTTTTCTCCTAGGATTCCAGTTTACTTAAGGCTGGCCCTGATCACTAGACTCCAATACGGTTATGGATTTACATGATATGTGCACAAAAGGCAATCCAAATGAAATAAGAAGTTTGCTAGTTATAGAAACTTTTAGCTCGACCTTCGTAAAGGATATCAATCTAATTACTGTTTCTTTGAGATAGTTAATTAAAAAAGGTTCACATTTTCTATAGACTCGATCATTTAAAAAAGTTATGTTTACATAGTGGGAGGTGACAGTTTGACCCATAGTCTAAAATATTAGAAATCGATGCAAGTTCAGTAGACCTGGGAACAATTTTGAGTCAAATGTGAGGTGACAGAAAGCAACTGTTGAAGAGGATCTCTAAGAAATGCAGAAAAGCTGGAAAAATAAATTCTTTCTATTCTCGAACTGTAAACATCTTCTAATACGTTTATTTACTTAGAGCAAAACACTAGAAGCTAGCCTTAATAACCCCTAGTCAAATTACATCATAGAATTAAAAGAGGATCACCAAGACAACAGATTGGTTGTCAGCAAAAAAAAAAATGCTTTAATGTACTAGCTTTGGTTAATTGCTAACATAAAATGTAAGGAAACACAATAATTCAAAATTTCAAAGTCTAACATTAACAACCAAGAATTTGTACAGAAGCTGAAGGTGTGTAAGGGGAAAGTACAGTTGTGTAAAATCTTACCATAACTTTGGATGTCCTTCTCTTCTATATGCTGCTGTATCCGTAACATCAGGGAGTCTTCCTCCGGTTGACTCTCGTACATCTGGCCATTATACAAAAGTTAGCTGCTACTGCGAAGGTACGTGTGTCAGCCTTTACCAATCAGCGTATCTCAGTCATAAACAGACATCGGGTATAAAGCGCACCTACCTCAGAACTGGATGCCGTCAAAACCAGAGACTACAGAGTGGATACTCAGGAGTCAGGCAAGCATCAGGGGAAGGCTGGGTGGGAAACTATACAGTTGCATATAGAAGAGAAGGACATCTAAAGTTATGGTAAGATTTTACACAACTATACTGTGCCCTTCTATTCATATGCTGCTGTATCCATTACATGAGGGAAAATGCAAAAGTTTCTGCTATTATCAATTGGGTGGAGGGGCAGAGACATTCTCCAACAAAGCCATGAAGGATGGCCCTGGCAAATTCTGCTCTGGACCTGGAAATGATGTCCAACTTGTAGTGTTTGGTGAAGGTGTAGACAGATGACCAAGTAGCTGCCTCCAAAATGACAGCTGTATCCAAACTGTTAAAGAAGGCACCAGAGGAGGACACAGGCCTAGTGGAGTATGCCTTCACAGGGAAGGGAAGCCTTTTCCCATGGGCTGTGTAGCAAATGTGAATAGTTTTACTTAGCCTTAAGGAGATGGTTTGTTTGGAAACAGTGTGTCCCAGGGCTCTTGGGTGATAAGAGACAAAGAGCCTATCAGACCTACTGATGGATTTAGTCTTGGCCAAACAGTATCTGAGTTGTCTATGTACATCCAAAGAGTGAAGGATCATTTCAGTCGAGGTTTGAGGCAAGGGGAAGAACATAGAAAGGTTAATGGCCTGATTTAGGGAAAATTCATTAACTACTTTCAGCATGAAGGATGGTTTAGTACGTAAGCAAACCCTGTCCTTGTGGAAAACTGTGAAAAGTGGGGAGGAGATGAGGACTTGCAATTCGGAGACCCATCTGGCTGAAGTAATGGCCACCATGAGCATAGTTTTCCATGTGCAGTGTTGGAGAGAGCAGTCCTTTGCTGGCTCAAAGAGCAGTAAGGTCAGCTTTTCCAAAACAAAATTAAGATCCCAAGGGGGGAATGGGCTTCCTTGGAGGTCTAATGTGAAGCACCCCCTTTAAAAATAGGTTAACTTCCAGTCTGGAAGCTAGGGGGGGACGAGAGGTAGGCATGCTGAGATGACAGATAGGTGAGCTTTAATAGAAGAGTATGACAAGCCAGAGTTCATCAGTTCACACAGGTAAGACAAAACCACTGGAGGTTCTACAGACACCAAACAGTAAACCTTTTCCACTTGGATAGATAGGATTTTCTGGCCTCCTGCAGAACCTGAAGTACAGCCTCGATGTAAAGGTGTCTGAAGGGAATCAACGCCCTTTCACCCACACTGTAAGATTCAGGGTGGATATCTGAGGGTGTATGAGAGTTCCCTTCTCCTGTGTGAGCAGGTCCATCCTGTAGGGTAACTTGTGGTGATTGCCCTTGGCTAGATGATGTAGTAGGGGGAACCAGTGTTGCCCTGGTCAAAAGGGGATCATCAACAATTTGAGGTTGTTCTCTCTCAATCTTCAGCAGAACTTTTTGTAAGAGAGGGAAAGGGGAGAATACATAAGCGAACATCCCCTTCCAAGTGAAAGAAAGTGCATCCACCCTCCACGTCCCAGGAGAGAGTATTCTGGTGCAGACGGCTGGGAGTTGTCTGTTCATGGAGGAGGCAAAAAGGTATATCTCATTGATGGGCCAGGTCCAGAAACACACCCCTGTTTAGCATTCATTTGTGGGCTTGAGTCATGGGCCTGTTTAAAGCATCTGCCATCACATTTTCTGCAGAGGGTATGGATACGGCTAGGAGGTTTGCATGATTGTATTGGGCAGTTTCCCACACCTGTAGAGCCAATCTGCATAGGAGATAGGACTTTGTCCCCCCATTTGCTGATGTACTATAGCACAGTGGTATTCTCTGTGTACCATCTCAGCACACCTGGGAGAATATGATCCTTGAATATTTGGTGGGCCAATATCAAGGCTCTCATTTCCTTGATATTGATGTGTTCCCTCTGTTGGCCCAGGATTTAAGTGTCTCTCACTCTCCATTCCCCTAAGGTTGCATCCCAACCTGAGTCTGAGGTATCTGTGTAGAAATCTTGCTTGAGGGCAAGCATTGTAGTGGAAGACCTGGATTGGCAGAGATCTGAGCAATCCACCACTGTAGTTCCCTGGCAAGGCAAGGAAGCAGGGGTACTATAAACTGCAGAGGGTGCAAGTCTTGTTTCCAGACTGTCTTTAAGAACCACTGGAATCTCTTCATGTGTAGCTTTCCTAAGGGTACCATGGGAATAGTGGATGCCATGAATCCCAGGAGCCTGAAAAACTCTCTGGCCGATAGGGCTTGGAAAGGGAGAATGTCCTGGAAATAGGATGTGAGGGACAGAATCTTGTCTGGAGGGAGGCAGGCCATCATTTTTCCTGTTAGGATCCTGCATCCTAAGAGCGCATGATCCTGACAGGGAGTAAGGGAGGATTTGTGAATGTTTATGGTGAACCCCAGGCACCTCAAGAGGGAGATAGTGAGGTCTAGATGTTACCCGGATGAGTATATCGTCCAGGTAGGGGAAGAATTGGATCAGCTGTACTCTGGCCAAGGCGATGATGGGGCTAGGCATGTTGTGAACACTCTTGGGGCTGTAGAGAGACCAAATGGCAATGCACAAAACTGAAAATGCACAGAACCCACTGAGAAACGAAGGAATTTCCTGAAAAGAGGATGGATGGATTGGAATATGTAAGTAGGCATCCTTTATATCCAAGGACACCATGAAAGCCTGAGGGAGGATCAGAGGAAGGAGAGTAGGAAGGGTTAGAATCTGAAAGGAGCAGACACTGAGGAAAATATTTAGATGGCACAAATCCAAGATGGGTCTCCAGGGACCTTCTTTTCTGAAGACCAGGAACATCCTGGAGTATAATCCTTTCTCTCTTGATTGCTGGGGCACGTCTTGAATTGTGCCTTAAGAAAGTAGGGTCTGCAGAACTAGGACAAAGAAAGCCAATTGGTCTCAAGGGAGTTGAGGAATGCCTCTGAAGGTAGGTCTTGTTTCCCACACCATGAAGTAACCTAGTTTTATGATTGAGAGGACCCAAGAGTCCTGCGTAACCTTTTTTCAAGCAGGGAAGGAAAGGGAGAAGTGGATGGAGAGAGGAGTGTCTTGAGTTTAAGGCCTGATAGTCATAGACTACCAGGCTAGGCCTGAAAGGGTAGTTTCTGAACTGCAGTAGAAAGTGAGGACCTAACGGGGGTCTGCTTTCTCTAATCTTTTTTGCCTTTGGGTGGCATGTGCCTGGAAGGCCTTCTCACAAAGGTAGTTTTAACTGGATAGTTCCTCTGGAAGTGGGGAACCGGGGAGACAAAAATATGTCTGAAGTCCTGGAGCTCTTTTCCCATCACTTGAAGGGCCTTAAAGAGTTCAGCAGCTGCTGACCCAAACAAAGCCTTGTTATCTAAGGGAGCATCCATGATTTTTGACTTGGTATCATCAGGCAGAGGTTGTAACCTCAGCCAGGAATATCTCCTGAAGACAGAACCAGAGGCTGCAGCCCTAGAAGAAGCCTCCACTGCATCATAACTGCACTTAATGGAGTGTCTAGTCACTTGACTGCAGGAATTTATAAGACTAGAGACCTTAGCTTTAATAGGGGAATTAGGAAGGTCACCCAACTCTTTAACAGCATTAGAAATAGGGGCCAAGGAATATTTGGCGATATGAGTTTGGTGGTTTATGGCTCTCACGGCTGAAGTGGCAGAGGCGTAGACGTTTTGCACAGTCTTTCCATGATTCTGCTTCCCTTATCCGAAGGAAGGATGGAAGTGGAGGGAAGAAGTTTGGAAGTTTTATCTGCAGCCACAGAAAGTGTGGCTGGGTCTGCAGAATGGGCCTTGAAGAGGAATTTTGCATCTTCAGGGACTTTATAAAACCTGTCTGGGCACTTAGGTACAGGGGGTTAAGAAACTGGGGCAGTAGAGCCAACCACGAAAGCATCCAGAAAGGCAGGGTGCACAGGAGGAACAGCAGAAGGATTAGGGGACTCCATTTGTAAGAAGTCATAATACCTCCTTTGAGTCTCAGTAACCTGATGGCAGTCCCACTTAAAAAAAGTCATTCATTTGCACTATGGTTTCCCCAAAGGTAATGTTTTCCCCTGGGGAATCTGTACCATTAGACTCCTCCTCTGGAGATGTATATCCCAGAGGGGAGGCAGTTTGAGATGTGTAAGTCAGGTATTCATCCCCTGAAGAATCCTCTTCTTCAGATTAAACATCAGTAACTATTTTGCCCTTAGGTACAGAAACTGTAGGGGTCTGGCAGGTGCAGAGGCCTGGCGTAAAACAAAGAAGGCATTAAGTAGGCCCTGAGTAAAGGCCTGCCAGTCAGGTGCCTGGTCTGATGGTACAGATTGTTGAGAAGGAGCAATATGTTTAGAATTTTGCTTCTTTTTTTTAGGGGCATCCAACATAGACATGTCTGCTATATGGTGTAGGGAAGGAGGGCCAGATGCTGGTCAGCACTCCACAATATCAGAGACAATATCTTGGTGAACAATGATTTGGGAAACCCCACGTGGTCCCTCAGAAATTATGAACCTTGGTTACCCCCCAGCGCCTGAGTTGGATGCCTGCAACTCCCTCTGGGACATGCTAGCAGCTTCTTTGATGGCTTCTACCTGGGTACCCATCAGTGGAAGGTCCGCAGATTCCAACTTCAACTCCGGGCCTTCACCAGCCCTGAGAGGTATGGTCAGAATAGAGGGCACAGCATTAGGATCAGGCTGAGATTTCTTGGCCTTTTTAGCAGGAGGCTCTTCTGAGGTTCCCAACGTCGGGTCCATGTCCTTGGCTAAGCATTTCAAGCACTGATTCTCTAGATATAACTTCAATGCAACAAGATGGCTCCTAAGTGTTTTGGGAACAAAGGCCTGACAGATTTCACAAGAGGTGTGGTCATGACCTTGGCCTAAACAGAAAAGGTAGAGCTCGTGCGAGTCTTTATGTGGGATCTGCCTTCCACACTGACACTTGCCCTTTCTACCTGACATTAACCCACAACACAGTAGCAAAAAGGTAATCAAAACCCCCTATGGGGTACTTATCTGAGCAGTGAAAAGCACAAAGTCACTTCTCCAAGTGAGCGACGACTGGAGCTGATAGTCACACACAGGCGGCAGAAAAGTTCTGAGGTAGGTGCATGCTGATGTACGGTTTATACCCGACATCTGTTTATGACCTATGTACGCTGAGTGGTGAGGGTCAATGCACGTACCTTCACAGTAGCAGCTAACTTCTGTATAATGGCCGGATGTACAAGACTCAATGGGAAGTAGACTCCCTCATATTATGGATACAGCAGCATATGAAGAGAAGGGATTTTGGTTAATTGCAATGGTATATATATATGAAAAAAATAAATTAAGGGATATCCTTGCATTTTCTACTTAAAAAAACTAATGTAAATATATAAAAAATACAGATATATCAGAGAAGGATAAAGCCCTGACTATGACCCAGATTACCCCACTTAAATAGTACTGCAAGCCCAGGAAGTGCAGGAGGGTTAGCAGTGGGCACCTACCCTGTCTAAGGCACTGGTGATCTGGCTGCCACTTTATCACATGCAAGTGGAGGTCTGTGGGTGATAAAGTTGCAGCCATGAAATGAGGATATGGGTTTGGCTTATCAAGTTGGTGTCAGTAGCCCTCATCAGCATTTGCGTAGAGGGGGCCCACATACATTCGAGAGGTACAGTAGGCCCCCTGTGATTTTATGGGTGCTCATATTGGCTACAACAGATGATGCTAGGGTCTAAAATAGAATCATCATTATTGTAGGCATAATCAGATGTGAGCAAGGGCACAAAAGACCTTCATGGCTACCCGGACAATAGCCCTCTTGATGGCAGAAGAATAAATGGACTCAAGAACATCAGGATGAGAAGAGAGATCAGTGGGTGCAGAAGGAAAAAGCATCTAGAAAAAAAAAATATCTAAATTCTGAAAATGGAACAAACACGCATGTAACACACACATCATGTTACTAAAGAAAATGCATTACCACTGACCCTTTGAACCTGTCGTGCACATGGATGCGTGATCTAACTGTAAAAGGGTACAGAGGATGTTTGTTAAACTAATCATGTTTTGATGCCTTGCTGGCCTCATGCTTCCATTTATTTCTATGTTGAAGAGGGTTGAAATGTACCATTACGGCTCGGAATTCTAATGTTACAGTTTCCTACTTCTGGTTCAGAACAATTAACTTTACCTGGAGTAACAGTGAGATGTTTGCTCTTATATAATGATAGCTCATTAGTATTCAAAAACATACACTCTGGTTGGTCAGCCCAACCAGCGTGCCCATTACAAATCAAGCATATACCAATAGGAAAAAGGCCAGTTGCTGAAGTGCGACTGTGCTTTCTTCTATTAGTATATGCTATAGAATGCCCAGAATTTTGCCTCATATTTTTGATCTGTCCCTCATAAAATTTGTGGATTTCTGATAAATCACTGAAGAGTGAAGTCACTAAATGATGACATGCATTTCAGTTTCAGAATTCATATCATTCAGGCAATGCATAATAGCATAAATCCTGTTAATCTAGCAGCTTTCTAAGTTTGTAAGAGCAACATTTACTATTTGTCCTTAATTTGGGGCATTTGTCCCCCGATATTTAAGGCTTTGTGACATTTTTGAGCTAAGTGGCTGTGAAGTATATATGGAGGGCAGAGCAAATAAAAGGAAAATAAAGTATGTCCTGCAAAACTAAAGAAAAATTACCTGATTTTCCTTGTCTCTCTCAGACATCTAAACTGTCCAGATTTTTATAGTGTTCTTTTTTTAATTAAAGTAAAAAGCAAGCAACACAGATGTGCCTTTCTCTGCTGGTTGTTTTCAACAGCACTAATGTACTGTGCAAATGTGGGAATGTAAGTCCCCGTACGCATGCACAGTACATCAACAGATGGGAAAGAATGTGGAGGAACACTATGGTGCTGTTATACAAAGACATTATTTAAGAAAAGAAAGCAAATGTTTTTCTTAAATGTCATTGTATAGCAATAACTGACTGTGGGTGTGGGTATATGAGGATTTACCCACAGTTGGCTTTGTTTAATCACTCGGGCTTCGCCCTCATGATCAAACCATGCCAACCGTGGGAAAATCCTCAATATACTCACAGCCACTCATCGGTTATTGCTTAAATAATATATAGGTGCCACCTGCCGGTGTGAACATTGGCTCTAGATGAGTGTCACCACTGAAGTGATACCCTGACCCCGTGTAGAAAGCTAAAAAAAATGGGTTGTGGCTGGACAGATCTATGCCACACCAAATCACATATCACTAGAAATAATACAAGATGTGCACATATAGACAACGGATTGCAGAATCTAAACTACCTGGAACCTACAGCTGCAGACATTTTTGGTGGCATTTTAAATACACACTTTGTTTCTTTTGTTACTCAAAGATTTAGATACAAAACCTGGGCCCATTCATATGGTACCAGCCAAAAAAATAGAGACAAAGACAAAGAGAGAGAGAGATGCAGAAAATAAAGCTTCTTTCATTTTCCTTATTTGTGTGCTTTGTCCAGCCATGAGAAAGGAATCACTCCTTTCAATATCTATGTAAATAAAAGGCATAATAAATAAGACAGCACAGCTTAGCTGGAGGCCATCACATTTGTGCCCACCTTTTACCTTGAAGCTGCTGAGAAAGCAGAAATCTGCAAATGTTTTTACTGCTACAAAATCACATTTAATAAAAAATTTTCCAACCACTTAATGTTAATGTCTGGTGCTGATGCAGGATTTTTGTTTTAACAAATACTGAAACTTTTGTTATATACTGCTTTTGATTACATGGATTCTTTCTAGTACTTCTTAGTTTTAAATAACTTCACTACCCTAACAATCAGAGAGATTTTGCCACTTTACTACTCCTACTGAATTTTGCTTGTTTATCTGATACATGGAGAAGTGTGCTGTAACAGTGGACATGTTTCAGTCACATCCAGGAGTGGTACATGCAGTATATCACAGTCCACTGAAGATACAATGACAAACACAAGGACCGAGGGAGACGTTACAGTCAAATAATGATTTTCAAAGAACCACAATTCGTAGAGATGTTATGTGGACAGCAATGCCCTAAGTGGTGGTGTCAGGTGACAAGTTGTGCATGTATCAGACATATACAGGGAGCAGCAATGCATAGACGCATTGGTTCAACTCACAGATGCAATGCCTCAGGCGGTGGTGTCAGGTGACAAGCTGTGCATGCATCAGATGCATACAAGGTGCAGCAAGGCATAGAAGCAGTGGTGCTTTAAACAGGGGCAGGTGCAATAAGAACGTATGTTGCAGCATGCACTAACAGGAGATGATTAAACATAATTCTAATGATTCACCCTAGCAGCATGGACTTAGTCCAACACTAGAGCAGGAAGGGCACATGTTTAAAATGTAGCAGGAGAGATGAAAGCCCATGCTGTATCATGAGGAACAAAGGCATACAAAAGCAAAAGAACAGCCTACACCACAGCAGGACAAATACAGGTATTCAACAGAGGAGAACACAAAGAGGTCTGTATCAGAGCAGAAGTAGCAAAAGCACAGAAAAGAACAGGAGGGACAAAATTATACAGTGAAATAAGACAGATAAAAGCCTACAGACAGAAGAGAGAACCAAAGCATATAAAACAGAAAAGGTACAAAAGCATGCACATGGGCTGGGGGAGGAAAGGCTTACGCAGGTCTGAGAGGGTGGAAGGGGTACCAGAAGCAAAAAGAAGGAAGGTGCGTACTACAGAGGAGGAACAAAGGCATACAGTGCAATAGAAAGCACATATGCCTACTCCAGTACAACTGGTATGAAGGCTTACACATGTACAAGACAGTGGGAGGTACTGTGTAGAGCAGACGGTATAATGGCCTACCTCAAAGCTAAATAATGAAATTGTACACACAGAAAGCTTTCACTGAAGCTGGAGAATGAATGTTAGTATCAAAGTGGGACAGCCTACACTAAATCAGAAGATCGAATGCCTTCATCTGTGTAGTAAGAGTGAAAGCCAACAACAAAAAAGGCTGGATGAAGGTCTAAAAAAAACAGGTTGGATGAAGGCCTACAACAAAGAAGGCTGGATGAACGCCTATGTAGTTTGCTCCTACCCTTTTCTTAAGATCCAACTTCCAGTTCTTTTCTCTCTGTTACTATATTCACTACTTCAAGTACAGTTGGTTTAGACTTTGATTTCCATTTTCTAGTAATTGCTTTTTGGCAGCCACTAAAATTAAGTTTAACAAGATTTGATTATGTCTAAGCAATTCAGATCCTGTATCCCAGTACACAAAAATAATTTCCTTAGTTACACCCATTTGCTCACCCAATATTTCTGGCACAGAACTCTGTAGGGAAATTTGTAAGTCTGCTAACTCATTACACTCCCTAAACATATGTCCCCAGTTACCTCTTTCTTCCTCATCACACATCCAACAATTGTCAGTTACCTGAGGAAAAACGGTTTGGAGTCTGCATGGCGTTTAAAAATACCTATGCAAACACTTCCAAACAAAAATCCTAAATCTTCCAGACTTTGTTGCATATTTGGGAGCCATACATATGTTCATCTATTGTCTCCTTGTGAATTGCTTATCCAATCTGTCTTCCCAATTTTTTCTAACCTCTGATCGATTCCTATAGTCTTAGTGCAATATTTTAAATGCCCTACTAATTATTCACATTTTAACACCAATTTCTGTTTTAGATGCAACTAAAAACTATAGCAGAGCAAATGTTTCATTTAAAGATTCCCCTGTCCCTTTCTCATTGCCTATACTCTGATATCAATCTCTGCAGTCCAAACGTCTCATTGGCCTCTTCCCATTCTATTACCTTTTCCCCTCTGTTTATTTGCTCCCAATAACTTGGTTTCTTTACAAGTAGTCTCCAATAAATTCCAGCCCCCTTTTGCCTATTGTCTGTATCCCTAATTGCAGCCATTCCTATCGGCAGAATCTCCTTTCTCCATTCTCATTTTGGCTTAGTTCTTAGTATACGTTCTGCTACTTTATGAGTATATTTTGTTTGGCTGTTATTATTCTCTTTAAGGATCTGCACCCAAAATCCCAGTATCTCCTTACTTCTTGAATGCCCTCTCCTACTTCATTATCATCCCTTTCCACTTTGAATTATAGCTTTCTCCTGGTGTTATTATTCTAAACCACTTTGTTCCATTGGAAACATCAACTTACTCCACCTGACACTTGCCCTCTTCCCCTCCCAGATAAAATCCTTCAACTCCTTATTAATTACTAACTACATCTTCTCCTCTGGTTGATAAAAATACCACTGACCTGTATATAAAAATAAAGGGACTAAAAACTTTTCACTACTTGTATCTTGCTATCCATATCCATAAACAACAAGATCCAGTTTCTCTGTTTTGTATTATCTTTTTAGTCTCTTCCCTCAAATCCTTAGCTGTCATAATAGAAGCCTTTTCAGCCCATACTACTAAATACTTCATTTATCATATCCCCATAAATATGGGTATTGATGAACCAATTCATGTGTGTGTACACAGTTTACAGCTATCGCCTTTGTTTTATCTGCATTAATTTTAAATCCCGTAAAAAAAACTGTCTCAAAATGTTCAATAACACTGTGAAGTCATTTTTTGGTTTAATCAGGTACAAAATAATATCTGCAAATATAGCCAACTTTTCTTGTTTATCTTACCAGTTATATCCTAGAACGTCTGAGTCCCTTATTTTCTTTGCTAATGGGTCTAAATATAAAAATAACAAAGAGAAAACAGAACACCCCTGCCTGGTTCCCCTGTTCAGCCACAACTTTTCAGAGAGGAATCCTCCCACTTTTTTTTTTTTTGCTTCTGATCCCACATATATTCTTTTAATTAACCTTATTGTTTTATTAGTTAATGCAAATTCTTCCATTGCTCTACTCTTAAAATCCCAGCTAATTCCTTCAAATGCTTTCTCTACACCAAGATCCACCAACAGCTGCATTTTAAACAGCTGGTTTAAAAACCTATGCTGATCAACTGGCTCCTGTTTTTATTCGGATTTTTAATAAATCATTAGAGCTGTGTGAAGTTCCCTTATGTTTCAAACAAGCCATGATCATTCCAGTCTCTAAGAAATCCAGTATAACAGGACTGAATGACTATTGGCCTGTTGCTTTGACATCGGTGGTTATGAAGACTTTTGACAGGCTGGTGTTAGCTCACTTAAAGGATATTACAGATCCCTCGTTGGACCCCCCCCCCTTCAGGTTGCTTATCGAGAGAACCGGTTAGTGGATGATGCAGTTAATATGGGCCTGTACTATATCTTGCAACATCTTGACAACCCAGGGACATATGCAAGGATTCTGTTTGTGGACTTCAGCTCTGCATTTAATACAATAATTCTGGAACTTCTTCAGTTAACTCTCCCAGCTTTCTGTTCCTGTCTCCACCTATCAATGGCTCACCAATTTTCTGACCAATAGGAACAGCAGGTAAAACTGGGGAAATTTACATCTAGCTATTGCACAATCAGTACAAGTGCCCCCCAGGGGTGTGTGCTCTCCCCACTGGTATTCTCCCTCTACACTAATGACTGCACCTCTAAGGACCCCTTTGTCAACCTTGTTAAATACATGGACGATGCAACTATCATCGGGCTCATCGGTAATGGTGATGAGTCTGCATACATGCGAGAGGTTAAGCAGCTGGGCCTTTGGTGCATTCAGCATAATCTGGAACTGAACATGCTTAAAACTGTGGAGATAACAGTGGACTTTAGGAGTGGTACTAAAATATTATCACCCCTCTTTATATTTAATACTGCTGTGTCAGTTGTGGAATCCTTCAAGTTTTTGGGATCTATAATTTCCTGGGGCTTGAAGTGGGAGACCAATGTAGGGTCAATCAGAAAAAACGCACAACAGCAAATGTACTTTCTGTGACAGCTGAGGAACTTCAACCTCCCACAGGAACTGTTGATTCAGTTCTACATTCATCCATAACAGTGTGGTTTGGATCTCTGTCTAATAATGACAAAAACAGGTTACATCAAATAGTCGGGTCTGCCGAAAATATCATTGGTGCTAGTTTGCCCTCCTTACAGGACCTGTACTATTTCAGAGGCATGAAACGGGCAGGAAAAATCATCACCGGCCCTTGACATCCAGGCCATCGTCCTTTTGAAGTATTACCATCAGCCAGGAGTTATAGATTAGTATACACCAAAACAAGCAGATATAAGAGCAGTGTTTTTCCACAGGCCATCAAGTTCTTACATGGTTAACTCAGCTTATTAGGCTGGGGTATTCTTTTTCCCAAAACTCGCACTTGTTCCTGTCAGAGTTTGTTTCAGTATTTCTTGCACTGAGTTGCACTTTGCACCTTGTATGTATACGTATATGTATATTTACTTTTTTTGGCTTGTTCTTTATAGTTGTATGTATGTTGTTTGTCTTGTTCTTAATAATTGTATGTGTGTTGTTTATGTAATTCATTCTCAGACAGTAAATTAAACCAAAGTCAAATTCTTTGTATGTGCACTTACTTTGCCAATATATGTGATTCTGATTTTCTTACATTCTGCTTCCCACTGGATCGTCATAATTCTATTAATATTGTCAAATGTTTACTGCCCCCCCATAAAACCATAATGATGATTATTTATCAATTTTGGCCACACCTTTTCCATTTTTTTTATCTATCATAGACATAAACACTTTATAATCATGCTTTAAAATTGAAATGGGTCTATATGAAGCTAGACCTGATGGGTCTTTACCCTCTTTAGGTATTACAACCACCACAGCTTTTTGCCAGGATGTTGGTGCTCCTCCTTTTAAAATACTGTTAAACAAAACCTCCCAGATCTTTATCACTTTCTTCCCTCCAAGCTTCCAGATTTCCACAGAAATACTATCTATTCCTGGAGACTTTCCGACAGATTGGTTATATATTGCCACTTTTATTTCATCTCCTATCTTAATTATTTGTTAAGCCTCATCTGCCACTAACCTTGACTTGATTAAGTCTTCCATAAATATTTCCATTTGTGTTTTTTCTTGATTTCCACATTCCCCTGGCTTATACAAATGTTCATAACACTTCTGAAATATCTCTAATACCTCTACCGGATCCCTGGTTATTTTTCTTGTTATAGGCTTCCTATGTTTGGCAACAACCCTTTTAACTTTCTGTTTCCCAAGTCATTGTACTAATTTTTTTTTCTCTGGGGTTATCATCAAAAACCAGTTACTTAACCTCAAGACTTTCTAAACTAATGCATATTATTCAAGTAGTGCCTTACTTTGTCTTTAGCACTTTTGGTTTTTGCCTCCTCTTGTTTTGTGAGATTCCTGTGATACTGCATTATTTTAACCTTAGTCATCTCTTCCAAATAATTATTTGTTACTTCTTAATCATATCTCTTTTTCTTTTATTTCTACCCTATTTTAAACTCTACTTTCGTTTTATCACACTCACTAGCTATAACTTCTGAATAAATTTCTATCTTCTCTAACAGCTCTTGAATAATTTCCACTGCCCAATCCTTACATTCGACTCTTTTTAACAGGTAGGTGGAGAAGCGCCAGTATCATTTTTACTTCATTATCCTGTATTTTTATCTTAGCTATTAAAGCGAGATCCAAAATAGTTACTCGGATGTGTGTCGAAGCTTTCAATTAAATGCACATGTTCTTGTGAAATGCAATTTCTGTCCAGTCTAGCCCAGATACTGGAGAGAGTTCAAAATATTAAGCAGATTCATGTTAAATAACACAAGAACATTGTAGTTAAATGTTCCACCCACTGCAGAGAACTTTTCAAATTAAGAGCAGTAGTTATTAAATAAATGTTTATATGATGTATTTTATAGGAAAGCTACAACTTTAAAGACAGGAAGTGCACTCTTAGAGGGGATCTATAACCAATGAAATGTAGAAAACCAGTGTTAGCTGCAAAATATCAGTTTCAGTATAAGTAACTAGTTAATGCATTTTTTGTCAAAAATTGCCATGACATCTTATATTTATAACAATTCTTACCTATACAAGATCCTTTACTGCCAAAAGACTTAACTTGCAGAGAAACCTGTACCAAAAACAAGCAAAGCTGCTGTTGTCCATCCTCTCAAATAATAATAACAGCAGTAATAGATGAAGGGAGCTGAAAACTACTGAAAAGGCCTGTAGTAAACTTCCTGTTACAAGGCACTGAAAATAGATTTCAGCCACAGCTGTACTCACACGGAACCATTTTCATGTGAAACTTTACAGCAAGGTTCTATCATTCTGTCATACTGTGGTAAAAAAGAGAGGTTAATGATCTCAGAGTCCTTCCCAAAAAAGTCAGGGATACCTCCCTACTCTTTCATGCGATTCTCTCCCGTTCACTTAAATTATAAAAGGTGACTAATTCAATTTGAAACTTCAGACTGCTCCTACTCATCATCCCTTCCAAAACTATGATGATGAGGCAAAGTTAAAAGTATCCCTCTGCACTCCTCTTCGCATAGCAGGCAGAAATGTAGGAAATGTCTAATCTGTTGTATGGTTTGCCGGCATTTATAGGAACAGAAATGTAATGTATGCATAAACTGATGTATGTTTTGGAAGAAGTTTTTATGCACTGAAGCTTTATGTGGTGCGACAGTCAGGATCTGGTCTCCTGTCTCCAACCTGACACCTGGCAGTCGACTTTTGACTGGTTTGAGGGTGGTGACTCACAACCACAATTACCGCTTCACGCAACACCCTGAAAGTAGCTAAGAAGTCAGTGTTTGTATTTCAGTATGCTCTGTCCTTCTTTTTGTTCTGCAAGAGATAAGATGTATAAATTATGAGAGGTTGACAAAGTATATTCCAGTGCCTCAGGCAGTCCATCAATCATTCCTCACAAGCTGACAGATACCTGATGTGGCCCCAGTGGGTACGTCCCCTTCAGGCAATAAGGAAAATATTAAAACTGCTGTCATGGTTTGAGCAGCTCAGCTTTATTTAACATTCTTTTTAATTTAGAAGTTGTTTGTTTTAAGCCTTGTTTGGCTTTCAATCAGCATGTATTGTGTGTGAGCAGACATGCGTGTGTGTGTGTGTGTGTGTGTGTGTGTGTGTGTGTGTGTGTGTGTGTGTGTGTGTGTGTGTGTGTGTGTGTGTGTGTGTGTCACAGACATGAATGTTGAACCCACCCCCAGTGCCAAGCTAAACCTCCACAGATTCAGAAGACTGGAATTAGCACATGGTAGTAGACCACCCACTAACTGTATGGTTAGCAATTCAGGATCACTTTCCCTCAACCCCCCCCACACACACACACACACACACACACACACACACACACACAGTTCCTCTCCAGCTTGGCTTCAAAGGCAGTCAACTGTTAGGGAGATTGTCCTCAGTGACTGATAGGCTTTGGCTTATCTATTTAATGAGTGGTTGAAAACAAAACACAAACTTCCCTTAAGTAAAACTCTTTAATCTGTTAAGTGTTCTTAACTATCAAGGCACTTCAGCCAATTTAACAGGCATAACTTTATTTTTATTATCACATGTTTCTACAGACACTACATTTGTCTGGAGGGGGTCTCAGCTATTACCCAAGGCCTGCTGATACTCAGAAAAGTATGCCTGTCACTTTCAGGACATAAAGAGAGAGACAGTGAGGCTTCTTTAATTTAGCCTGTTGACTTAGAAAGTACAGATGTGAAGAACACAGGTGAACCTTTTGTTGCATACTGTTTAAACATAACTGCAAAAGGAAACTTTTCTAGGTGGGTACAAATAATATTTTAACATGCTGCTGCATACAGACAGACATGTAGTCAGGTTACTACAGCATGCATCCCTTTTAAATGCTGCAGATGGTAAGCATGCATGCACATGCACGTACATATGCACTGCTGACATACTATGCCCACTGTTGAGTTAAATGATTCTTGATTTTTGTTGATGAAAGACATGCACAAAGCCAAAACAGGCCCACCAGTGACCATTCTATTCCATTATTTGTGCTTTCATAATTTAGAAGTCCTGCCTCCTAGTACCCAGTAGACAATATATATATATATATATATATATATATATATATATATATATATATATATATATATATATATATATATATATATATATATATCTTTAAACAGAAGAACCCATGAAACAGATTGCTTTACAACACAGTACTGCAACATTAGCTATTCTGCTATCAGTAGCTTACATACATAAAATTCAGAAAAGAGTAGTTAACAGAGTTCTTGGATATCACTGATGAAATAACATTTGTTCTCATGCTGCGGAGGAAACTTATATAGCGTAGTACAGCAAGCCGGTTTACATACACAGAGCAGAATGCAAGCATAATTTCTATTTTCACTTATGATTCGAAGTGCCTTATCCAAAGACACCAACAACCTGCAGACAAGCAGGTAAGATGGCCTCTGTCCTTCATGTGTGCCATAGAGTATACGGTTATCCTAATACAGTTGGTTAACTCGGAGTATGAATTAAATGTTGCAGATAACTTGATTATTACTTTTAGAGTTTCAGACCGTAGTATGAACTTTGTCTAAATCTTCCATACCAAATGTAAAATACCTGTGAAACAAACATGACTGGTTCAGTTCCATTATCTGACCTATTATAAACTGGACTACTACTAAAGCAGCCAAGGTTGTGGATGAAAAGTGCTCTAAATCATTGAAATGCATGGACAATAAAATATATTAAAAAACAAACTCTATTACAGCTGTGAAGAAGAGAGAAGAGGGATATACCAGGCATCTATCCATGTTTTTTTTAAATGCTTGTCATAGTGAAATCTATATCTATCTATACATACATCATATTATTCTCTTGTGCCTAATGGTCAGTTTAGTGAAGTTCTTTTGCAGACATGCCCTGTCTATTAAAACATATAATCAGTTTACCCATGTTCAAGTCATTAGCATACAGTCTGTAAAACACCTCATATGAAAAAGATAGATCTAAAAGATGCATTCTAAGTAAATATGGGCCCAGGCCTGAGCTCTGTAAGACACCCCGACTGACCTAGAATTTCACCTGTCCAATTGCTGTACAGTATACTTGCCATGTCCTATTTGTAAACCATGCAGTTATCCATCTTATTAATACCTAGCTGTTCGAATTTATTGATCAGTGTTTTGTATCTGATACTATCAAAGGCTGAAGTCAAGTCTATATATAAATTACATCACAGCATACTTTTTCATTTAAAGACGTTATTATATTGTTATTGAACATTATGTTACAGGTGGTTATAGGTCTATTTTCAACATATGCATGCTGATATATGGTTTTAAGTCCCAGACTTTCCAAATCCAAAATTACCTTCTCCATTATATTTTCCACAACAAGAAAGTAAACTTATGGGTCTGTATGGATTTATTCTGTTTCCCTTCCCCTTAAAGATAGTGCATGTCTCCAATCTTGATGAAGATCCCAGTACTTAAACAACTAGATTAAAAGACCAAAATTTTGCTTGCCACATAAATAGGACACGTGGGACAGACAGATATGTTTCTCAGAGAATTCCCATTCCCTGGAACAGGCTCCTCATTCATGTGAAGCAGAGGTCCTCCCTATCCCTATTAAGTGCATCTTGGACCAATGGATGGGTAATTAGAAATCCGCCCCTCGTCTGGCACCTATGTCTCTGATGGACACAGGCAGTCAGTAAATCACCCCTTATATAAATCAAATTTGTGGGTCACATTTGGGTTGCACAGTTAGGATTATAAGGGCCCTAGTGGCCTTTACCCTTGAATACACCTATGAAGCTATAGTTAAGGTCATGGGAGCAGCACACTGAGCAGGGTAAACTAGACTTCAGTATCCGAGGCAATGTTCTCTAGCACATTCTGTGGGCTAATCACATGTTCCCAGGCAAACTTGGGAGATAAAATCTCTCCTACATTTTCAGTGGCACCCTGGAGCCTCCTCCAAAATGGACTTTGTGCAGTAGATACTTTGTGGGAGGCTATCAACAGACATCTTCACTAGGTGCCCAACCCACCTCAAATGACTCTTCTCAACCAGGATGGCTAGAGTCTTAACTTGAGATCCTTATGCTTACTGAAATTCTTGTTCTGTCAAGGAGAGGGGAGCCCATCGACCATGTGAAGGAATCAAATTTTTGCCACCTGTCTGTATGGTCTTATCTTTCTGTTAACAACTCGGAGCTTGGAGGCACAAGTATGGAAGTGGACAGGGATGAGTCACGACACTGAAAGCCATGTCCTAAGCGATTCTCTCCTTACTGGTACACGACAGAGATGAGTCAGTACACTGAAAGCCATGTCCTAAGAATCGATTCTCTTTACTGGTACAGTACAGGGATGAGTCAGTACACTGAAAGCCATGTCCTAAGAATCGATTCTCTTTACTGGTACAGTACAGAGATGAGTCAGTACACTGAAAGCCATGTCCTAAGAATCGATTCTCTCCTTACTGGTACAGTACAGAGATGAGTCAGTACACTGAAAGCCATGTCCTAAGAATCGATTCTCTTTACTGGTACAGTACAGGGATGAGTCAGTACATTGAAAGCCATGTCCTAAGAATCGATTCTCTTTACTGGTACAGTACAGAGATGAGTCAGTACACTGAAAGCCATGTCCTAAGAATCGATTCTCTTTACTGGTACAGTACAGAGATGAGTCAGTACACTGAAAGCCATGTCCTAAGAATCGATTCTCTTTACTGGTACAGTACAGAGATGAGTCAGTACACTGAAAGCCATGTCCTAAGAATCGGTTCTCTCTTTACTGGTACAGTACAGAGATGAGTCAGTACACTGAAAGCCATGTCCTAAGAATCGATTCTCTCCTTACTGGTACAGTACAGAGATGAGTCAGTACACTGAAAGCCATGTCCTAAGAATCGATTCTCTTTACTGGTACAGTACAGAGATGAGTCAGTACACTGAAAGCCATGTCCTAAGAATCGATTCTCTTTACTGGTACAGTACAGAGATGAGTCACTACACTGAAAGCCATGTCCTAAGAATCGATTCTCTTTACTGGTACAGTACAGAGATGAGTCAGTACACTGAAAGCCATGTCCTAAGAATCGGTTATCTCCTTACTGGTACAGTACAGAGATGAGTCAGTACTCTGAAAGCCATGTCCTAAGAATCGATTCTCTTTACTGGTACAGTACAGAGATGAGTCAGTACACTGAAAGCCATGTCCTAAGAATCGGTTCTCTCTTTACTGGTACAGTACAGAGATGAGTCAGTACACTGAAAGCCATGTCCTAAGAATCGATTCTCTCTTTACTGGTACAGTACAGAGATGAGTCAGTACACTGAAAGCCATGTCCTAAGAATCGATTCTCTCTTTACTGGTACAGTACAGAGATGAGTCAGTACACTGAAAGCCATGTCCTAAGAATCGATTCTCTCTTTACTGGTACAGTACAGAGATGAGTCAGTACACTGAAAGCCATGTCCTAAGAATCGATTCTCTCTTTACTGGTACAGTACAGAGATGAGTCAGTACACTGAAAGCCATGTCCTAAGAATCGATTCTCTTTACTGGTACAGTACAGAGATGAGTCAGTACACTGAAAGCCATGTCCTAAGAATCGGTTCTCTCCTTACTGGTACAGTACAGAGATGAGTCAGTACACTGAAAGCCATGTCCTAAGAATCGGTTCTCTCCTTACTGGTACAGTACAGAGATGAGTCAGTACACTGAAAGCCATGTCCTAAGAATCGGTTCTCTCCTTACTGGTACAGTACAGAGATGAGTCAGTACACTGAAAGCCATGTCCTAAGAATCTGTTCTCTGCTTACTGGTACAGTACAGAGATGAGTGAGTACACTGAAAGCCATGTCCTAAGAATCGATTCTCTTTACTGGTACAGTACAGAGATGAGTCAGTACACTGAAAGCCATGTCCTAAGAATCGATTCTCTCTTTACTGGTACAGTACAGAGATGAGTCAGTACACTGAAAGCCATGTCCTAAGAATCGATTCTCTTTACTGGTACAGTACAGAGATGAGTCAGTACACTGAAAGCCATGTCCTAAGAATCGGTTCTCTCCTTACTGGTACAGTACAGAGATGAATCAGTAAACTGAAAGCCATGTCCTAAGAATCGATTCTCTCTTTACTGGTACAGTACAGAGATGAGTCACTACACTGAAAGCCATGTCCTAAGAATCGATTCTCTCTTTACTGGTACAGTACAGAGATGAGTCACTACACTGAAAGCCATGTCCTAAGAATCGATTCTCTTTACTGGTATAGTACAGAGATGAGTCAGTACACTGAAAGCCATGTCCTAAGAATCGATTCTCTTTACTGGTACAGTACAGAGATGAGTCAGTACACTGAAAGCCATGTCCTAAGAATCGGTTCTCTCCTTACTGGTACAGTACAGAGATGAGTCAGTACACTGAAAGCCATGTCCTAAGAATCGATTCTCTTTACTGGTACAGTACAGAGATGAGTCAGTACACTGAAAGCCATGTCCTAAGAATCGGTTCTCTCCTTACTGGTACAGTACAGAGATGAGTCAGTACACTGAAAGCCATGTCCTAAGAATCGGTTCTCTCTTTACTGGTACAGTACAGAGATGAGTCAATACACTGACAGCCATGTCCTAAGAATCAGTTCTCTCTTTACTGGTACACTACAGAGATGAGTCCGTACACTGAAAGCCATGTCCTAAGAATCTGTTCTCTGCTTACAGGTACAGTACAGAGATGAGTGAGTACACTGAAAGCCATGTCCTAAGAATCGGTTCTCTCCTTACTGGTACAGTACAGAGATGAGTCAGTACACTGAAAGCCATGTCCTAAGAATCTGTTCTCTGCTTACTGGTACAGTACAGAGATGAGTCAGTACTCTGAAGGCCATGTCCTAAGAATCGGTTCTCTCTTTACTGGTACAGTACAGAGATGAGTCAGTACACTGAAAGCCATGTCCTAAGAATCGGTTCTCTCTTTACTGGTACAGTACAGAGATGGGTCAGTACACTGAAAGCCATGTCCTAAGAATCGGTTCTCTCTTTACTGGTATAATCCACTGCAATGTCAGCAATACTGCGACCCCCCCCCCCATAAACTGGTCTCCTCTAACTGCACGCATGAACAAGATCCCATGATACTCAAGCTCCTCCACCAGAGATGCACAGCCCCACCTTCAAGTAGCTATCCACTCTGCTCCTTGAGAGAACCATGAGGTGCCAATTTCCATCACTGCTATTTCACCCACAAAACTGCATCATTTCTTAGCAGGACAATATCATATGCAAACTACAAAGATGCAACTCCCATGTTCCCAAGCTGTATACTCTGCAGTCTGCAGACTTTGGCACTATGTCTCTATATTATTTTTGTAAAAATCACAAACAATAGGGAGACAAGACACAACCTTAGCAAAGTCCACTGACAATGAAAATGTAACACTTCCTCTCCAAACAATGGCACTTCGTGGTATGCAGCAACCAACCTTATAATCTATCTTGTGTGCACCTAGTTTATCGCAACATATGTCCAATATAGATCAGACATAAAGTGGAACTGTTCCTTCCGTGGGGGGCAGGGGGTGGGGTCTTGGTATCACATGACATCATCTCTCTGGACAGCCACTGTGACTCCTCAATATGGGTTTCTAGCAAGGCCTATGTGTTCACAGCCTGCAAGGCATCTTTCAGTAGATTTACACCCTCTGTTGTTGTGAAAAATATTAAAAATTCCCCACCAACAACTGCAACATCTTAACAGCTTTTCCTTAGGAAACAGCATGTCCTCTACTCAGATGAGGCAGCAGAGCATTCACAGTGTGGCTTCAAATCACAAACTGCCACACTTGGGGCTGTCATCTTTTTAAATCATCCAGGTGTAACACTTCCTATGGAAACATGAGATGTTGCTGGACAAGCCATACCTACAACCAGTGCAAAGACTAGACTTTACTTTCTTGCCAAAATAAAAGCATGTTGTTGTAAAATTTTGAACACTTTATACTATTTTGTACACTATTTAGTTGTTCAGTTTACAAATAATTTATGTCTGCAATTATTAAAGGAAATATAGGAAATGCTTTTAGTCCTAGAATTTCAGGACATTTGGGATTTTCTTTTTCCTTTTGTCCTGTGTAAAGTAGGTAGGTTGTAACCGCACCACAAAGACATCAGATGTAGGCCACATATTTGTAAGCCAAGCAATTTGATTTGTAAAACTGTATGCTTCAACTTAACGTATCCACAAGCAATTACCCAAGCAGATTTTACACAATGGATGGCAGACTAAATAAATTCATAGAGAAGCAGAAAGATAAATTCTGCTAATGATTCTTGTGTAACATCTTGTCTTTTAAAAAGACAAAATATTAAAACAAATTAAAACATTAAATATACCAAGACAGTTTCAGAAATTTCCCAGAAAAATAAGCCAATTACTATCATGTGATGATCTAGGGTTAGTCAAAAGAGGAAGTGCAACTCAGGAAAGACACGGGACTTGGGGACAGCTCCTGGGTGGGAGGAAGTGGAAATGACATCTCCAGGGATAGCTTTTGACTGGGTTATGCCTAAATGCACAGCCTGTTCCAATTAACACATCTGAAACCTGTTTAAGTAGTATTCTTACAGGTTTCATGATGAAGTCCAGCCCATTCGAGCAGTGCCTGTACCTCTCAAACACCAAGCAGGACTGGACATGCCATTGCTTTTAAACCACAGTCCTCTCCCAGAAGGCCAGGGATGCTGATTAATAAACGTCAACTCATGTTCCTCAAGCTGCAACCCTACAGGATAAAAAGGCATGGTGACTGAAGAAATGTCTGCATACTCAGTTACAGCTCTGTACAGCAAATGTTAAGTACAGTACCGAATCTTAACATGAAATCCCTTTCCTTGCTTAATTCCAATGAAAAAAGGTGGAAGGACATGAAGTGTACAGGATATGTATAACCACGGTGAGTATAACACTGAGAAAAATAAAAAGCAAATAGAAGTCAAGAAAGAAGTGAAAGATACATTAACAACACCTGCAGCATCACCAACATTCTTATTTATTTATCTTGTCTGTTTGCACACACATTTTATGTATTATGTAATTTTTTCATCTCTCTCAGCTTTCTGATTTAAAAGCCCGCATTTGCCCTTGTTTCTTTCCTGTAACTAGTCTATTTCAGATACATATTCTTAGTTTTAGCACTTGAATTTGCTTATTCGTGATCAGCACTTGTTTACAACTTGTAAGCACTAAATAAGCTACTAATTACTACAGCACTCAACCTTCCTCATTACCTAGAGGAAAACAGTTTTTGTACTTACCTTCCTCACTTGCTTAGAGAAAAACAGCTCTTGTACTCACTTTCCTCACTTATCTAGAGGAAAATATTTTTTTATTCAGGCATGTCCAAGGGTCAGCTCCCAGTGTTCTCTCCTGTCTATCTGATGAATCTGGGCATCTTGGGGAAATGTAGAAATTGCCTCATGTACACAGACAACCCTCTCCTCCTACCACCCAACACTACAACCTGTGAAAGATGCACGTATCTAGCCAAACTGGAGGTAAAGCTCTCTCCAACCAAGACTGAACTTGAGAGTCAAGAGGAGAAGGTAAACACTTGCACCACACCACACTCATCACAGTCCCACTAAACCTACACCACCAAAATCCACACACAGAAACACAAAAACATTTGTGGAGGCTCTCAATAATAATCTGCTCAAGCAACAGAGACCTCCAAAGCAGAAATGCAAGGAACCTCCACCCCCCAACACAAACCAAATGACACATAGCCCACAGACTCAGTGTGCCACTCAACCACAGCCCATAAGGCAAAACAACGTACCCAATACACTAGTCATAGGTGATTCTATAGTCAGGCAACTGATGTCCTACTCACCAGGGTAAACAAGGAGAAGGTTACTGTCAGCTGCCTGTCGGGTGCCAGGATCCACCACATAACCCACGCACTCAAGTCACTCCACAATAAGTACAAATATGACTCTGTCACTGTCCATGTTGGTGTGAATGACCTGAGATGTACCTCCCTGGACTGCATGAAAAGAGACATGGAAGAGCTCTCCGATCTTGTATCCCAGGCAGGTATGACCCTAGCCCTGAGTAGCATCCTGCCATTGCCCAGAATGATACTGCAGTACAAGAACAAAATGATTGACTTCAACAACTGGATAAGCTTCTGTTGTAATTCTAAGGGGATCCAGTATCTGTCTGCCTGGGACAACATGGTCGACAGACCAAGATGCTTTGCCAGAGATGGCCTGCACCTGTCACCACTGGGATTTTTTTAGGCAAGGTTCAAATGAAAAATTCACCACCGTAATAGGAACAGGCAAGAAAAACTGAGGATAATGCTACTCAATGCTAGAATTCTAAATCTCAAAATGCATTCACTCGAGGCACTCCTTAAAATGGAGAACATTGATATCTCTGCAGTGACTGAGACCTGGTTCAAGGCTCCAGACAGCACCCCTACATTACCAGGCTATAACCCATACCACACTTTTCGGCCATCTAACCTGGAATGGAACACCAAAGGAAGAGGTGTGTCCATATTCATTAAGGATATCCACACCTCTAGGCTAGTTGCTCAGCATAATGCATCCGAGGTTATCCAAGTGCAACTAACTCTGGGCAAAACTGCAATCCAAATTGTAGTTTGCTACAGATCCCCCACCATGTCCCAACATTCCCATTCCTCTTTTCTTGATATACTGGAAAACATTGGGGTTCAACCAAACACCCTAATAATGGGCGATTTCAACTACCCCACCATTAACTGGGAAAACTACTCATGTACCAACTCCTTCACTCAACGCTTTCTGAAATTCATAAATTCCAATACCCTGGATCACCTTATCCACATCCCCACCAGGGACAACAATATCCTAGACCTAGTCGTTACCAACATGAGTGACAGGTGTTCCACACCTGAAGTCAACTCCTCGTTGATCAGATCCAACCATAAGCTAATCACTCTAGACATCCACATCCTGCCCCCATCCCTCATTAAGAAACCATGGTAAAAAATGTCTCCAAAGCCAACTTCATGCTTCTTAAGACAGAAGTGGCAAACTTCATGACACCCATGCAGATGGACAATACAGTTACGACTGCTGAATCCTACACAAATGCACTCTATAAGCACTTACACGAGTGCATGGATCATGCTATCCCAAACAGAACCAAGACACTATCCTTCAAAAAAAGGAAGCCAATCTGGTTGTGCCCTGCCATAAACAAACTGTACAACAGAAGGAAGAAACTGTTGCAAAAGAGAGTCAAATCCCATGAGTGGAGGAGCTCCCTGGTCAGCCTCAGAAAGAAGCTGAGATCCCTTATAAGATCCTCCAAAGCTAGCTATGAAAACAAGATCACCACTGATTCTAAGGACAACCACAAAGCATTCTATAGCTATGTCAAAAATCTCAATGGCAACACCCAGATCTGCTCTAAGTTACAGCACAACTGCACGAAAATTACAGAACAAACTGATATTGCCAACATCCTGGCGGATAGGTTCAGTGCAAACTTTACCCCCCTCAAGGGCCCATATCTATACAGGAAGAATGTAGAGTCCCTGTAAGCACAACTATGCAGGTAAAAGCTGCACTCTCTAAAACCAAAAACACAGCATCCATGGGACTGGACAACATCCCAGGCTGCGTTTTACATGAACTTCAGAACGAACTGGCTCCCCACCTAAGCACCATGTTCAATCATAGCCTCACATCAAGCTTTGTGCCCACTGAAGGGTACACAGCAACTGGTATCCCACTCCACAAAGGGGAAGTCACCAATGATCCCAGGAACTATCACCCTATTAGCCTGATGAGCCTGGTCTGCAAGGCCATGGAACGTATCATCATGGAACTCATAAACTAAGACATTGGTAACCTCCAAACTCTGGACCCCACACAGTTCGAGTTTGTGAAAAGCAGATCATGCCTCCTGAACCTGATCAACTTCTTTGATGCAGTCACCAAAGCCGTAGATGAGGGTAAGGTGGTTCACACAGCCTATCTTGACCTTGCCAAGGCTTTCAACACCATCCCCCATTCTGGAATTACAGCTAAACTCACTAAACTAGGTATAAATCTCTATGTCACAAGATGGGTTGCCAACTGGCTCACTGACAGAACCCACACTGTAAAAGTTGCAGACACCAAATCTGACTTCAAGCCAGTGACAAGTGGAGTACCACAGGGTTCAGTTCTGGGACCTCTCCTGTTTGGTATCTACTTCTCTGAAGTACAGGCTAACACAGAAAGCCTCTGGCTAATGAAGTTGCAGATGACTGCAAACTAGGAGCCATAGTCGAGTCCCCAAATGATGTGGACATCCTGCAGAAGGGCCTCACTGAGACAGATGCATGGTGTCAAAGCCATGGCCTCAAGCTCAATGCCAAAAAGTGCACCGCCATCCCCTTTGGTAAAAACTCTGTACCCATGACCTACCACATAGGTGACAGTCTACTTAACGCTGAATGTGTGATAAGAGACCTTAGGACACAGGTGGACAGTAGTCTCTCCTTTGATAATCACATCACCACAGTAGTCAGGAAATCCTTCTACATAGCACACCTCATCACTAAAGGGTTATCATCCAGGAAAAAAGAGGTCATTGTTCCCCTCTACTCGACACTCATTAGATCCATTTTAGAGTACAATGCTCCTTTTGGAATGTACCTCACAAGAGATCTGCAGCAGCTGGAAAGGCCACAGAAGTACCTCACAAAGAGGATTACTGGCCTCAAACAAATGCCCTACACTGACCGTCTCAAAAAAACTCCAGCTTTACTCCTTAGCATATTGCCTACTCTGAGGTGATCTCTGCCTAACATATAAAGCTATGTCAAACCCAGAGCTGTTGGACATGCTACACCTAAAGAAATCCCAATCCCTCCGAGCTACATGCTCTAGGGACCTAAACCTTGTCACCATAATAAACAGTACATGGTGGTGGGAAAGATTCCTGTCCCAGAGACTTCCCATACTCTAGAACAAGCTACCCATCTATGTCAAGCAAAGTTCCTCATTAGCACTCTTCAAGAAAAATCTTGATGAGTGAATGGGAAATAGGAAATACACCCCGGGGATCACGTCTGTGGCTCTGCTTGACAGGGGCACAGGAAAATAACTTTCTTGGGTGGTGTAAGCCACAGAACTTTGTTGGCTAGGCTTACTTAGGCCCTTGAGCCGATAGCCTAGTACCTACCTATGAACCTATATACACACATATATATATATATATATATATATATATATATATATATATATATACGTATATAGATGGGTCTACTTTGTTTGGTCAAAAACACATTTTGTCGAAATTCACTTGACTAAGCACACTTGACTGAAAGCTGACGTCACTGAAAACTCATTTGGTCGAAACTCATTTCATTGAAAGTTATATACAGCCTTTTCCCACTGTAGTGCAATCCTGGAGTCAGAATATAAAGTAAGGGGGGGTATAGCCCCCCACCTATTTTAAAAGTTTTAAACCATAGACATGTATATTGACAAATCCAATGAACAACTCTTTCCACAAGACAATATAAACTCAAACTATGTGGGGGGCTACACCCCCCCACACCCACCCTTACTTTATATTCTAACTCCAGAATTGCACTACAGTGGTGATAAGGCCATATATTACTTTTGACCAAATGAGATTTCAGTGAGGTGAGCTTTCAGTCAAGTGTGATTACTGAAGTCAGTTTCGACCAAATATGTTTTCCACCAAACATAGACTCATATATATATATATATATATATATATATATATATATATATATATATATATACATATATATATATATATATATATATATATACACACAATCAAAAGATGAAAAGGTTAAAAAGACAAATCTATCAGTAAAAAGTGCAAGAAAGACTCAGCTAAGCTTGTGTAATGCCTTGCACCTCCTGAAGTGGATATCCATGGGATATATGCAAATGATCCCTTAAGGACATACCGGTGTTACATTTCCATGGCTTCTGAATACCTACAACTTTCTATGTTTTACTTTTTAAGTGTTTATGGATACATTCAGCCCAAACCCTCACTACTTGTAGACATGTTTTGGACTTTATGTGACTTTGTTAGTACAATGTAAGTGGATTGTCTGGCTATACTTTAGAAACACAGGGCTTAAAACCCAAATGATGTTCATGAACATTAAGGTGGCTGCAAAATATCATAAACAACCTCCAAGCAAATGATAAAAAGGCCATACACACACACACACACACACACACATATATGTGTATGTATATATATATATATATATATATATATATATATATATACACACACACACACATATATATATATATATATATATATATATATATATATATATATATGAAAACATATTTTTAGATCATATCTAAAAAGATTGAATGGGGGAAAAAGATAAAAAAAACATTATTTTTGTCGGGGAAGAAGCCCTTCCTCTGAATATTATAAATACCAACTGTATGATCAGACAACAGTGGGGTAAGAGTAAATTTCTAAACCCCAATATTCTGCTATTTCACACAGAAAGCAGTCAATAGGCTGAAAAAGTACCTTCAGCCCAGCAGAAATGATTAGTTTCCAGCCCACCCACATGACTTTAAACAGGATAAAGCAGGTACAAAAAATGAACTGAGGTGTATGAGTATCTTGTACATATGCAGTGCTATAGCAGTTTTAGTTACGTAACACACAGGGACATAATCCACTGCTCAGATAAAATGCATATTACTAGCAAATGTCTTTTGGCTTCTCCCATTATGGGTCACTACACCGGATCACCAGTCTGCAGATTGATTGGTAGTGGAGTTTTTACAGTGTCAAGTTGCCAGCCCAATGCCCATCCTTCACAGAAGCCACATGCACACATGCATGTACCTACATGCATGTCTTTAAAACTCACTCAATTGCAGGGAGGACATGCAGACTCCACACAGAAGGCACTCCAGCCAAGAATTGAACAGGAGAACCTCTTGCTGTGAGACGACAACACTAACCACTGCACCACCGTGGCCGACCATCACAAAATGCAGTATTAGGTGAATTTACTACACTACACCCACATGCATTACACAGTGAAAAAACACATTTAGCAGAAGAAAACTACAGATAAACTTTCACAACATTTACTACTGGTCACAAAGAAAATAAAACTAGGCTGAGGTCTCTGCCACCTGCCTAGGTAACCCTTTAGTTAAAAAGATAAAGACAAGGGAGGGTGGATTCCAACTTCTGCTATAAATGAAGATTTATATATTCTGCTAGATTAAAACAATTGTGGTCTTCATGATTTGAGAAGTTTTGGGGAATTTGCACATTTTATTTATTTAACATTTGTTTACTGGGAAAGTCCAACTTGGAACGAGCCAATTTTCAGCAGCTGCCCGGGAAGAAATGCTCAGGACGCTCCAAATGCTAATAAGCCATGGATGTCTAATGCAGGCAAGATTATAACAGTGATAAGATAACAGTGATAAGATGCTGTATGGCAAATAATGCCAAAAATTTTATTTTTAATACCTGTAAGTGCAATATGTCTGGCTTGTGAGTTGCATCACTGCCAACGTCAGACGTCAGGTGAAAATGTGCATTACTGTCTTTATAAAATCAAACTATTGTTTGTTCTTATACAGCATGCATTTGATAATCTTATACGTTATTCGGATGGAAATAAGGAGAAATGGGGTCTGACATAATAGTTTGGATGTTTACCACACCATAAGATGTACAGGGTTTGATTCTCACCAAGGAAAATTGGCTAGGCTTTAAAATGGGCCACAATGGCAGCTAGCCTACTACTTGCTTAACTGAGGATGACATAATGGTTAAGGTTTTTACTTTATAGACACAGGGTGCAGGGTTTGATTCTCACATGGGATACCTGGCTTGGTTTAAAATGGGACACGGGCAGTTAGCCTAGTACTAATCTATGAACCTAAGACCATTTTTTTCATGTGCAGCCTGAAAATACAAGGAGGTTCAGTCATTCTGTTACAGTCATACTATATAAAAATAGGGTTCAAGCCCCAATTCTCGAAGTCTGTAACCAAGGACCATAGTATATTATTATATATATTATTATGTTTTTGTTGTCAAGAATGTGAGAAACTGGCAAAGTTAATAATCTAGACACAACTGCAGAAAAACAGCAGAGAGAATCCAACATACAAAATCTACATCAGGAGTTTCATAGTTTGGTAATACAATTCACAACCCGAATCATTATGAACTAGGACTATTATGAATACCTTTTTCATCTGTGCAATTGTCTAATTACCTTTTAAATTACAGTAATGTCTAAGAGTTAAATTCACGTTTTTCACAACCAATGCAGAATGTACATCAAACCCCTCTGTTCTCATCATTGCTCAAGTAACAAAGTTAAATCATGACAAAGCAGTGTTACTTCCTGGCATGGGCACAACAGAGAAGGAAGATGGTATGGGCATCAGGACCTGGACGCTTGGGACATGGAAGGCAAGCTGATTAACTTGGGTAAAATACATGCCAAGGAAGGGAAACAGTTGCATCTGGTTGGCTCTGATGTGTGGAACAACAAAAAAGATTGCAAGCCTTTATGGGGTTTATGAAAATACACAATGACAGTTGCATGAGCCATAATATATGCTGATATGATTGTGTGGGTTCTGTTCCTTTGGTCAACAGGGAGTTTAGTTAGCATCTGTTTAATCTGTTTAATTTTAATCGACTGCATTTGGTCACTTATACAGACAGTCGGCAAGTGTGCGAAATGAACAATCCCTGGGTAGGGAATATTCTCTTTCTCTAGGGATTATGCAGTCTTGGAGTAAATATATATAATTAGCGGTGGGGCAGGTATAACCCCCACCCCTGCAAAAACAATGTTTTAAAGTTGCATGTGTTGAGGTTCTTCCTCGGCACATGGTTTACCTTCACGATGTCAACATGCATATTAGATGAGCAACTGAAGGAAAACTGATCATGGACCAAACTGAGACAAATGGAAAAGCCACTGCCTGGCTAAAATATTTCAAACAATAAATAGCAGTACCTTAAGAATTCAGATAGACGAGAATGAAGAAGAAAAAAAATGCAACGATTAAGCTATGCCTGGCTATGTCAGATAGTTACGTCATTTAGAAAAAACAGTAAGAAAACAAAGTTCAGATCACTGCATGCTAAGCCGTACTACTTTGGGTACAGATGCACCAAAAAAGGAATACCAGCACAGGTGTTGCCTTCAAATAAATAATAAATACTTACATTCTACAAATGAATCAACATCTACTTTTAAATGAAAAAGTATGGTAGCAGTGAATTACCAAAAAAGCATTAGTATAAAAGTGGTTGGTAACAGGCAGACATTTATACTTCAAAGGAGGTTTCACTGATATATTTCAAAGACTGATTCAGAAAAAAACTGACACAGGTTCATAGGTAGTTACTATGCTACTGATCTGTGTGGATCAATTAGTCAGATCAGTTTGCAATGTTCCATTACAACCATGCAGTCAACTTTTCTCAGCTACCAGCCACAGACTTCATCACTTGACATGAAACCCATGTCATACAAGGTCATGTCACACTGCAGGTTAGATATGGGAAAAGAAGGGATTCACTGAACTCTATGTGAGGGGCATGACTCTAAAACTGCTAAGGATGTGGGAGTTAGCAAAACTGTTTAATCTGAATTCAGTGACAGACGTCCGTCACAAGCCTGAGGCACTATACTTACCTATAAGATCTCTACAGAAGGTCCTAGGGGTACCCCAGAACTATGGCTGCAGGATGTTAACTTACTCTGCTCCTCTTTCCATGAAATGCATTCCTTACATCTCTGCATAACATTGTCATTACAGACTTTTAAAGAAAAACTTAAAATCACTGCACTGGTAATGGAAGGCATGCTGCTGTCTGTCATGGATAACCACAAGTGGTCAATGAATGGCACCTGTCTTGGAGGCATGTCTACAGCATTTTAAGGCTGCAGCCTGCCATTTGAACACTGTATTTGAGAAGTGACTGTTCTGCGTGCATTCTCTGTGTTATGTCAGATACATTTAATGTACATACAGAGCTCCACCAAGAACATGCCTCTCATCCTCACCCATTTGTGACTTTCCTGGACAGGATGCAAAGACACAGCCAAGGTCTGGAGAGTGTCCAGTTTTAGAAGTGATGGTGGTATCTTTGTTCTATGCTACGGATGGTATCCAATTAGGCTCACGTAACTGAATTATCTCCAGCATACACTGCAGTGGTCTGATGGCTCCAGCATACACTGCAGTGGTCTGATGACTCCAGCATACACTGCAGTGGTCTGATGATCAGTGAGAAGCAAGCAGCATGTAAATCAGTACCTCCAAATCAAAGGCCATCATTTCTTCAAAGAACAGAGTGGAGTGGTTCCCCCTGAGACAACAGGGGAGCAAGTACCTCAGGCAGAGGAGTTTAAGTATTCTGGGGGGCTTGTTAATGAGTTAACATACAGAGAATCAGGGGGATGGCCAGTGGATGGATGCAGTGACATCAGTAGTGCAGACACTGTACCAGTAGACAGTGGATGTGATCAGTGGTATCAGAACTGTAGGCACTGTACCAGTGAGCAGTGAATGGCTGCAGCAGTACCAGTACATCAGGAGCCATACCAGTGATCAGGCAGGGAATGGATGCAGTAATAATATCAGTACTGCAGACGTTGCACCAATAACCAGTGGATGGGTGCATCAGAGTCAGTACTGCAGCACTGTACCAGTGACCAGTGGATGCAGTGTATCAGTGTCAGTACTGCAGAAGCTGTACCACTGACCACTGGATGGATGTAGTGACGTCAGTACTGCAGAAGCTGTACTACTTACAGTGAGTGGCTGCAGCAGTGTCATTACTACAGACATTGTACTAATGACCAGTGGATGGGATCAGTGGCTTCAGTATTTTAGGTACTGCCCCAGTGACCACTGGATGGGTGCAGCAGTGTTAGTACTGCAGGTGTTGTAGGTGGAGAAAGTGACACTATTTACAAGATGAAGCTCAATTTCCTGGACAGTCTATGCCCCCATCCTCATCTATGGTATGAGCTTTTGGTAGTGAACAAGAGGATGGCATCATGGATATAGTCTGCAGAAAAGATACTCCTTAGGGCAGATTGTTTCTTTTGCATTGGCAGAGTGAGGAGCTCAGCAATCCAGAAGGATCTCAAGGTACAGCCACTGCTCCTTCATGTTGGGAACAGTCAGCTGAGATGGTTCAGTCAACATGTCAATAACGCTCCCTGATACTTCCTATGGGAGGTGTGCCAGGCACAGCCTACTGGGCTGAAGATGGCAAAGACAGACCCAAGATGTTCAACTACATCTCTGAAGGAAATAAGCCATGTACACTTGAATATTATAATATCACCGCATCCCCCAAAATTCATATTTGCTTTTTCCTTTTATAGTTATAGTGTGATATGCAAAATGTGAGATAAAAATTTAAAAGAAAATAATCATCTTCTTTAGTTATGCAATTAAACAACCGACTTGTTCAGGATTTGATGACGTATGTGGACAGTGACCTAACTTTTGACCAATGTGTGTCCACTGTTGTAAGAAAGTATTTCTAAATTGCACAGCGTATACACAAAGCGATTGTGTCCAGATCCAGGGATGTAACTGTCTCCCTTTACTCAGCCCACATTAGGCCAGTCATTGAATATAATGACCCCACATTGGCATGCATCTGTTCAGACACATGCAACAAATAGAATGCCCACAGAGATACCTTACTAAAAGGACACCAGGCTTATACATGTCCAACACGGCCTTACTCAAAGCCCTGTCACTATACTCAATATCCTACAGACTGCTAGGGTGACTTGTGTCTGGCATACAAGGCATCCACCAACCCAAATGAATTTATTGCAAATTCAAAGCAGTTAAAACATATACGCATGAAAAAAAAACAGATCTATTAAGTTATTCCATTAAAAAGAAAAGAAAACACTAGTAGTCCTGATTACATCTTTTCTCATCATGGCAGTATGAAGAAGCTGCACTGTAACTATTCATATCAGTCTAGTAGAATACTGGTGGGGGACTACTTTATGCCGATGGCTACAATTTATTTAGATTAATAAAATATAAGATTACAAAACCGAAAAAAGAAAACAAATCCAGTTGTGATACAAGTGCTGTTCTCAGAAGGCATGATCATTTTCAGTGCAGTGCACATGAGTAAATGTCATATTAATATGCTCTCATGGACTACTTTTTACAATACTGACATATTAATTACATGAATTTATTGCATAAGCAACTTTTATTTATTTGTAGTATCACCTTTACTTATTAAAAGTTAATTAAATATGTTTTTATATCTCACACTGACCGTGTCCTACCCCCCCCAGGGTACTCTATTAAATCATTTACTCCTCCTCATGGGAGGGAGCCAGCCCACTTAGTGGGCTACATACAGTGGTTTACAAAGTCCACTGAACATGTGGGGAAACACACAAATGTAGGTTTTGTAAAACAGAATTGGAAACAGTCACACACCTTGTTGCTGGTTGCAAAATACTAATGGCAGAAGGACTGTATACCGAAAGGCATAATAGTGTGGAAAGACTGTTGCACTGGGGATTGTGCAGACATTATTGTATTGAAGTGGCTGAAAAAAACACTGGAAACATAAGCCACAAAGCATCATAGAAAATGATGAAGTCTACATCACATAGGATCATCTATTAGCAACAGTTCAAAAGACAGATGCTAGAAAACTGGACACAGTGGTCCAAGAAAAGAAGACAAAAATAGCATTGATCATAGAAATCGCCACATCCAGTGACTGCAGTGTCCTGTGTACAGAGAGAGACAAAGTCATAAAATATCAGGATTTGCAAGCAGAAACGAGAGCAATGTGGAAGAAAGATACCCAGGCAGTTCCAATAGTAGTAGGAGCAATGGGTCTTACAAAAAAGAGTCTACAATCATATTTAAATATGTTGCCAATACATGTAACTCTGTACGAACTGCAGATGGAGTCATTACTGGGCACGTTGTGGGTGCTGCGAAGAGCACTTTTGGCTGACATAAAAGAGTGAAACAATACTAATTTCATGAACTTTAATCGTACTTTAACTTAGGAATAGGGTCCATTCCCATTATGGTATTAGAAACCCAACAGATTTGGAGAAATTAAAAAGAGAGAGCCAGCCCATTTATTCCGTAACCATAGTAACAGCTCATTCGTTTATTCTGTAACCATAGTAACAGCTCATTCATTTCCTCATCACAGTAAGAGGGCATGAGCCCTTTCTATACTCTCTGGCATTGAAATTTGGGTGCCAAGGTTTAAAAGACCACATCTGCACTTGTTTCCCATCTTCCCTGTAACTAACCTACTGGGTAGCACTAGAAAGCCTTAAACTGATATAAGTCTTCTAGCTTAGGAGAGAGACTTTGGAGTGATTAAGTATCAGTTTTCTGTACTTTCTTGCTGTACTTAACTGTTTTCCACCTAAATGCAGATTTTCCAGTGATTATTGTAATTTAAAAGCTTGTTTTTTCACATATTGTACTTATTTGACTGCCTGCACTTTTAAAAAGTTGTTTTTTTAAATAATTTGTTTAACTGTTGTAGGCTACACACTAAAGTGTGATAGCCTTTTCTGATCGTTTGTAGTCGTTTAAAGCTGTTTTAAGTGTATTTTTTACTGTTTTTGCCTTATCTTTTAAAAAAAAAATCCTTGTTTCCCGCCTTTCTAAGCTAGTATAGTCCAGTTTTCAGGCTAGTGCTGAATTCAGGGCTGTGACACTAGTTTCTGAGTTGCCCATACCTTACTTGGATAGAAGGAAGTTTCTCTGTTCACCTGTGAGAGAGGGGAGCTTTGAGCAACCTATCTGTCCCTGGAGGAGTGGTTCCAGCACAGAAGTTAGTAGTTTATTGGCCATTTTGGGCAAATTTCTATCTCTTTCATTTCCCTACTATAAAAACCACATTTGCACGGTTTTGCAAACCGGGCAGCGCTGGCTAGCTACGATTAAATTATTCCCGGCTCCACTAAGTCTCCTCTTTAGCTTTTCCCTTGAAACTAGTCTAACTCTCAACCTAAGCACTCAAAAAGCATCTTATAGCCCAGCACTTGCTCAGACCTAATAACAAGCACTAATATACCTGACACTGATTGCCCAGCAGGGCAAGGCTCTTTATTCACCCGTCACCAACCAAGCGACTAAGCAACTCACCCTACTATTCAGGCATGACCAAAGGGCAACTTCAGGTGCACTCTCCAGTCCAGCTGGTGAATCTGGGTATCCTGAGGCAATGTTACAACTGCCTCATGTACACAGACAACCCTCTCCTCCTACCACAAAACACTAACATATGCGAGAGATGCAATTATACAGTCAAACTGGAAGCTAAGCTGTCTCCACCCAAGACTGGAACAGACAGTCAAGAGGAGAAGGTTAACACTTGCACCACAACTCCAGCCGCACTCAGACCTGCTAAAACAGCACTGGCAAAAAATACACATAAATACACAAAATCATACTCAGAGGCTCTAAATAAAAACCTGCAAAAGCATCAGAGACCTCCAAAGCAGACACCCAAACAACCTGCACTTCCCGTCACAAACCAGACAACACATAAAACACAAAATCAGTGTGCCGCACAATCACAGCCCTTAAGGTGAAACAACATACCAAATACACTAGTAATAGGTAACTCTATAGTCAGGCACACTGATGTCTCACTCACTAGGCAGGACAAGCAGAAGGTTACTGTTAGCTCCCTGTCGGGAGCCAGAATCTGCCACATAACACAAGCACTCAGGTCACTCCAGAACAAGTACAAATATGACTCTGTCATTGTTTATGTTGGTGTGAATGACCTGAGATGTACCTCCCTGGACTACATGAAAAGAGACATGGAAGAGCTCTCTGATCATGCAGCCCAGGCTGCTATGACCCTGACCCTGAGTAGCATCCTACCCTCACCAAGAATGATACCTCAGTATAAAGAAAAAATTATCAATTTCAACAATTGGCTAAGCTTCTGGTGTCATTTAAAGGGGATCCAGTGTCTGTCAGCCTGGGATGACATGCTCGACAAGTCTTGTTGCTTCCCAAGAGACGGCTTGCACCTTTCACCCCTAGGCTTTCAAATACTGGCCAAGGCTCTTGCTGTCCCCATAGTGCCTTTTTTAGGCAAGGCTCAAAGGTCAAACTCACCTCCATAAACAGCACAATAAACAAAAAACTGAAGGTTATGCTACTCAACGCCAGGAGTTTAAATCTGAAAATGCATGCGCTCGAAGTACTCCTCAGTATGGAGAACGTCGATATATGCGCAATAACTGAAACCTGGTTCAAGGCTCCAGAGAGCACCACAGCACTACCGGGCTACAACTCATATCACACGTTTCGGCCACAAAACACGGACTGAAACACAAAAGGAGGGGGTGCATCCATATTCATCAAGGATACCTACACCTCCAGGTTAGTGGCACAGCATGATACCTCTGAGATCATCCATGTGCAACTAACATCGGGCAAATCTGCAGTGCAAATTGTGGCTTGCTACAGATCACCCTCCATGACCCAGGACCACTACTCCACCTTTCTGGAGACACTGGAAAACATGAAAGTCCTACCAAACACCCTGATATTGGACTATTTCAATTACCCTACCATTCACTGGGAAAACTACTAAAGTACAAATTCCCAGGCCCAGCGCTTCCTGGAATTAATCAACTCAAATGCCCTGGATCAGCTGGTAAACTCCCCTACCAGAGGTGAAAACATATTGGACCTGGTCATCACCAACATGGGCGACAGGTGTTCCACACCAGAGGTCAACCCATCACTGGTTAGATCAGACTATAAACTAATCACTCTGGATGTCCACACCCCACCACCACCCCAACTAAGGAAACCACAGTAAAAAACTTTTCTAAAGCAAATGTCACCTTAATTAAGACAGAGGTGGTAAGTTTCACAGCCCCCACGCTAAAGGATAACGCTGCCCAAGATGCAGAAACCTTTACAAATGCACTCTATGAGCACCTACAAGGATGTACGGATCGTGCCATCCCTAGCAAAACCAAGACTCACTCCTCTAAGAGAAGGAAACTAGCTTTAGTGGACCAATGCAATAAACAGGCTATACAACAGAAGGAGGAAACTAGTTCAAAAAAAAAAGCAAATCCCAAGAAGGAAAGACATCCCTGATCAGTATCAGTAAGAAACTGAGGTCCCTCATGAAATCAGCCAAGGCTAACTTCGAAAGGAAAATAGCCAAGGATTCAAAAGATAACCACAAAGCCTTCTTTAGCTATGTTAAAAATCTAAGTGGCAACACGAAGATATGCACTGAACTAGTGCAAAATAGCACAAAACACACTGAACCTGCTGATATTGCCACCATCCTGGCAGATAGATTCAGTGCAAACTTCACCCCCTCTCACCTCCAAAAGGGCCCACAACAATACCAAAAAAGTGTAGTGTCCCAAAAATCACAGACGCACAGGTGAAAACAGCCCTTTCAAAAGCCAAAAACACAGCGTCAATGGGACCAGATGGTGTCCCAGGCTGCGTTTTGCACGAACTACAAAACGAACTAAACCCCACCTAAACACACTACTCAACCTCAGCCTCTCCGCAGGCTATGTGCCCATAGAATGGCGCACAGCAACGGTTATTCCTCTCCACAAAGGACGGGCCACAACTGACCCTGGTAACTATCGCCCCATAAGCCTGAGTAGCCTGGTCTGCAAGCCTATGGAGTGCATCATCATGGAGCTCATTAGCAAAGACATTGGGAACCTCCAAACACTTGAACCGACCCAGTTCGGCTTTGTTAAGGGCAGACCATGCCTACTAAACCTGGTTGACTTCTTCGAGACAGTCACCAAGGCCATAGATGAGGGAAAGGTGGTTCACACAGCCTACCTTGACCTCACCAAGGCTTTCGACACCATTCCCCACTCGGGTACTACAGAAGAACTCACCAGCCTGAACATAAACCCCTACGTCACGAGATGGGTTGCCAACTGGCTTACATACAGAACTCACACGGTAAGAATAGCGGGCTCAAGGTCTGACTCTAAACCAGTCACAAGTGGTGTCCCACAAGGCTCAGTCCTGGGACCCCTACTGTTTGGCATATACTTCCCAGAAGTACAGGCAAACACAGGAGGACTATGGCTAACCAAGTTCGCCGATGACTGTAAAGTGGGAGCCATAATTGACTCTCCGGCTGACACGGACATCCTCCAAAAGGGCCTTACTGAGACAGACACCTGGTGTCAAAGTCATGGCCTCAAGCTAAATGCCAAAAAATGCATAGTCATCTCTTTTGGGAAAAACAAAACACCCACGAATTACCACATAGGTGGCAGCCCCTTTAATACAGAAGAGGTAATAAGAGATCTGGGGACCCAGGTAGATAGTAATCTCTCCTTTGACAATCATATTGCCAAAGTAGTTAGGAAATCCTTCTATGTGACCCATCTAATTACTAAAGGGTTCACATCTAGAAATAAAGAGGTTATAGTGCCCCTCTACTCGTCACTCATTAGACCCATCATAGAGTACAATGCCCCATTTGGGATGTACCTCACAAGACACTTCCAACAGCTGGAAAGACCAAAAAAGTACCTCACCAAGAGGATTACTGGTCTCAAACATATGTCATATCCAGCCCGACTGAAAAAACTCCGGCTGTACTCAGTGGCATATCGCTTACTCAGAGGTGATGTCTGCTTGACTTACAAAACCATGTCCAACTCAGAATTGATGGACATGCTCTACCTAAAGAAAACCAAGTCACTGCGATCCACACTCTCTAGTGAGCTATACCTCGTCACAACAATAAATAAAACATGTTGGAGGGATAGATTCCTGTTACAGAGACTCCCCTTGCTTTGGAACAAAATTCCAAATTACATCAGGCAGAGCCCATCACTAACACTCTTCAAGAGAAACCTTGACGAGTGGATGGGTAACAGAAAATACACCCCTGGGATCACTTCATTGGCTCTGCTTGACAGAGGATCAGTTAATTACTCAATGGGGTGGCGAAAGCCGACACACTCTGGCTAGGCTTATAAATGCCCTCGGGCAGATAGACTAGTACCTACCTATGAACCTAAGAGTAGGTCATCATATCTTTGAGGTTGGTTCCCTACCCCCTAACCCTAAAACCTCCCATGGAGGCAGTAACTATCCACATCTGCTGCTGTTATGGAGGGATGTGTGTATCACAAGTAGACACATGCAATCCCTCCTGCTATACTGCACTGCAATCATCAGTTGACCCATTGCCCATGCAAAGAATTCCACACTCCTGTTGTGGCCAACATTACAGGATGTTGGACCGACTGACTCCCACTGGGATAAGTGAGCTGGCCTAAGCCACTCACTCCAACCCCCCAACACCTGTCTCTTTTAGATTTCCAAACCACTAACTGAAAATGGATCGTCTGGGCTGCAGTCAGTGCTTTAACCCTCTGTGCCACACAGCTGGACCCTAAGATGTAATTGTTGTCTGAGTACCACTTTTTTCACAAAGGTTTACTATACTTCAACAGAGGTGTAGACACTGGCGATCTTAAGAAGCCTGAACTTGTGGAAGTCCATCATTATGATAACCATGTGCGTATGTTATAATAAAAAAATATTGCCTGCAATTTCTATGGTTAAACATACCACCAAGTTCACTGATTTTGATAAACAAAAGGTACACTGCATCAGAATGCCTTTGCTTTTATGATTTATCCCTGGATTCTAAACTGATACGCTCACAGTATAAGTTGTTTCACCGATTCACAAATGTTCTGTAAGTATGGCGGCATTCAAAATCTACATTACTTACTTTTAACAAAAGTAGACACAATTTAAAATATATTCTGCAGTCTTTGCATTCATTTGCAATAACAATTTCACATGCATTACAAATACAATCAGCCACAGTCATTCTCATTTTTTTATTCAATAAATAGGAGAAATCAAAGTTTTGAAGTCTGTCACCTATTGTGTAATGTTTTTTATTTCCTAAAGTAATAATTAAAAATAAAAAAAAAACTGTAGTAATCTATAAAAAAATCTTAGTAGACCCTCAGTGTAAATGGTGGAGAATTGACTCCTCAAAAGGCCTTTCCTATTTAGCACTTTATATACCACACAAGGACAGAAGCAGTCAGTGTCCTTTGGCATATTAGTCATTGTCAATACTTCCTAGTGTAAGATCTGATTTTTTTTTTCTAAAACTGTTATTTCTTTTACAAACTACTAAAATAATTAAAATGTCGTATAATGCCCTAGTGATTAGAAGAAAACTATATATGGAGCATTTTTTATCTGGTCAAGATGTTACAACCTAATTTTAATATCTAGGTTAGTCCAGTAAGAGGTATTAAGTACAGATTTTCATTAACGCCTGCTTGGTATAATTAACACATTCACAACAATTTCATATATTACAAGCAAGGAAATGACTTCATGCTCGTATCTGAAAAAAAAATCTTTTAAACTGTCTCTTTCAGAACATAATTGAGAGGAAGATGCACTTCTAATCTTTAAATGTATTTACTTCAGAAAAATGTCGCATAATGAAATAAGTAACCAGCTATGGATTTTTTCCTAATGTCTTCATTGCATAATTAGCAAAATTGCACTACTGTCAAATCATATTATGAGAGAGAGATTTAACACTGTACATACTTTTCTGAAAAGCATTTTTGCAAAACTTCCTTAATGCACTGTTAAAAATATTTCACTATTCCTCCATGTTTATAGCCTTAGTAACCCGGTTAGAAGCACTCAGTGTAACTTTCTACATAAAGCACAACTGTTGGAATGTAAATATTATTTAATGCACAAACTCTTTAAACAAACAATGTTTTGTTGTTCCATTGCAAATGGCTGTAGATCTCCCTGTTCCTTTGCACAGATGGTTGGTAGTATTGCAAACCTCACTGGTTATGAGCTCACGAACAGTAAATCAGAGTAGAATGCTAAGCTGAAATGCTGAGGAATCTACTGTCCTAGAGCAACCTATTTAACAAAAAATCCAGAGAACTGATACATGTATTACTACTCTGCTGAAAATGTCATTAAAAACTGCCAGAGTTCTCCCTCTCTGAAACACACACATTTATACTCTGGAAAAATAAACCAGACTCTTATTTACTACAGGAGAAGGCCAAGGCTAACTATATAAGACAGAAAGGTAAAAAAAAGCAAGAAACAATACTCAGATTCATAGAAAGTGCCACCACAGGGAATATTTCTAAGTAAACAGTCAGCTTCTCTTGCAATAAATCAGGACAGAAATCTGACCACAGAGTTCTATCAACTCTCATTATCACGATACATAGAAAGCTGAGACATGGTACTGTGTGTGTGTGGTGTTGCATTGTGGGGCAGGATAAGTAAAATGTTCATGTTCTGCTTTAAAAGTCGAACAGGAAAGGACATGCACCCATTACAGAAGTGGGAATGAAATGAGAGGACTCATTACGAAATTAAATCAATGAAAGAAAATAAGGATGCCATATAGTAAAAATATTCAAAGATAAGGTAAACGGTAAGGCCCAAAAAAAAGATGAAGAACTTTGCAGCTGGAGCAGTGGAAAAGTTAATACCTCCATGTGAAAAATAAACAGTAGCACTTAGAATTTTAGACTGCACATGATGGACATAAAGGTGTCCTAAAACCGGAAGTCAGCGTCAATGTAAATCTTCCTTGCAAGACAGTTACGGAACCTTTACATACACTGCACAGAACAATCGATCGCTATCTGCTAACAGTCCCTGTGTACCAATCAACTAAGACAAATAAGACTGAAAATAGGAAGTAACTCTCAAATATAAATGGAACATTGGTACGCATCTCCAAATGTCTAATATGGAGTAATGTAGGAGGAACTGCTCTTTGATAGACCAACTGCAGATGAACCAGTCAAGCACCATGTAAATCACCTTTAGTTATTCATCTGATTGATTATTTTGATTGCCAGAAGGTCTAACTAGACAAAGCTAATGCATAGCTGAGGTTCAGAAAGAAGAGCTCTAAAATGCATTATTGGGAGTAAACCAAAGACAAAACACATACAAGAAGACATGTCTAACCTAAGATGCAAAAGTGTGCAGTCAGTTGTGGCATACAAAGAGAATGCACTTTAGACAGTGCAGTGACTAGATAGTACACAGATATCTTAATGCCGACAGATTAAAAAGTTAACGAATGAACCCACTTCTAAGGAAGTAACAGCATACAGACTAGAAGCTGGGAGGACAGTAGAGAGAATGGGAGAAATCAGGGCACAGGAAGAAAGGGAAGGGAGAATAAATTAATGAAGTAAGGAAGGAAGAAAGAGGGACAATGGAGGTTAAGGTGAAAATAGAGTACAGTGAGTTTAACATCTGTATCAAGCTGAGACAGAAGGGCAAACAAGAAGAGCTTGCACTGGCTGGGAGTTCAACCTTTTAATAATTCATAAGTACCTGGAGTCTATATCCCCATTCCCAATTCTCCAAATGTGCATACAACAGAACTGTTTTGCACTGTTCAGCTGCACAAGATCATAGCTGTGCACACTGCTTTTTCATCCATTCAAGGTGTTTCTTTCATCCAAGTCTGTTGTCAGTACATTAAATGTCAGCTTTCTGTAGCTGATCCAGGCATGGTGGATTAGTCCAGAAGGAGACTACATCGCAATCCAGCTGCAAGACCAATTACTGTTCAGACAAGCAGGGCTGGCCGGGGAAGATTTGCATGAGATTAGGCCACAATAAAAACTTCAAAACAATTTACTGTCCAGATGTAATTTAATACAAACTTGAAGCATGTTTTTATGGTAAAGTCCTTGACTCAAACAGTAAGTCTGTTAAAAGTATTCACTCAGGGGGAGATGAAACAAAATGCCTCCAGCTGTTAAAAGATGTTTTGACTTTTAGAAGCATTAGAATTGTGAATTAGAATTAAAATTAATTGTGATACATTAAAAGAGTGCAACAGCCATGGGTCCCAGCAAGTACTCCAATTATGGAAGGGCAAGTTTGCCATGCCTAACCTGTATTAGAGGAATAGTGGAGAGAAGTGTGACTTTAAGCCATTTAAGTTGCTTAAACACAATGGTGAGACTATGACAGCTGTCCTACAGCAAACTGAGTTCATAGGTTCATACTAGGCTACTGATCTGCAGGATCATTTGTAGCCTAGGCTACACGATCCCACAATGAATTTATGAAGACAAGAAATTAATAGCAGACCCCCCCCCCCCCAACAGGATGAATTACATTGGTGATGGTTCTTTCCCATTTCCATAAGGGCTTGAGGGTTCAGGCCAAGGATTTTCTTATGACTGCCCATCAAGTCATCTGGGTTACCCTTAAAAAGGGTCAGGGACCTATTACACTTTACATACAGGGGGACTCTATTTCATAGGAGGTATTCTCTGTGATAGGTATCCATTCTGACAGCACAATTTATATTGTGACAGAAGTTCAGATCTCTTGAGTGGGTGCTTAGGGTATTACGGGTTTTGTGTATTTGTTGGAAGTTGCTCAGAACTGGGTCCTTTGAGACAATCCAGACCAGGCAGAGGTCTTCCTTAAATGTTGAAAGGACACAGAAAAGAGTGAGGGTGCTTTAAGAGGGTCAGCATAACTCAAGCTGAACATGCCTTTTATAGTCTTAGTAAAGAAATGCTGTGGTCACTCTTGCTAGGTAATGTGCTTAAATACACACCAAGGGGGGCATTATAGTCTGTAACTGGCCTGCAAAGGAAGGAGAAGAGGGGAGTGATGATTTCCTTGGATCTCCAGTATACATCACTGGTGATTAGTCTAGCTACATAAAAGGATTTCCTAACAACAGTGGTAACATTGTAGTCAAAGAATAGTTAATTGTCAATCATAGTGCCAAAGTTCGTAATTACACACCACTTGCCACTGTGTGTTAGGCCCTCAAGAAGACTCTGGTGGTCACTTGGGATGTTTATAAGAGCTCCCAGTTTGCAGTTATCATTAAACATTGTCATCTATAGGCCTTTAAAGTTGGCCTTGACATTAGAGAAGCAGATAACAAAGAGGAGTGGTCTCAACACTGCTCCCAGAGGGACACAGCTGGTGGCTATTCTTTTGGTTGAGATGGTGCCTCCAACACTAATAGACGGGGTTCTGTCAGTGAGCAAGTTTATTACCCAACGGATATCATAGGGAATTACATTTAGTTGAATTAACTTATCAATGCCAGAATAAGGACTTTTATCAAAGACCTTGGTCAAGTCCAGGTACATAGTGCGATTTTTCCAGAGGCCAACGCCTTTGTGACTTGTTCAAAGTGATTTGACTACAGGCCTGTTTAGGCTTGTAGAAGGCTGGGCAAAAGAAATATTGTAGCTGTACTCAGCTATAAAAGATTAACCACTAAGGACCAAACACCATACTGCAAGCTAAGTTACTGTTCATTTTATAGTATCTAAGACATCTAATGTTAATATCCAAGCTATGGCTTCGCCATTTAGACCGACTCCTAGATATTTATCCAAACTGATGAGGTGTCGATATGCTTGATGTGAACAGCAGAATGGATGCCATTGGCAGACTTATAAGCCAAACTGTATGCACCTATTCTTGCGAAGGTTTAGATGAAGACAAGAAAGGAGTAACCTGTTTTGGACAGTGTTGAAGCTGGAACAGAGCAAAGTTTGTACTGCAGACTTAGATGGACCAGCAGAAAGTGCAGTAGAGTCATCTGGGTAAAGAATCAGAATTTCGGTATCATTGTCTTTATAAATTTCATTTAGAGTCCTGGGGAAAAACAGATGGCCAGGGAAGGAGTCCTGGACAACATCAATAAGAACTAGCCATTTGGAGGTCAGCTGATTCCAACTGACATCTTGAGTACTTCTTTCCAGGTAGGTGCTTAACTAATGTATAAGTGTTGGATATAATCCTGAATCTGACAGCCTGTTCAAAAGAATGCAGTGGTAGACAGGTTGGATCAAGGCAGGCCATCAATCTCTACTTTGGCAAAATCCATACTGCTGAAGCAGCACAATTTGACATTTTGTTGTAACATTAAATTACAGCAGTAGCCACCAAAGAGCCATATTTTAGCACTGGGAAGGTGCCCTGTGCCCTCACCCCGATGCCTCTGTTACAAATATTTCTATTCTAGCATTTCAGATCCCTAACTAAAGTGGACAATGTTATGTTTTTCCATTCACAAAGGTTATGCATCCCTACAATGGTAATGTTTAAACAAGAGGATTGAGGGAATGTGGACCCCAACAGAACTGTGCAGCGAGGCTTGCCTACACTAAAAGTAGTTGAGTAGTTGTCTTCTGTTGAGATTTAGCAATCACTCAGAATTCTGAATCAGTAATTTTGTTGTGATGATTTAAGTTTTGCAAAAAAAAGAAAATAGTTTAATCACTTGTTATGAATCTGACGGAGGTATCAAAAGCTTTGCACAAATTTAGTAACAAGGTATTGATAGTGGCGAGTGAGGTTGGGTCCAGCCAGTGCAAACTGTTACAATATATCTAGCTAAAAGAAGTATCTGTCTAACATCCAGCCCAGAATCCATGCTGAAAGTCAGCAATAAGTTTGCAGGAACTAATGAACAGAAGCTGCCATTATACACATTTGCAACGGTTTTGGAAGGTGGATGAAGTATTGAAATGGGCAGAAAGTTGCTCATTTCAATTGTTCACTCTGTTCATGCAGGAGGTTGATTTTGGCTGTCTTCCATTGGCTGAGAATGAATCTCTCAAGAAGAAATCATGGCAGTTGCATGAAGGTTCTGTCAGTGAGTGCTATGGAGTTGGCAAATATCAGTTAGGGGTGTGGGGTGCCCTCACATGGGGAGCAGGAGGACTTGCCTATGTAAGAAAAATAATAATTTTACTTTTGGATTAGCTGGAAGTTATCTGCAGTGATTTTATGTCACATAAATAGTACATGATGAAATTATTTTTAAATACATCTATTTCTAACAAAAGTAAAAGACAACAGATTCAGCTAGTTGTAGTTATGCAGAAGACCAGAAGGGGCAATTCAACTCTAAGAGAACGTCACTTAACTGCCCTCTTCATGGCAGACAGTTTGGAGATCTACATGGGAAGCCAAAGAGGAAAAACATCATTTGTTTAGAAGGTCATATAGAAGCAGTGTGCTACCAGACACAGCTGACTAGAAGGGTTCCTATTATTTCTTTGAAGAGGCGTTCGATTCGCTTCTTCATCGAACTAGAAACTGCGAAATTTGAAAACATCGCACATCCACATAAGCAATTTCTTTCCTTGGGAAATCGCTTGGCCGTCCTCATCAGTTTGCCATTTTCCCCACTGTAGTGCGATCTCGGAGCTGGTATATTTAGTTAGGGGTTTGTGGGATGCACAGCCCCCCACTTTGTAGTGTTTCTAGTTATTTGTTGGTGTTTGTAACGCAAGCTATTTCTTTCCAAGGGAAAAAAAAATCACTTATGTGGAGGTTTGATATTTTGAAAGTTTGCGGTTTTAGGATCGATGAAGAGGAGTTTAATGGAGTGCCTCTTAGAGGAAATAATATAGACCCGACTAGAAGCATGTCATGAACCTCCACAACTTTGTTCTCATCGTGTCTCAGTTATGTAACTACTAGACTCAACAGCCTCCTAACTACCAGCAACAGAATTTCCCACTTGTTAACACCTGAGGCAGAAAGCACCATCCCTGTCACCACCTGAGGCAGGAAGCACAATCACTGTCACCACCTGAGGTAGAAAGCACACGCTATCATGGTTAACACCTAAGGAAGGAAGACCATCACTATCAACAGCTGGGGTAGAAAGCACCAACACTCTTACTGCCTGAGACAAGAAGCACCATCACTGTTAAAACCTGAGGTAGGAAGCATCACCACTATAACCACCTGAGGAAGGAAGCACCACCTCTCAAACCACCTGAGTCTGGAAGCATCATTACTGTTAACAAAAACAAAAACTCAAACTGGAAATCACAAAAAGCATAGCCAAGCAAAAGGATCAAAGCAAAGCCATCAATAAATCCAAACCACTTTAATATAATGTTAGTGCTTTCATTTTGAATTCACTAAAACTTCATCAGACACAGTCGTTGTTTAGAGACACTTCTTAAATACTAAAGTCATGTGACACACAAACCTAGTTACAAAAGTTAGACATATACTAATACGATGCTTATATTTACACTTTAAAAACTGCTAAATTCCTTTACAAATAATGTAAAATACCTGTTTAAAATGAAGAAGAAAAATGTTTATGTACTTATACAATATACATCTCTAATACAATAATTATATAACTTGTCCAAATAAAACAAACTCGTATCCATTTCATGAACATGAACAGGTTATAAACATTCTAAAAAAATATTTCTTATCTATCCAGTGCTTTCAATTTTAAAATAGGGGCTATACTAACTGCCTCATTCAAACCCGGGTATCTATAGGCTTCAAGCCGTAGTTGCTATATTAATTTCTGTCTCTCCAAATATGTGGACCAAGGACCCTCCCGTGGGTTTTTATCCACCTTTTCCAAGATACTAAACTTAAAGGAGTGTTTGGGGTATTCCTCCAGATGTCTGGAAAGAGCATTTGTTGTTTTTTTTTTTTCTTTATATCATATATATGTTCATAAATGCAATTACACAATTTACGTTGTTTTTTTCCTACATAAAACTTCTCACAATTTTGACATCGAGCCCCATAAATCACTCCCATAGTGTCACAAATATACTTCCCTTCAACTTGAATAACCTTCTCTCTTAAATTAATACTGTCACCCTCCAGGATGAATCTACAAATGCCACATCTCCCGCATTTAGACATTCTTCGATATATCACTCTTAGCTGCATTTCTTTCCAACATTTTTAATATTCATCCTTCTCCTATAAATAATAATGGGTTTATTCCCCAAAACACGCAGCATATTAGTGTCTTCACAAAAGACATTCCAATTTGTTTGCATAATCCATTTAATTTTAGAACTATCCTTACTAAATGCGGTGACTAATGCACCTGTATAACTTTCAGAGTCAGTTTTTTGATCAGAAGGTATTCTATCAGCATCCTTTTCTACTGACATATCTGTTTAGAATACCCCATCTCTCTTTTGAAGCAGACCTCATCAATAAGTTCACGTATCATATACGGGGGATACCCCCTCCTATTAAACATATTAGCTAAAGTTTTACATTCCTTAAAAAAATCCTTATCTAAGCTGCTCATATGAGAAGCCCTTACAAGTCGTCCCTTTACCACCACTCTCTTCTGCTTGAAAGGATGACAGCTTGAAAAATGTAACAACACGTTGAATATGTTGGTTTCCGATATACCCTGGCGATATACTTCTCTATTTCTGTATCCTTTTCTATCAATACATCCAAGTATGGTATTCCTGCTATCTTGTAAAAGGTGGATAAAAACCCATGGAGGGGGGGGGGGTCCTTGGTCCACATATTTGGACAGACAAGAATTAATATGGCAACTACGGCTTGAAGCCTATAGATACCCGGGTTTGAAAGAAGCAGTTAGTATAGCCCCTATTTTAAAACTGAAAGCGCTAGATAGATCAGAACTATTTTTTAGAATGTTTATAACCTGTTCATGTTCATGAAATGGATATGAGTTTATTTTATTTGGACAAATAGTATAATTATTGTATTAGAGATGTATATTGTATAAGTACATAAAATTTTTTCTTCTTTTTATACAGGCATTTTACATTATTTGTAAAAGATGATAAATAGGCCGGTCTTTACAGCAACTGTAGTAGTTCTTAAAGTGTAAATATAAGCATTGTATTAGTTTGAGTATATGTCTAACTTTTGTAACTAGGTGTGTGTGTCACTTTAGTATTTAAGAAGTGCCTTTAAACGAGGACTGTGGCTGATGAAGTTTTAATGAATTTAAAATGAAAGCACTAACATTATATTAAAGTGGTTTGGATTTATTCACAGCTTTGCTTTGATCCTTTTGCTCGGCTACGCTTTTTTGTGATTACCATTACTGTTAATACCCAAGGCAGGAAGTGACATCATTCTTACCACCTTAGGTAAGAAGGACCATCACAGTTACCACCTGAGGGAGGTAGCACCATCATAGTTATCACCTGAGGCAAGAAGTACCATCACAGTTACCACCTGAGGCAGGATGCACAGTCACTGGCAACACCTGAGGTAAGAAGTACCATAACAAAAGGGTACTTCTGCCAATATAATATTACAGCCTCCTGCTTGTGACTACAGAATCCTGCATCAGTTGCAACAGACACCAATCTCTGCTAAACAAGTTCTGTGGGTTTATTAATAACCAACTCCACTTCAACAAGCATTACACCTCTAACTGACCAGGCTAAAAGTGACAGTATCCCTCTCCTTTCTGGGGACAAAATCATTAACTCAAAGTGCTGTCCCTTCCTAGATCCCCTCCTTAAAAATAACACTTCTTCCAATACCTTCACTCATCACTTGTCAGCTCCTTCACTCCTTCCCCCCCCCCCCACTAAACTATTCTTTAGAGTGTTTCACACATTCATTGACTGGACACATTTAAGGTATTACACACTGAAATCTCTACCGTGGCTGCATTTTTTCTTGAGTTTTTACTGAATGGATTGTCTCTATGACCTTTTTACCCTTTGGTTTGGATTTTGCTAACTTTAGCATCTTGTATACAAACAGAGCTCCAGGAATTCAAGGTAGATTGTAATTGCAATATGAGGATATGATCCACTCCACAGTATGGTCAGCAAGTCCCACAAGCTCATTGTTTATGATGGGAAGGAACCACAAGCGTCGGTCTTCAAGCTCGCCACTAGAAGAGACAGGAGGGATATTCAAGCACGCAAGTACAAGGGACTAAGCCTTAACTTGTACAGACAGGACGCTTGTTTCATGTCCTGAGAATTGAAGTTATGAAACGGATTGTGTACACCGACCAGCCCATCTGTCCCTCTGTCTTGCCTCAAAATAAGGTAACCTGGCAGAACAACTTCATTTTCATAAATAGGTCACTCAGCTGTGATTTGATTATCTGCAGGATATTTGGGCCATAGAAAGATGTGCAAACTTGCATTATGTTGCAAACAGTTTCAGAATTCAGGTAGCTATGTTTAAATCAAAATACTCAAACCAGCACTTAGTCTATATGATGATTAAGCAGTAGGTCAGGGTTAGGACTGATGTTAATGCAACATGTGAAGCAGCACGTCACCTGGGAATACCTTCTCTGGGCTCAAGTTTGTGGGATGAATATGTTTATAACCTAGGACAGAGTCTAGTACCACACTTGAGTTTTATGGAATAAGAAACTGGATGTAATGAGTGAAAAGATTAGGACAAAAAAAGATTAAGCAGACAAAATTACAACAGTTGTCACAACAAATGTATCACCCTATGTTATGAAAAGTAATGGTGAAGAGGTTGGTGCAGTCACTGACAAGCCTAGCCACGAGAAAGAGAGCGAGTTAAACTCCACAGGAAGTGACCTTTGCCCTCTGCTACTCTTGCCATATTTTGTACATGTTTATTGGCTAACATGCATCAGGCAATAGTTAACTTAGACTGCTGTGTTTAGCCTACCTTAATGTGGAATGACGGACAAGGAGAAGGGAAAACTATCACTACATCTTGATAAAGTGACAAACTTAAAGTTCAGCTCAAACACAGAACCATAAGCTATGCACTGCAGGCCTGACTAAACAAGGATGTGGCTAAGAGGCTAGTGCTGAAGTCTGGTAACATCTAAGCTCTATAGGTGGGTGAGGCGGTTTTACCACCACAAAGCTTTCCAACTAAGAAAATCAAATGGCTTAAATCAAGAAAACTGTGTGGACCATTTCTAAGTCTTGTCCCTCCATCCTCTTCTCAGTGTCATACAGGCTACTGACAGTCAATATGTGCCTCACGTACAGGACCTCAACAGGCCCTATCTTGTCAGACGTACTGCACATTCACAAGTCCAGTAGGAGCATAAACACCAGCTCAAGAGATCTAAATCTCTTTTATAATATAAATGGAACATGTTGGAGGGACAGATGTGTATCACAGATAATACTACTTCTTTGGAATCACCTTTCTCTCCTCATAAAAGAAAGCACTTCTCTTACACTGTTCAAACATAACCTGGGCAGATGAATGGGTAACAACAAATTCTCCCCCTGGTTTACCACCCCTGTCCCTCATGGATAGGGGCAACATGTAAATGTTATGTTCATGTCTAGATTACTCATACTAAAAATAGAAAGGCTAAAAACTTCACAAAAATGTATGGCTAGGCTTCTAAAGGTCCTCATGGATCAATAACCTAATAAGTATCTATTCTCCTATGAAACCAGGAAGGATGGAATTGTTGGGGAAGCTAGGAGGTTGTACCTGCCACTGAAGAAGTAGCTGCTAGGGCTAGACATAGCGACCACACACTTTTGTGAACCATCTCTTCTGTATAATGGCTGACCAGCAAATGACAATCTATTTCTTTGTTATTGAGTGATCCATAAGGAAGAAGCAGGCACAGGTTTGTAGCGTTCCTCCAACCAATCAGGACAATGAGGGGGGAAAGTACTGCATCCATGTTAGATTTCCTACTGAATGAAAACAGCACAGTACGAGACAGACATACACAACAGTGTAAACAGAGTAATAGTAAATAAATAACAGCTAGGAGGCAAGGAAAAGGGAATCAGCCTAAAGAACAGATATTAAAATGTAGTAGCAGATCTCATAGAAGCAAGAAGCTGGAAAGGTTTTGTATTGTAGACAAAGACGACAGATAGAGAGGAAAAAGTGTGGAAAACCAGTTGTACAAAAGTTCAATCACTGCTGTTGTTAACAAATAAGAATGTACTTCTGCAGTCTTCCAAATGTCAGGCTACGACTGACTAAACAGAGAAGCGCTCAGCATTCTGACTAAGTGACAGACACCCTTCCAGTGTAGTTATGGAATTAAAGGGATCATCATTCACAAGGTAACAAATGAATAAGGGGTCACACTTCCTGCTCCACCAATTATAAAGGAAACAGTCTCAAACACCATTACCACGTCTACCTTTTTTAAAGCAGGAAAGGCAAAAAGAGCTGGTAGCTGAGTGGTTTTTGTGAGCATGTGCCTCAATTACTTCCTTTCAAAATAAAATATATCACACCTACTACCCAAAATGATCAATGATTATACCAAAAAATAGGCAACAGATGGATAAATACAAACAGAAAGACAGAGAAAGTGGATATGGCTCGTATTCTTAGTTTCCTGACAAAGAAGGAAGACGGGCTAGAAAAACAGGCAATTCCCAAGGGATGTTCTACTAAACAATATATTCTGCAACACAACGAAGGACATAGTTTAGCAAAGTTACATGCAGTTCAGATTACTAGTTTCTTTCTAGTAAGATACGTTCATAAAACGTATTACAGGAGTTACTGGGGTAGAAACTGTCCTGCACAATTCCCAAGTCCTAACAAGATGTTTGGGTCTCTAGCTATGCATATTTCAAATCTGTAGAGTTAAGTGCTTTCAGCACTCTGCAAATCACTGTGCTGTATACAGTAGCACATCCACCTTGGAACCAGAAGGCTATGGGTTCTAGCCCGAAGTGGGGACTCAGCTCAAAACTGAAAAATGCCAATTTATGAATCTAGCATTATGAAAATGCTGTATCACATTGGTGTGCTGTTCTTTGCATGAAATCTTAAACCAGTCAAGGGCCTTTCTACCAGCCCTGTTGCTGGTGCCCCTTACTGGTTTCAATAACAAAAGCATTATATGAAACATAAAAAGAGGGCACTGAAGGATTACCCTTTCTCCTAAAATAGGTGCATATTACTTCTAAGTTATGGTAGATACGCACTTCCTTACCACTCTTACACACTGCGATATAAAGTGCCTTGCTAAAAAAATAAACGTCATAAAAATAGAGTGTTTGTTCTGATTGTTCTCTGTAACGTAAAACACTCCAACTCAAACAGAAGAAAGGATGTTCTCCTTTATACCAAATTCTTCAACAGGGTAGCTTGGGGGAAGCAGTTACTATTACTGGTACACCATGTCTGAGAAAGACAAAAAAAAGTCAGAGCAACTACTAAGATAATTAAAAAAAATCAAAACACAGACATCATGTGTGTATATGCAGCCAAAGAAAAACATGAAAAGACAGATGGGAGCAAGTGGAAAAAGGTTAATCTGACACAATACCAAACCACGCTTTTCCATTCATATGTTTTCTTTTTTTTTCTTTTTTTATGCTAACTGTACTTTTTTTTCTGTGTGCTACTTTAGCATAGAATAAAATGACAAACAATTTCACGCACACAAAAACTATACATCTGTGAAGGGGTTTCAATTTTTTCTGCTGCTGCAGGTTGCTGGTATTTCCGAGTGACCATATTTGTTTTTAATAGGTTCCATTAGATGTGGCACCCAAGTAAGCTACACAAAATAAATATCACAGCATTAACAATTGTTTTTCATTCTAACTTAAATCTAAAGGGGTGAAACTGTGAAATATCCCTTCTCTATTACGTCTGGTAGCAAATTCTGAACTTTAAAGTTCTGCCATTTTCAGTCAACCTGCTGCTTCTGGAAACGATTCGCTTTCAGTTAGAGGTCCTGTTTGTTACTCCTAGCCACAGGTAAATGAAATGGACAAGCATTCACTTAAGTTACTCTCAGAACGCTCAGTCAAACCTCCCTAGATGCATAGCTTCTGTCATTTGAAGGACACAGCAAGTTACTCTCACATTTGCAAAACATCCCTAAGTGTCCTTTAAAATTTACAATACAGTTTGCATGTCATTACTGGTGCAATTAAAGCTGAAAGATATAGTAACATAGCAGCTGTGTACAGTTAATACTCGGAAATTTTATGGATGAGCTCATTTAGGAAAGTACATGCATTCTGTTGCAGATAAAATAATCTGAAACATGGAGCGCGAGACCTTAAAAACAATGTGAACCATGCTGACCTGCCATTTAAACATGACGAGTACCAGCACCGTAGGTGCTTGTCAACTTGCCTATTAACTTGATGTCTTTATTCAGAGGCCATCTGTGCCGCCGTGCCAGAAACAGAAGCAACCGATGTCAATATGAGCAAATGCCTCTTCTACGAGAAAATGTCAAAGACAGAATGATGCAGAAATGACCTTAGAAATACCCACAGATGTTGACTACAAGACTTGAAAAAAATCAATCCTTACTACTGGGACTAATTAAGATGAAGTTAAGAAGAAAGCAGGTGAAAACTGAAGTCATATTATTGGGAACTTAATAGATACTTTCAAACCTCATTATTGACACACTGGCCCACAGCCTTCGAAAAAGTGCTCTAAACAAGATGTGACTGTGCAATCATTTAAGATGTGCTTTTTTCCTCTCTCCATTTAAAAGTTTTAAAAGAAGTATACAAGTCAACTACTGATCAGGTGTTTTGTAGCATTAAAAATAAATTAAAAAACAGAAAGAGAGAGAAAAGGGGACCTATGGCTACAGTCAGTTTCAGAGTCTGGATGGACTAGTGAAGATTTTCATTTCTGAATGATATTACCCAGATCTTCAGGTAAATGGCATGCCAGGATGCTAAAAGCTGTTACTCACTCGTGCCTCTGGTACACAGTAATGTAGTATGTTACACAATCGAGCATCATTATTTCAGTACTGGTCGAATACATGTATGGATGTTAAAAATCACATACGTCCTGCTTACTAATCTCACCCAATTATCATATCTCTGTTCTGCCTTCTGATGACAATATGTAATTTCCTACAGTCTATCAGATAGTCATGATTCCTTGCTCAGTCCAGTACAAAAAAAATCATAATCCATAAACAAAGCCAAGTTATTCACCATCGCCTGTATCGCCATGCACGAGGCAAAGACAAAGCGATCGCTGATAAAGCCCTACACTCTCCAAACTCAAATATTAACTCAGAAAGTACAGTTCTTATCTGCCCTTCCATCCAGCTATTGGGCTTTTATTCAGAATATCTCTCATCCAACATTCGCACACAAAAACTACAGCAAAACAAGTGTCCTCAGCTGGGTTCTTTTCTCCATTCTGAAGAATGGATCACAAGATGGAACCATTTCTCATGCCATTAGTGACTACCTGCTCCTATGTAATATCTGAAACCTAACCACAGTCTACAAAAAGTAAAGGTTACTATACTTCTGTGACCCATACATCTCAACTGTTCAGATTTTTGCCTCATATTTTGGTTTGTTTCTCACAAAATTGTGGTTTTCTGGCAAACCATTAGCAAACTAAAGCTTGAAGTCAGAAAATAATGACAGATATTTAAGCTGCAGACTTCATACCCCTCAGAAAATTAATGTTGATAAAAAAACCTGTTATTCTACCAAGTTTCTACGTTTGTAAGAGCAATATTTAAAATAGTCCTTATTTTTCAGCCTTTGACTCCCACTATTTATGACTTTGTCCATATTTCTTGCTGTAAGAGGTCGAGAGGTTTGCTGTCACCTAACCAAATGAGATATTTCAGCCCTCAGTCTTAACTCTGAGCAAGGTGGACCAAATTCTACCTCCTTCCCTTAGAGGGCGCTGCAATGCACTTAATGAGGTCTTCATAAAAATCTTACAAGAATTTGTGTCACACAGTAAAAAATGTCCAGCTATTAAGACACCTCAGAATTACTAGACTACAGATAGAAAGAGGCTGCCACACTTCCACGTGATCACAAGGTTTGTGCAGCAGAGAACACTGTTACAAATTATCCACTCAAGGAAACAGTTTATTACAATGAACAAAAAATGCAACACACAAAAAAATCATAAAAAAAATTAGTCTGGAAATGAGTTGACCACATTGTCTACAGGGGTTCCAGCAGTATCCTTACGCCCATTCCACAGCTGAGAATTTCATCACTCACTTTTGTGGTTGCACAAAAACTTATTACAAATGCAACTGAACTGAACCAGAGTACATCCTATTCCCCTGACTCTCATGCTAAGGACAAACAGAGCGCAGGAGCCCTGTCTGTAACCCAAGAATAAAAGTAAAAGCTGGTTCTCCTCGTAACAATTTACCACTCAAATCCTACACAGAACAAGCATCTCAGGCCACTACATAGTCTACCATTATTTTGGGAAGTAGGACCATCAAAGAAGGCATAGTATAACCGTGCTAGATACAACCACTCATACTTCCCGTTACGTAAAGCTGGATCTTATTTTTTCTCTCAGCAAATATCAGTCCGTCAGCTTGCTACTACTGTCAAAAGCTCATACATAAACAGCGACTCAGCTACCTATTAAACAACTGAGTTTTGGACTTGTAATGTAGACCTAGATAGATCACACAGACACAGTCCTTCTTGAAATCTTGGAATACATCCACAAAGAACTTCACTCTAAAAAGTTGTTACAGGCTGTTCTGCTCAACTTTTCCAAGGCCTTTGATCAAGTCTCCCTCTCTGTGTAATTACCAACACTCAACAACATAGGCTTCTCACTCAGTGTTCTAACAAGGTTTTCTTGCTACCTGGAAAATACAAGGATAGCTATAAAATGAAAATAGAATAACTTTATTTTAACATCCTGTTACAATTGGGGTACCCTGAGACTCTATGCTAGGCCCTCACTTATCCCTTATTTACATGCATGACATGGAATACTATAATGGGACTGCAAACTTTACTCAGTAATACTAAAGTCATAACACGGAATACTATAATGGGACTGCAAACTTTACACAGTAATACTAAAGTCATGACATGGAATACTATCATGGAACTGCAAACTTTACTCAGTAATACTAAAGTCATAACACGGAATACTATAATGGGACTGCAAACTTTACACAGTAATACTAAAGTCATGACATGGAATACTACAATGGGACTGCAAACGTTACTCAGTAATACTAAAGTCATAACATGGAATACTATAATGGGACTGCATACTTTACACAGTAATACTAAAGTCATAACATGGAATACTATAATGGGACTGCAAACTTTACTCAGTAATACTAAAGTCATGACATGGAATACTATAATAGGTCTGCAAACTTTACTCGGTAATACTAAAGTCATGACATGGAATACTATAATAGGACTGCAAACTTTACTCGGTAATACTAAAGTCATGACATGGAATACTACAATGGGACTGCAAACTTTACTCAGTAATACCAAAGTCGTAGCATGGAATACTATAATGGGACTGCAGACTTTACTCAGTAATACTAAAGTCATGACATGGAATACTATAATTGGACTGCATACTTTACTCAGTAATACTAAAGTCATGACATGGAATACTATAATGGGACTGCAAACTTTACTCAGTAATACTAAAGTCATGACATGGAATACTATAACAGGACTGCAAACTTTACTCGGTAATACTAAAGTCATGACATGGAATACTACAATGGGACTGCAAACTTTACTCAGTAATACCAAAGTCGTAGCATGGAATACTATAATGGGACTGCAAACTTTACTCAGTAATACTAAAGTCATAATATGGAATACTATAATGGGACTGCATACTTTACTCAGTAACACTAAAGTCATGACATGGAATACTATAATGGGACTGCAAACTTTATTCAGTAATACTAAAGTCATGACATGGAATACTATAATGGGACTGCAAACCTTATTCAGTAATACTAAAGTCATGACATGGAATACTATAATGGGACTGCATACTTTACTCAGTAATACTAAAGTCATGACATGGAATACTATAATGGGACTGCAGACTTTACTCAGTAATACTAAAGTTTCAACTATCAGTCTAGGGAATCTGCTCAGCTTATTAAGTCCAGACTACAAACACATTTTCACTCTTTCCAAATATGGCTGGATCATATGGGCCTGCACCTTAACAATTCAAACACAAAGTCTATATTTTTTTATTTATTCCAAGTATCAATCCTCTCTTCACGGACCAGCATAAATTAATGCCCCCTCCCCAAAGAAGATTTCCTCCTCCTCAAAAAGGTTTTAATTAATTAATGTACTGCATATATCAATGGAAAACGCTAAGTCTTCAATATTATTTAGTCTCTCTGGATAACAAAGTGATTTGAAAATGGTAGGTTACATGACACAAAAATTATTTTTCCTATAGCTTTCATGCCACATCCCATCTACACTATCAGATGTCTGATAAAGTGGTTTGGTCCACAAAAGCGCTCACCATTCTATGTTCGTTGTGGATTAAACTATTTTGCATTCCCTACAGCCGTGGTCTGTTGCTTCCATTACTTTTTATGCATTTGTATTATTTTTGGAAGTGCAGTTTACCAGCATCACCTGTTTTGTACTTCTCTTGATTGTACTTCTTACACTTGCTGTACAATGAAAGGTAGAGGGCAAAGTATCACATCAGTGGCAACCTGTGATTTGGGGCTGCAAGGCTGTGTCCTCAAGTGTGTGTGTGTATGTGTGTGCATGTGTGTGAGTGTGTGTGTCTGTGTACATATATATATATATGTGTGTGTATGTGTATGCATGTGTGTGCGTGCGTGTGAGTATGTGTGTCTGTGTACATATATATATATATATATATATATATGTGTGTGTGTGTGTGTGTGTGTCTCTGTGTGGCTGTCTCTGTGTATCTGTCCCCATGTGTGTGTGTGTGTGTGTGTGTGTGTGTGTGTCTGTCTGTCTGTGTGTGTGTATGTGGTGAGTGTCCAAGCTGTCTTGTGTAGTAGTAATGTTATGAAAAGGGCTTTTTTTATTTTTAAAGTTAAAATGCATGCTAGGGTTAGCTACAGGGGCAGGATGTTTTACTAAACTCAAGCATGGGCGAGTAATATGACATTCAAAGTATAAGAGGATTAGAAATATATAGAATCAAGAGCAGGTAAAAAGTATGAATGGTAGATAAGGTGAAGTGGTGTGGAATTGTAAATAAGGATAAATTAGATGATATGCTTAGAAAACGGCCACTGAAATTTGGAAAGTTTGTGGACATGGACCTTTAGCTGGGTTCAGAATAGTGGGTATAATGAAGTGCCATGGTTTTGGACGGTAAAGATTCTCATATTCTAGGCCAAGTATGGAGAGTGATGATCTGTGCTACGGATTTGGAAGGTACAGATTCCCATATTCTAGGCCAAGTATGGAGAGTGAAAATCTGTGCCATGGATTTGGAAGGTACAGATTCCCATATTCTAGGCCAAGTATGGAGAGTGATATTCTGTGCCATGGATTTGTAAGGTATAGATTCCTATATTCTAGTCCAAGTATGGAAAGTGATAATCTGTGCCACGGATTTGGAACGTATAGATTCTCATATTCTAGGCCAAGTATGGAGGAGTGATGATCTGTGCCATGGGTGTTTTGACAGGGTAGGGATGATGAAGGTGCAGAGTGATTGTGGTTTCTGAGGCAGTACAAGGGTGTATGACTGTTAAGGGAGAGATTGTTTGATTTCTTAGCTGTATGAATAGTTGTTATTAGTGCAGTATCCCAACAACTGCGTATGCGGGTCGGTGTATATATTTCTGACAATGTCTCTCTCTCTATGTCAGATGATCGAGTTTTCAGAAACTTGAAATTCATACGGGCGAGACCAGATGATCAAGTTTCAGAAAACTCGATCATGAAAAAAAAACCCACAAAAATCTACCTTTTTTACATTTTTGCAGGGGGCAAGCCCCCCTGCAAATTAAATATATCAACTCTGATACTGCACTACCTTGAGGAAAATGGTACATTTCCCGATACAAACTGTACCATGATTTCCAATCAAAAGCTTTGAGTTTTCAAAAACTTGATCATATGGTCTCAAAGATATGACTTTCGAGTGTCTGAAAACTTGATCAACTGATAGGGACCCATTTATATATATAGTTTACTATTAAAAGGTTAAGAATTGGATACTTGACTAGCACAATAACAGCAATGGACTGCTGAAACACAAAATGTCAAAAATTTTCAATCACACAAAACAACTCAAATCTGAAACACCCTACTGCTCCGGACCCGAGAGCAAGTGCTAATATGGGTCAGGAAGGGAGACAAGGTCAGAAATTTGGTATTGCCAGTCTTTGGCATTCCAAATATCTCTGTTTTAGTTTGGAATTGCTCTAGTCGCATATCCAATACTCAAACTGTTAGCTGCAATTGTGTGTGTGTGTGTAAGAGGGACAGAAACAGTGTTATAAATCATAAACTGACACCTATAACATGAATCGAAGTAATCTGTGATCAGAAAATAACATGAGTTATTGATGAAGCTTCTGCAGCATTGGTTAAGTGGTTGTCACATAAAACTTGTGAACCAGTCAACTCACCTTATTGACTGTTATATTTTGAGAAAAAGTCATTGATATTTAAATGTTCGAAAACATCAGATACTAAGAATAATTAATCAGGCATAGTTAGACACTGATTTCTTTTCCTATGACAATTTTTTCCAAAACAATGGTAAGCTTTTGCAGTGGAGACTGAAAGACCCTATGCAGATTCATAGTAGCAATGGTAATAACTGTTATTAAGTCATCTTAGTTGCATATTGTTTTTAACAGCTGCTATGTTGCACTGAAATAGGATGCATGACTTTTAGTATAAAACAATGGAAATGGACATTTTATAACTATCTTTAACAAAATGAAGTAGAAAAGATACTGATATAATCATGGAATGCTTGTTTAAGTGAACTAAATAATTTTAGAGTACCATTTTGTTTTCTGTCCTGTAAGTGTTCTGAGAACTATCAGATAAAAATCTTTACTGTGGCCATAATCTTTTTCCATAATCATTACAATCAAAGTTCAGTAGTGGACAAAGAAGTGTGGATCTTTCTTAGGGTTGTAGGTGTGCTAAAGCAACCAATCATTGATTTAGCTAATCAAAGCTAGTGTACGTGTGTGTAAAACAAGATGAAATACATTAATGTGGTCACTAGTTTTATCTAATCACAATCAGATTTGTGATGTGTACACAGTTAACATAGCTATAACTGGTGGGCACACAGGCAGATTGTGTATAAAACTGACTGATGCTTGTTGTCTGATCACAGTTAAATAGTGATTGATTTGGCATGGCTGGGAAAGTGTTGTGTCATCTGTATGTGTGTGTGTGTGTGTCCTTGTGAATGCACAGGAGACCTAAATGCATGAATAAATTACCACCTATACTTTTCTTTGTGACATTTTACATCACATCTGCATAGTAAAAATAGGGTGTACCCTTTCAGAATGGGCACATTTGACTGTCAGAGACTGTAGGTGAAACTAGTATCCTTTATAATCATAAACTCACAAAATCTTCAATGCAAATGTCTTTGCTGGGTGTATTTTCCTCTATAATTCTAAACTCACAAAATCCTCAATGCAAATGTCTTTAAGATTCATTTCAAAGCAAAATGCATCTTTTATTTTTTCTTACACAGGCAAATACATAACACATAACAATAATAAATACACTGGCACAGTCTGAAATTTCTTATTGCACTTGGCTTCCACTAGGGGGATGTTATAAATGTCATCACCTTGCAAATAAAACTACTACCACAAATATAAGTATACTAATTTGTTACTACATCAGAATTAAAATGCATACATATTTCTCAAGAGAAAGGATTATTTTGGCCAGCGGATCTATGCTTAAGCCCCCTCCTAGATTTAGACTCACGCAGTGACAATGTGACAAATCGGTAATTCTGGAGCTGTTTGATTTGTGGATATGCATGAGATCCATCAGAGAGGGGTCTGACAATGCCCTGTATGCCAGGCATAGATCTTCCCTCACAGCCTGTAGAAAACAGAATACTGGGACAGGGCTTACAGACAGTCTGCACAAGACATGTTACTTGTGCCATGTATTCTTTTAGTGAGGAACCTTTGTGCATGTTCCAGTTGTTGGATGTGCCTAGTTAGGTACACACCAAAGGAGGCATTGTACTCCATGATAGGTCTTATGAATGTAAATACAATGGAACAATGGACTCCATGGACCTAGATGCCATATCCTTGTTTATATGCTGCACAACATAGAAAGATTTTCTCACTACTGTAGACATGTAATGGTGAGGATAGATTACTGTCTGTGTGTGTCCCCAGGTCCCTGACTACTGTGTTGACTCTTGGGGGTGTGTTGTCAAGTGTGATGATTCCCCAAAGGATACTATTATGCATTTCTTGGCATTTGGTTTTAGTCCATGGTTCTGATACCAGTCATTTGTCTGCGTCAGTCCTTCTGGGAGAACATTAGTGCTAATTGAGGATTCTATGACTGCTTCTAATTTGCAGTCATCTAAAATCTGGACAGCCAGATGCCCTTGACATTGTTCTTGACTTCAAATAAGTAAATGCCAAAAAACAGCAGTCCCAGGACCGATCTCTGAGGGGCTTTGCTTGTGAATGGATTCTTTGTAGTGGTGGACTCTAACTTCCTGGGTCCTGTCTGTGAGACAGGTGGCTATCCACAGGGTAAGGTAAGCATTTATACCTAATCTCTTGAGTTTGTCAATGATGCCTGAATGGGGTATTGTTTCAAATATCTTGGCCAGGTTGAAGTAGGCACTGTGAAATATTCTGCCCTCATCCACTGCTTTCATGTCCTTCTCAAAGAAGTCTACCAGTTTGAGCAGGCATGACCCGACCATGATGAAATCAAACTGCAACATTTGCAGAACAATCACCTTATAATATAAGTGCAGCTATCTGTTATCTCTAGTGTAACCAAAAAATATCCAAAATGTAAACACAGTGTTTTGGTTTTATGGCAAAAACAGTATTTATTTTTATGTAAATAACATGGTACATTTTTTTCACTAAAATTCAAGATAAAGATGTTTTGTAGCCTTTAAGCACATCGACGTGTGTTTTGTAGATGATTATGCCAGTAATATGTCCATATTATTACAGGTAAAGATACAGGCATTTATATACAGGAAGCAAAAAGAGGTAAAGGCTATCTGTAGTTTGGGGAGAGTCTTTCTAAAAATGTGCCGCAATGAGGGGTGGTTAGTACTACCTAAAGCTCAAGCAATGAGGGGTGGTTAATATTAACTAAGGTTCCAGCAATGAGGGGTGGTTAATACTACCTAAGACTCCAGCAATGAAGGGTGGTTAGTATTACCTAAGGCTCCAGCAATGAGGGGTGGTTAATACTACCTAAGGCTCCAGCAATGAGGGGTGGTTAATACTACCTAAAGCTCCAGCAATGAGGGGTGGTTAATACTACCTAAGGCTCCAGCAATGAGGGGTGGTTAATACTACCTAAAGCTCCAGCAATGAGGGGTGGTTAGTATTACCTAAGGCTCGAGCAATGAGGGGTGGTTAATACTACCTAAGTCTCCAGCAATAAGGAGTAGTTAATACTACGTAAAGCTCAAGCAATGAGGGGTGGTTAATACTACCTAAGGCTCTAGCAATGAGGGGTGGTTAGTATTACCTAAGGCTCGAGCAATGAGGGGTGGTTAATACTACCTAAGGCTCTAGCAATGAGGGGTGGTTAGTATTACCTAAGGCTCCAGCAATGAGGGGTGGTTAATACTACCTAAAGCTCAAGCAATGAGGGGTGGTTAATACTAACTAAGGTTCCAGCAATGAGGGGTGGTTAATACTACCTAAGGTTCCAGCAATGAGGGGTGGTTAATACTACCTAAGATTCCAGCAATGAGGGGTGGTTAGTATTACCTAAGGCTCCAGGAATGAGGGGTGGTTAATACTACCTAAAGCTCAAGCAATGAGGGGTGGTTAATACTAACTAAGGTTCCAGCAATGAGGGGTGGTTAATACTACCTAAGGTTCCAGCAATGAGGGGTGGTTAATACTACCTAAGATTCCAGCAATGAGGGGTGGTTAGTATTACCTAAGGCTCCAGGAATGAGTGGTGGTTAATACTACCTAAGGCTCTAGCAATAAGGAGTGGTTAATACTACCTAAAGCTCAAGCAATGAGGGGTGGTTAATACTACCTAAGGCTCCAGCAATGAGGGGTGGTTAATACTACCTAAGGCTCCAGCAATGAGGGGTGGCTAGTACTACCTAAGGCTCCAGCAATGAGGGGTAGTTAGTACTACCTAAAGCTCCAGCAATGAGGGGTGGTTAGCACTACCTAAGGCTCCAGCAATGAGGGGTAGTTAGTACTACCTAAGGCTCCAGCAATGAGGGGTGTTTAATACAACCTAAAGCTCCAGCAATGAGGGGTGGTTAATACTACCTAAGGCTCCAGCAATGAGGGGTGGTTAATACTACCTAAGGCTCCAGCAATAAGGAGTAGTTAATACTACCTAAAGCTCAAGCAATGAGGGGTGGTTAATACTACCTAAGGCTCTAGCAATGAGGGGTGGTTAGTATTACCTAAGGCTCGAGCAATGAGGGGTGGTTAATACTACCTAAGGCTCTAGCAATGAGGGGTGGTTAGTATTACCTAAGGCTCGAGCAATGAGGGGTGGTTAGTACTACCTAAAGCTCAAGCAATGAGGGGTGGCTAGTACTACCTAAGGCTCCAGCAATGAGGGGTAGTTAGTACTACCTAAAGCTCCAGCAATGAGGGGTGGTTAGCACTACCTAAGGCTCCAGCAATGAGGGGTAGTTAGTACTACCTAAGGCTCCAGCAATGAGGGGTGTTTAATACAACCTAAAGCTCCAGCAATGAGGGGTGGTTAATACTACCTAAGGCTCCAGCAATGAGGGGTGGTTAATACTACCTAAGGCTCCAGCAATGAGGGGTGGTTACTACCCAAGGTTCTGAAGATATATCAGTGGTAGAAATAACACAAGAATAACCCGTTAATTGTCTTCTTAGCATGAGCACAGGTTACATTTACATCAGCTAAGTCAGTACTGCCCTCAACTTCATTACTGTCTGTATGGTATTAATCATGTAATCAAA